>NC_089226.1:80474324-80827657 GCF_963924675.1 Phocoena phocoena | reverse complement strand
GAAGCTCACCTGAGCCTTGGTATCCACAGTTTTTACTGGGGGCCCATCAGGCATAGGCATGATTGATTGCCTATGTGGTGGATCTCAGTCTCCAGTCCTTCTGGAGGTAGACTGTACCATGTGACTCAAAGCCTGCACCCTTAATTTCTTTGTTAGATTATCCAATGTGACCCAAGACCCCCAGGCAAATAAAGGCATTCCCATTAGGCATGACATTCCAAGACTACCTCCCAGAAGCCGAGGACAAAGCCTAGACCTCTCTTTGAGCAATTTTAAATTCTTTGCTACACAGAAACCTCCTCTCAAATGCACACTCTAGCTAAGTCACTCATGATCTGCCTGACCTTGACCTTTTATTCATTCCCCCACATGGAATTCCCTATCTCCTCTTTCTTTACCCTTAGTTCAAGACCTATCTCAAATCACACCACCTCTGTTACAACCACTGGTTCATATTGCTCTTTTACTTTTCTTATTGCCAGTGATGTATTTTATCTACATACTTCTGGCAACAAACATTTATTATATGCACAATGTTCTGGAGAAAAAGGAGAGAGAGAGAGATGACCAACATTTTGATGCCGAATTTAAGAGAGCTTAACATCTAGTAGGGCAGGCAAGTTCTTTTCATTTGCTTATTCAATGAATATTTATTGAATATCTACTTTGTACCAGGATCTAAACTAGCTGTCAGAATACATAATTATCTATAATTTCAGAAAAAATAAGTAAGACCCAATGAGAGAGAATGTGAATGATATGGTCAGATTCTAGTGGATCTTGGTGTCACATTAAGGAGTTTAGCCTTAGAGTCCTGTGTTTTCTGAATGCTGAAACATTTACCCTAAGATGATTTTAGGTGTTATGTTAATAACTCTTCTAACCGGTTAGTACTTATGTATTTAGTTTAATGATTCTCATATAAAAACATTATATGATATGCGTATTCCAACCTGTGATTTCAGTTATTATTGCTTAGAACAAGGAAAATTAGAAAGAGTGAGTTATTTTTCATTATTTAATGACCACTGTGGCCATATTTGCTTCACATCAGCTGAATCAGCCCTGGGTATAGATAATCTGCCATTATGACTAAAATCAGGTAATCAAGACTAGAAAGGCCAGAGTTTGGGAATTACCGCTATAGTAACTGGAATGGCATGCTCAGATGTGGCTTTAAGGAAAGTCTCCAAGGGACCAGGATGGAAAACGGCTCAGACTGGGATTGAGCCATAGCCCAGTGAAGATGCTATTGGAACAGTTCTGGTGAGAGATGAGGAATACGTGACTTAGAGCAGAGGCGTGGGGTTGGAGAGGAGGGGATAGATCTTTAGCAGTCTTTAGGACTTGGAGGATGGACTGGAAGAGTTGAGAAAGAGAAGAAAATTTAAGATGACTCTCAGGTTTCTAGCTTGTGTGATTCAAAAGATTATGGTGGTAACCAAGATAGAAAATATGGAAGGAGAAACAGGTTTGGAGGGAAAGAAAATGAATTTGCTTAGAAGATACTATGAGTCCTCAGTATATTTAAATTTATGGAATACCATCTCATTGTTTCATGTATGTACATTTTCTCTTCAATTAAAATTTAATCAAAACAAGAAACAAGTGATATCCCTTTTTTATATATGCCAGAAAAATGTGTAGTAGAAGAGCACCAGTTTTTATTGGAGGGCTCTGAGTATCCCAGTACCAATTAAATGTGTGATTCAGACTGAACTGTTTAACCCGAGTCTCAGTTTCCACATCTCCAAAAGGAGATATTAATATTGATACCTGCCACACACAAACTAAAGAGCTACACAATTTTTAGTTGGGTGGGTGTTGGGAGGTGGTATTATGCTGAATAGGAATTTCTTCTTGAATTGTCTTGAACCACTTATCAATTATCAAAATACCAGTAGTGAGAAACTGTCTGTGAGGGGACCAAGTTCCATAACCAAATGTATAATACTTCTCTCCCAATCTAACTTTCAAAAAGCAAAGCTGCCTGGTGACTGTATCCAGACATCAAAAAGGAAACGGATGTTTCCCTACTTAATTCCACATTTTCTTCATCCTTGAGAAAAACAAGGCTCCATACCTCAAATTTACTTGTATAGTCAAGAGGGCTTTCTCCCCTTCCTCTCCCTTACCCCATAGCCTCGGTCATCTGAGGTTATGCCCAAGCCTGGTTCCGATTTGTATTGTATATTTTAATGCCTAACTAATGGGTAATTCACTAACATAAAAAAAGTCAGACTCTCCAACTGTAAGATAAAATCCACCCAGGCACACCTTAAACAGTGTGTTTCTAACGTGGGGAAAATGTCACACACAAAAAAGGCTCCCCAAAGCCTCTTTGTGAGAAGACAGAAGGAAAAGATCAGACTACACAGAGAGAAGAGCAAGGATTCACTTTGCATGCTTCCCTCAGTAGGTCAAAGACCTCAGTGCTGGAGAAATGACACAAGTCATTTCTATCAACAGTTGCCAAGTAACCCTGCAGATCTGTGGTCCATCCTTCTACACCTGACCTTAGTGGATTACATTAACAGGTTCTTTCACCCTCTGGCTTTCTTTTTGGTCCAGCCAATGGGAATCTATTATTAAACTCTCCTCAAATTGTCCAATCTGTGTGTAGTGTCTGTTTCCTGCAGAGACCAGACTGATACACTGATCTCAGGAATTAAATAAGGCTCAGGATGTGCTGTACCCTCAAATCACAATTTCCTTGTTGCCAGGGTGTCTGAAATCCCCACACTGCTAACTCCTTCAGATCATAGAAGGCAGCACTGTCCAATAGGACTCTCTGAAATGATGGAAATGTTTAATTCAGTGCTGTAAAATATGTAGCCACTAACCATATGTGGCTATTGAAAATTTGAAATGTGGCCAGTGCAGCCAAGGAACTGAATTTAAATTTTATTTAATTTTAATCAAGTAAAATTTAAGTAGTCACATATGACTAGCGGTTATCATGTCGGACAGTACAGCTGTATAGAAAATGCAATTATTATCTGGAAAGAACCATACCTTAACTCCTTGCTGGTTTTTAAGAGTTTATTGCTAGTATATCAGGTCACCTATAATCCTAAAGTCATGGACAGGGGCAAAGGGATCCTTATTCCCTCTCGTATCTATTTTCTTCATCTTTCTTTCCCAGGGTTAAAACCCAAAGTCACTGCTCAAACCAGAACAGGCTGCTCTGTTTGCTGTCCTGGTTTTCCAACTATTTCATCACCAACATCAGCTCCACCTCAGTGTCTTTTATAAACTTACTTTCTTCTTTCTGATAGTAGACATGAGTAGTATTTCCTGAGTCACGGACTTCATTCCTCAACTTTCTTTGCTGGACCACCCTTCAGTCACCTTACCTACTTCACCTACCATTACTCTGTAGGAGGCTCCCAGATTTGTGTCTCTAGCCAAGAACTCTCTCTCTAGATGCATTCACCATTCCTTTACTATTCTTTCAGCAAACACTGTTGAGTATCTGCTATGTATTTGGCTTTCAGTAATAATTGCTACAGCTTAATAACAATAATATCAACAACAATAACGGCTAATATTTATTTAGTATTTTCATGTGTCAGGAATTATTCAAGAGCTTTACCTGTATAACTCATTTAATCTTCATACAACACTGCTAAATAGGGACTATTACCCCATTGAAAGGTAAAGAAACAAGTACAGAGAAATTCAGTAATTGCCTGAAGTCACACAGCTAGTGGGTAATAGATCCAGCATTTAAATGCAGATACTCAGGCTCTAGAATCTATGCTCTTTGCTATAATGCCAATGACCATGGCCCTGGTAAAGCAGACCAGAAGAGTCTCCATCTGTTTCTTCCTAGAAACCAAGTACTAGCATCCCTTGTACTAGGCATATTCACAGTGTACCCAAATCCAGAGGCTAGGACTCTTTTTATAATTTTCTAGGAGCCAGAATATCTGAATCAATCTTACCTGTAAGAGTTTTTCTTTTCCCTAAAGTCATTGGTGATAAATATTACTAACATGGATCAAAGCCATTCCCTTAAACTCAGAAAATAGTATTTGGATGGGGGAAATCTGACGTTATTAAGACAGAGTGTTGTGGTAGGAAGAATACCATCCTCCCCACCCTAGAAGGCAATTTGCCATGATGTATAAAAAGTTGTAAAAATATGCATACTCTGTGACTCGGCAGTTCAATTCTAGAAATACATTCTGGGGAAATAATCAGAGAAATGTGCAAATATCTATAAACAAGGGTGTTCATCTGTAGCATGATTTATATAATAATGTCAAATTTGAAATAACTGAAATGTGTAGCAAAAGGAAATTAATTTTTTATGCATAAAATGTGTATTAGGCAGTGATTAAAAAAGAATCTTTGTATTTATTCATAAAGAAAATGATCTCAATTTATTTTTAAAATAGTTTAAAGAGTCCATATACTATAATCACTTTTTTTTGTTTAAAGAATTATACATATGCATAAGACAATTTTAAAAGTCTGAAGCATGTATACCAAAAGTTATCTCTAGATTGTAAAGTCATGGATGGGTGATTTTTATACTCTTCCATTTTCTTATCAGTATTTCTAATGTTACCTCAATTAATAAATTCATATTTTTTTAAATAAAAAGTCACCAGTTTCCCTATTAAAAGACATATTAAATTTTCTACTGAAGCTAAATCAGCAATATGTTAGTATTTATTTACTAGGACATCCTTATTTCTAAAAGTCATAGGTCTATAGCAATCAAAAACAAGTCTGTTCATTGTAAATTTAAAGCCACCAATTACACAATAGATTTCTTTTCTATTTAAATCATCAGGGTCTAATTTATGGATACCTTTTATTACTTTTTCCCTTAATTAAAATTTGATAAAGGAAGGCTGGCCAGCTGTTTCCTGACTGGATGGATGACAAGGGAAACAAACACACACAAATAAATAAATAAAAATAACTGGAATGCAAATCTATGTTCCGGTATTTTCTGGAGATATGATCTCAGAAAGAGTTATTTAATCTTTTCTAACCTCAAATTAGCTTCCCTGTATGTGGAACTGAAAATAATAAATAATTTAAATAAATTTAATTGTGAAATAGGACACATATAGAAGAGGCATTCTGTAAATTTAAAGTGTTACATAAATGTTAACCAGGGATGGGTAATGACAATATTGGTTTGTTTTTCTCTGCCACTAACTTATTCTGAGACCTTGAGCAAGTCACTTAACCTTAAGGACCGTCAAGTTCTTCATCCTTAAAGCAAGGAGTTGAATGGGGGTGACTTCTTTAGTTGTTTCTGACTCTTATCATTCTGTTATTCTGTGATTCTACTGTCTGTTTGGGTCATGACAGTTTCTTCCAGAGTCCTGGAAAATGATATGGAAATTGAGCTCATTGAGTTTGGCAGGAAACACAAAGCTAACTTCAGTGCTGATGTGATGATGGGTAGGATGGCTTTAGAAGAAACGCTCTGTCCCAGTGTCCTCTGAATCATTTCCTCTCCAAGTGAGGGCAAAGATGAAGAGTAAAGAAATTCTGCAGTGACTATACACATGGAAACTGACCCACCGTTCATCCCCAAGAAACTTCTTGGAGAAAGCCATGCCCAGAAGGTGAGCTCTGTCCCCCTTGAAGTCGGCCTCTCTCTTTCCCAAAGGCTCTGGCCGTCTCTCTGGCACTGCGTAACTTGGAAATCTCTATGGTAAAACTGAGCGGTAATGACTCTTTAAATGTATTTATGGTAGAAAAAAAATGTGTGTGAGAACACTGAGCAGAGTTCTTCTGACCACAGGATATGTTACTTACACTAAATAATTTCTGGAAAATAATGCTATTTTCCTCACTCGTAAAAGATATAAAAATGTCCAAAAGAATAGAATTCAGAGAAGAAAAGGTATTTTAGTGATCAGTTGACTCAGCTCAGCCATCTGTAAAGGTGGAAACCAAGACTAAGTGGGAGGAAGGGGGAACAATAAGGAAAGTGATTTACTCAATACCTACTGTCTTCTATTGCTGAACAGGACCTTAGTAAACATTCTCTAATATATACATATATACACACACATATATACATATGTATATATACATATCATATAAATATGTCAGTGGGTATGATACTAGATATGTATGTAGATTTTATGATACCAACCCATAAAATAGATATAATTTACCATCAGTTTCTTTAACAAAGAAGCCGAGGTTAAGTTAGATTGAGTGACTTCTCAAGGTCACAAATCTAATTAGTGGCAGAACTTGGGCCTTTTGTCCTTGACAATCAGAATCAGAGGAAAGCAAACTTTTTTTTTTTCTTCCAGCTTAGAACATCCTGCCCAGGGATGAGTAAGCAGATACTAAGGTACTTTTTTAACTTCCTAAAGATATAACAACTTGGATGCCTCTAAGTATCAGCCAGTTATTCCTTTACAGTCTTGCCTTCTATCCTGGCCACTGGCAAAGTGGCATTATTTTCCTGTGAGTCATCATGCTAATAAATAAATCTAATTTGAAGGTACCCCGTCTTCACTTTCTGTCACAATTTAACCCTCCCCACTTGTTCCCATCCCTTTCCTCTCCCAGCAACAGTCCCTGATGTCTAAGAACAAAATGTCACGGAAGGAGTTGCATGAAATAAAAAGAGGACAGTAAGATCCTAAAACATTGCAAAACCATGACTTTGGAAAGGCAGCTTTGGAGCTGTTTGAGATGACTTAGGGAGGGAGTGTCTTTGATGACAGAACAAATGCAGAAAGAATGTGGCCCAGGATACACTAGAGTTTGCAAAGAGACTGTCATCTAAAATTACTGGAGGGGCTTCCCTGGTGGTGCAGTGGTTGAGAGTCCACCTGCCGATGCAGGGGACATGGGATCGTGCCCCAGTCCGGGAAGATCCCACATGCCGCGGAGTGGCTGGGCCCGTGAGCCATGACCGCTGAGCCTGCACGTCCAGAGCCTGTGCTCCGCAACTGGAGAGGCCACAACAGTGAGAGGCCCACGTACCGCAAAAAAAAAAAAAAATATATATATATATAATAATAATAAAATAAAGTAAAATAAAATTACTGGAGATGGTGAAGGACGGATGTAGAGGGGCGTGGTCAGGAAACAGGTCCATATTTTTTCAGTGCTTCATCTGAGCTCCCAGAGCAATTTCTACCTTGGTTTGTGATTTTATTTATCTTTCTCCATTTTGGCCATTTTTCTTCATATCTGTATCTTCAAGGTCAAGGATTATTGATTAAAAAGATAATAGTCAGGGCCTATCCCAGAGCTTGGCATAGGGAACATTCTCACAAAGATTTGCTTACTGCAGAAATAAGGTTTATAGGAGTAGGGGGAGTTAAGAGAGGTGGTTGAATAGTTTCTGTCTGCATAGCATTCCTTCCTTCAGGGAAGTGAAGAGAAGCTCCAATGCTATGATAATTCTCACTTTACAAGATTCAGGCCCACACTCGGCCCAGGGATGTGAACCCTGAAAGAACTCACTAGCCCCCAGGCCTCCTGCGTCAGGTAAACATGTGTGTAATCTAAGCCAGACCAATCAGGGCTCTCCTCAAACATTTCGCAAGTACCATGGGGACAGTTGCTCTTCCTTTTCCTGACTTCATCCACTCCAAAGACCAGGTGACTTGGAACTGCCATGGGGCCTTTTGCTAATAAGAGAGGGAGAAAATGAGAGAGGGTCTTGGTGCAATCCTACAAATACTTGAATGCAGCAATGCATGAATATCCACCTTTTGTTTTTCCAGTTATATAAGCCAATAAATTCTCTTACCATAGGAGTTGGGGTTCTCTCACTGGCAATCAAAAGACACCTGGCCAAGACAATAAATCATGTGGCTTCATACAGTCCCTTTCCACATTTTAGACCTGCCATCCCATTCAGAGATAAATAGAAAGGATGAGCTACAGGGTCATAAAAACCCTGCCTAAAGGAACTAACTCAAGGTTTCATGGCTGATTTATGTTAAAGAAAAATCTATGTTGATAAGAGTTTTCTAGGCCTGTGAGAAGAGTCTCAGCAAAAACAATAGCAGAATATTTTCTATTATATATTTAACCTCTCATCTGCTCTCCTACCTACTGGACAGTCCATGTGTAGTGGAAAGATTACTGGAAGTTGACTCAGAAGACCTGGGCTCTATCATCTACTATGCTGTACCTCACTATACCCCCAGATAAAGGCACATTAATCCTTCATGTCTCACATTCCATACTGCTGACAAGGAGATAATACTAGCTATTTCATGGGTTGTAGGAGTTAATTGAAATTATATACGTATATGAAAGTCTCGTCAGACATAAAACATTTTGTGCATATCTCTATTATAGCTATTGAAGTATGAAAAAAATTTTCCTGAATGCCCACTATGAACCAGGGTCTATTTTTGATGGTCTGGTAAAATAGTGATCAAATCAAGGATTCTGCCCTTGTGATGTTTACATACTAATGGGGGAGAAAGACAATAAGAAAAATAATATGGGGCTTCCCTGGTGGCGCGGTGGTTGGGAGTCCACCTGCCAATGCAGGGGACACGGGATCGTGCCCCGGTCCGGGAGGATCCCACATGCCGTGGAGCGGCTGGGCCTGTGAGCCATGGCCGCTGAGCCTGCGCGTCAGGAGCCTGTGCGTCCGGAGCCTGTGCTCCGCGGTGGGAGAGGCCACAGCAGTGAGAGGCCCACGTACCGCAAAAAAAAAAAAAAGAAAAAAATAATATGATATGATATGATATAATATAATATAATATCAGGAAATTATAAGTGCCATGAAGAAAAATAAAGCAGAGTGAAAAATTACCACTTTACATAAGAAGGTCATGGAAGACATTACTAAAGAGGTGATTTAAGCAGAGACCTAGATAAAGTGTTAGGCATATGCCTCTCTGTGGTAGAACATTCCACTAACATGTTTGAGGACCAGGAAGCAGGCCTTTGTGGCTGGAGCAGAGTAAACAAGGGAAGAATGGTAGGAAATGGCACCTATATCTGATTTTAATATAATTGTCCCATTACTCCTTTTTGCTACATTCAATTCTAAGCTCATAGAAAGCAGGGACAGCATCTTCTGCATCCACATTCCCACTGTCTAGCGTAATATCAACAAAGAATAGATGCGAAAATACTCAGTAAAGGTTTGTAATAAATTATGCATGTATAATTGAATTATTGGGATCTCAATAAGTGATTGTCAGGTTTGGATCTGAATGATACATCGGTTTAGGCCAGATGTCACATGTTTAAACACTCATAACTACAGAAACAATGCTACAGGAACCACAGTCAGTTTTGTGTTTTGGTGGTATCCAGCCAAATTAGCTCACCTATGTGAAAGGCACTGAGTTGTTATAGAACTGCTAGTGGGCATATTTTTATATGTGGGCACTGATTAATGTGCTAAATATGCTAAGAATGTTATCTTGTGGCTTCTGTGACTGAGCTATGTTAAAGGCAAGAGAAAACACAGCAGTGAAAGGATATGAAGTGATGCAAATCCATAAGAGCTGATTCTACACAAAATCATCCTTGTTGAAAAACAAAAATGATAATTACACAAGTGACTCCTTTGTCACTGAAATAACCAAGCAAATTCTCATTTGCCTGATTCTCTCATCTCATCTGGATACCACCCAATGATGTTTTTCTAGACATTCTTGGGAATAGAGATTATTTATACTTTAATACACTTTTGAAGTTTTCAGTAATATTTTAGATAAATCTCAAAATATTCTTCAAACAAGATTCATTCAGAGAGGTGACATGACGTGACCAAGTTTACAAGTCAGGAAAGAAGTTCAACTCAAGTCTTATAATTCCTAATTTACTGTTTTTTTCCATTCAAGAAGGATTCAATCAGTAATACGGATTGAAGAATCATCTGTACTAAGGCAAATGTGAAATTAGAAGTTTTAAAAGTAGGTAAATGTAATTATTTAAAAATATCTGAGGTAGGATTATTTTAAGTAGGTGACAGATAATCATCTTAATTTCATAATCATATTGAACTAGCAATGGAAAATGTAAACAAATATAGCACCCAAAATATAACAATATATATTTATGTATTTATCCAGGATCTTGTCAGAATAGAATAAAACCCAATTTTAGTTAACTTTAAGTAAACTTTTATTTTCCTTACTAAGCTATACTTTCATGAATTCACATGTTACCTAAACAAGGGAGCTTAGGAGGTCCTCTTCATATCAATATACATTATTTAAATCCCTGTAATTATAAGACTGTGTAGGAAGGAAACTCATCATAAAATGAAAATATTCTCCTATGATCACAGGTAAATATTTTCTCCACTTTAACATTACTTCCCTCCTACTAATAATGTATTTTCCTAACCTTTACATTCCCTATGAGGGTCACTTCCTTCTGTTTGTAAGCTATTAAACAACCAAAATGCAAACAACAATGCAAACACAGTGCAAATTGACTACAAATAAAATTACAAACTTGCAAGAGATTCATGGTTCCATGAAGTATGCTAAGTTCTCTCTGCAGAACTTCTCAAATTCTACTAGTCATTGACTCAGGAGAATCTGGTAAAATTAGACCAGTTAATTACTACAAAAGAAAGAAATCATCATGGATGGTGAGATATGCATTCCAAAATAGAAGTAGTTGAATATCAAAGATTAAGAGCAGTCCTATGGAAAAATAGTGCCATTCCAGAATATTTTTGTAAAAGTAACCCTCTAAATTATCATACTGCAAAAGTCCAATGTGAAGTAAAGTAAAGGTTGTAATATCATACTATCATATGATTATGCTGGAAAAGGACGGAAAAAAATGAAATCAATACTCAATATACACTTGTTCTAACACTGAGCACATAGTTGCATTTATAATTTAAATTTTGTTAATTATAAGATAAAATAAACTATCTTCAAGCTTTAAAAATCACAGAAAAATATAGAAGTTGCTTCCTGATTCTTCTAGAAATCACCTCCAAAGCAGCAAAGGTAATACAAAATCCTTGTTCAACAAAACTATATCTATATAAAATGTAAACCAAAATATACAACCAAGGAGGACAGATACACTAAAAAGCATACTGCGGGGCTTCCCTGGTGGCACAGTGGTTTAGAGTCCACCTGCCGACGCAGGGGACATGGGTTCGTGCCCCGGTCCGGGAAGATCCCACATGCCGCGGAGCGGCTGCGCCCGTGAGCCATGGCCGCTGAGCCTGCGCGTCCGGAGCCTGTGCTCTGCCACGGGAGAGGCCACAACAGTAAGAGGTCCGCGTATCGCAAAAAAAAAAAAAAAAAAAAAAAAAAAGTGCACACTAGGGTATGGAAAGACACCAAATAAGAATATCCATAGCTTTAGAATTCAAACAAAGCCAGCACAAATTACTTCAACAAAGTATGTGGCACATTTTGAGAAACAAAACTCATCAGAGCTCAAGGAGGGAAAAAAACATATAAGTGGTGTTGGGAGCTTCCTTGAATTAATTTAAGCATGAAGTCTAGAGAAGCTGTGAAGAACAAGACCAAATGTAAAAAATATGGAAAGCAGCCTGCCATTGAGGCATAGAAAAATAAGTAAATTTATATTGTAAACAGCCCTAGAGCACAAACTTAAGGCTAAGAAAATTCATTCATACTTCTGGTTCAGACTGGAGGTTTTGACTCTCCCTCATATTTAACCACCTTCAAAACTCACCTAAAGGTCTAAAGATGTTATGTGGAAAGATGTTATAAAAAGAAAAAAAAAAAAAACACAGGAAAAATGTCAAACAAATATCATGCATCAGAAATTTTGAAGCAGAAGAAAATTGTGACAGATATATAACTATGATTTTTTAAAACAATATAGCAACAACTTCTATAAAACAAGAGCACAAAGGAGAGATATAAGAGTTTAGGAATGCTATAATAAGGTAACAGAAGATAAAATATTGGTGTACAAACTTTAGAAAAGAGTGGAAGAAAAATTAAAGTCAAACTAAAAGTAGCACAAGAAATAAAAACATTGTTGAAAACACAGTTATGGACAGTGTACAGGAATGAGAAAAGTGAGGAAATAAAATGAAATATGAATAAACAGATAAAAGTATCAGAGAGAAAATGATATATATGAATTAAAGGCATGGAGATACATAAACGCATGAATAGTGATCCCAAATAAAAAACCAGAAATAATAGGCAAGAAATAAAATGTATAGCGTTGTCACTAAAAAAAAAAAAAATTATAGAAATTTAAAAAAATATTAATTTTACTGATTAAAAGAGAATAATGTGTCCCAGATAAATTTGACACAAAATAATTAATACATTCCAATATATTTTCTAGACTATAAAAATAAGAAGTATTCCTTAGATATCTGGGGAGAAAAGATGAAGTTATTCATAATGGGGAAAATATGGGCTGGTCTTGCACTTCTCCACAACCTCATTTGAAAAGAGAATATAAGGCTTTGATGCCTTTAACAATCTTCAAGGAAAAAAGAAGAAAAAGGACAGAGGAAAAAGAAAGGGGGAAAGAGAAGGAGGGAAGGAAGAAAGGAAGAGAAAGAAAGAAACAAATTAGAAATTAACAACAAAAAGAAAGCAACAAACATCTTCCTCCTAGCTTCTCTCTTGACAACTATTGGATCAAAGAAGAAATAAAAATTAAATCTGTAAAATATTTTGAAAGTAACCATAATTAAGACTATACATATTGAATTCATGGAATAAAACTACAGAAGTGATCAAAGAAAAATTCATAGTCTTAAAGCTAATGGTAATGAATAAGAATTAAACAAGTGAGTCACTGGAAAATCTGATTAACCATTATTTAATAGATAATAAGAGTAAAAGCATAATTACTTCCATAGATGTGGCAAAGGATAACTTAACATCCACTCTTGAAAATACCTCTTAAGAAAACAGGAAAAGAACTCAGAGCCAGCATCTTAATTAATAGAAAGAATAGGACCATTCCCATAGAGTAAAAAGGTAAATAAGAATGTTTTTATCATCAATAGTATTTAATATTTTTGTGGAGGAACTAACCAATGCAATTAGGAAAAGAATAAAAAGAGATGTATATAGACATTTAAAAGGTGAATATAAAATCATTACTGTTTACACACCCAAAAAATATTTTGTAGGAAAACCCAGAACACAAATGAGAAACTATTACAAATTTCAAAGAACTAGTATGGTAGTTATATACAAAATTCACATATAGAAAACAATGGCCTAAATACATGCCAATAAAAACCATTAGAAAATAAGTGAATGAAACTACCTCATTTACAAAAGCAACAAAATAGATAAATTCCAAACTTAAGAAAACACACGTGAGATCTACATGAATAAAGCTTCAAAATACTAATCACGGACTCAGAAGTAGTAGACAAAGAAATGGAAATGTTTGCCGTGATCCTGAACAGAAAATCAAATGTCACAAACTTAATTTTGCCTTTAATTAACCAATAAACTCAATATATTTTCAACTTTACAAAAACAAAAAATTTTAGGGAAGAAAGAAACAGAAAAAATTGATATTTTATAGGAACTGAACAATAATAATCCAGTATTTTTTTCAAAAGAAGAGTGCTGAAAGGGTATAGCCTTATCAAATATTAAGATATTTAAAAGATGCTCTAATTCAAACAATGCAATGTATTCATTGAGACAATCCTTTCTGGATCTTTTCTTGAAAGGAAACAGAGTAGTTTTAGATCCAAATCACCTGGGATCCACTTAGAAGAAACTCTGGGACTTGGGAACGAAGAATCCACATCTTTTTGGTCTGCTGTAGCTTAAGTGTAACTTCTTAATAGTTGATGAAAAGAAAGAGAGAGAATCAGCAGGGCCAATGTTTATTGAGGGATTGGATCACTTTCTCTCAACAATTATTTACTGGGCAGTAGCAAGCCCCATATCAGGCACTAAGAGATAGAGTTGTGTAGCATATACATAGGTCACCTATTCCAAAACAACTAACAATATTCTTCTCTTTCTTAAAATGTCTTTTATAAAGTTGGAAAAGCAAATTACATACGTTCTCAGCCTTCCATGCAGGGGTAGACATGAATAGTCATTATGAGGGGAAGTATGATGGGGACTTTCAGGAAAAGATATTATCTCTCAGATAAGAAACTGGTGAGGAAAAAGGCTCTCAGCAGTGATACAGTCCTCTTGAGTTCTGACTTTGATTGCATCCATGACTTCTGTAGCCATCTTGAGTGCATGAGTGACAACATATGGAAGCTGCTTACCTCCAAACTTCTTTTTAACATTATGGGAGAAAAATACTGTTATTTTGTTAAGCTACTGTAAGTAGGTATTCTGTTATCTGAAATGGAAAACATTCCTAGCTGAAAGAAATTTTTAAAAAATAAAAACTAAACAGATTTCCTGTTTCCTGGAGCTTAGAATAGTGAGAAATAGTAAAACAGCATCAAAAATCTGTTCTAAGCTTTTTGGTCTCTGACTGACCATAGTTTAGAAATCATTCTTATTCACCGATTTGTTTTAACTTATATAAATTCCACAACTGAGTCTAAATTGTGGGCGTGTGTATGTGTGTGTGTGTGTACACTCACATGCACTAGTGTCCTGGGGCACCAAATTCAAGGAATGAGCAAGGGATTCAGTGGATGTCTTTGTCCCGACTGGAAATGGCATAAATAAAATTACGTCTCTTAGATCATGAAGGATGAACTCCAAATTCAGGAGTTATACCACTGAGTTAATGGGTAACTGGAGGGGTCATCACTGAATTCTCAAAATGAAAAGATATGGGCCACCTGGCTTTACATTTCATGCTCTTCATTGAAAAGGCATGAGTGAGCAGCTCCAGCTTCAAGCTGGCTTCCCTTCACATATGACCTGAGGCTCCAACTAAGAGGCTACAGTTGTTATGACTCACACTAGACAAGAGGATTTGCCCCCAAGGGCACAAGGACAATCACTCACACGTGTGGGCAAAGCCAACAGATTCTCCATGCAAGTCTCTTCACCATCCTCTATCATGCTTATTAATTATCCTTCCATCAGCTGGAAGACAGAGGGCCCCCTTGAACGCCAAGCTGGATGAAGTAGGCACCACATTCATCACTGGACAACTGGCTGAGGCTGACATAATATATACAGATTCGATTCCATACAGAGATAACCCTCCATGGCAAAGGCTCACAGCCGTGTGGTTTCCTAGACACTCAGTGCTTAAAAGACAGGTTGACCTTTTCAAGTTTAGCTTCTCAAGATACATGCTCACCACACCAAGGGAAAGCGAAAAACAAAAAAAAAACCCAGAACATTCTGCTTACGAGTTCAACACAAAGTCCCTGCCTTACCTGTGGATATACTATCCATCTTCAGATTTCTAGTATGAAGGGGAGCCAGCAAGACACTGCCCTGTATATAGTTCAAGATGTAATACACTTGCTTGCTGAAGTACATGTCAAATGAGATCACGTATTTGAAGAAACCTTTGAAAACCCTAAAACAAGGTATCAATATATGGTATGAGTGCTGTGAAGCCTAATGCAAAGCAATAAGGATGTTATGCCCTTGTTGAAAAAACTTCAAAGGCTCCCATTTCCTACAGAATTAAGTCATAACTCCTTATCATTAAGAGGGACTATTTATTCCCCTTCCCATAAGTCTTTATAAAAAACATGAGGGTACTTCAGGTCCACTTTCCAAAAGGCAGTAACATTGGAGGCGCATTCCCTGCCCTTCTCTGGTGAAGTGATTAATATAAATGGTGAAAACCATAACCAGAGGTGAGGCCACCCCACTGCCCAAGAGCAAACCTTCATTATTCTGTTTCAACCTTACCCCCTGCAAACAGATGGGGGAAAATCCAGGTCATGTGACCTCAAGATTTAGGCTTAACTCTTTTCAAATCTAATTATTTCCAGAAAGTTTTATCTAATGGTGGTTCCTTACCCCATCTGGCTCTTCAACCAGAAACCTGGAAGTGAAAATGGTAAGTAGCAAAACTCCAGCACAAACATACACTGAGGTCACAACACCATCAAGACACTCAATAGATGAGGGAGGGACATTCTAGATTGAGGAACCTGCATTAACAAAGGCAGTAGACAGGAAAGAAGAGGCTCGTTTTGGGAATGTTCACTAATCCAGTGTGACTATAGCATTCAAGAACCCAAGGAGGTGCAGTGAGAGATGAGACTGGAAACATGCATCTCTGTGTGTTCTAGAACAAAACCTGGCATGAAGTGCTCTGTAATAGTTTGTTGAAGGAAGAAATTATATTATTTAAAATTCACAACAATCTTATGATACTGGTGCTGTTATACAAATTTTAGAGCTGAAAACTGAGGCAGTCTAACTTCAGAATTTGTTCTCTTAACCCTAATGAGACTAGACCATACATAATAACTGGGTGGTCCAGGCCAAGGACCAAAAGAGAAGAGAATGGAAAAAAGGGAGGAATAGAAGAAAGAAGGAAAAGTGGGAGAGAAGAAACCAAAAGCCTAAAATAAAAATTAGAAGAATGTATGATCATTTACATAGTTAAGTTCTTGAGAGAAAATAGAAAGATGTGAGAATCGCTGGATTTCTACTGTAGACAACATAGTAGTAACAATGGTGTAATGACATGACTTAGACCTCTCCCTCCCCAAAGTTCTCCAATAGCAGGGACTATAATGGCTAGAGGACTCTGTTGAAAGCAAAGTCACTACATTCTCCCAGTTCAGAATACACTAGTTTTCCTGCTTTCTCTCTGCCCGAGTACACAGTAACTGAAACTTGTCTGACTGTCTTTTCCAAAGAGATGTAAGATGGGACAGGAAGCCCCAAAGGCTGCCATTGGAAACTGCAGTATTTGAGAAGAGATGCTATCTCCTGTACTTTAGAAGGGGAAGGGAGTGCTTCACTGGCTCCCTCCCTGAAGCCATCTCAGGGGAAGGGCCCTAATACAATGCTCCTAGAAGTTGGGAATGTGGGTCAGAAGAGGAATGACACCTCATTCCTGGTTTGGGTGTCCAGTCAATGTCTGGTTTTGCCAGCCTGTTTCTGAGTGGTTGGGGCAGAGAAAAGAGCATGGGGAGATGGAGTTGTGATCCATCTGGCAGAGGCTCACAAGTTTCCAAGAAGTAAAAAGATGAATCTCTTGTCCTAGAGTCCATCCAAAGGTGGATATTAGGTGGGAGCTGCAAGTTTGCTGGAGGCAACTACCTTGTGCAGCTATGAGGAACACCCATCAAAGGACTGTGTCCTGAGGTCACCAGCTGGAAGTCACCAGAAAACCAAGGGGAGCTTCACAAGTGGCCACCAATAGTAAGATTCCCCAGGAAAGATGAACTCATAGCACACAAGGAGCAGAAGCTATCAATACAAAGCCTAGTATTGCCATCCTTGATATTTGATTGAACCTATTCCCAGATGCTTCAATGGCCCCAGGTCATGTGGCTTCCCAGAGACAAAGTCAGGGCTAATCACATCTTCTGATTTCTTGTCTAGTATTCACTTCATCCCTACTCTTCAGAGCACCTTGCCTCCATGTCAGAGTCACAGGAAGATCGAAGCAGATCGTTGGCCAAGACACAGCCGTGGTCACTGCCTAGAAATATTCTCCTCAAAGCTAATTCTGATCTGTGGAATATCCAGTCAGAGTTATACCTCCCCGTCATGCTGAATTACAAAACACAGCAAGATGACTAACTTTGCTCTCGGCACCAGCCACTGTGGGCTAGATGGCACCATAAACTAGGCTCTCACTGACACCATCACGATGAAAATGCCCACAGCAGATGATGACGGGGTGAAGCTTACCTGAAAGGTGCAATGTGGACAGAAGTTGAACTTCAGCTCCAGAGTGGTCATGATAAATTAATTTCTATCTTGAAACATCAAGGAAAATTTTATAATATGCATTACACCCCAAATCATGATAGTCTTCTGAGCCAGAAAGCCAAAGCGAAAGGAGGAACTGGATTCTTTCAAGTACTTAAGTACACCATGAGGCACACATTCTTAAAATAGCTGCAGATAATCTCCCTCAACTGCAAGAGGATAGACAACAGGGACCAAAGATGAGGGTGTGAGCCATCTTAACATTTCCATTTCTATCTTGTACAGTATCTTTCGGGTAACGCCGCCAAGGAAAATTTTGTAAACCAAAGCTATGTAGACTTTTCCTCCACCCCTGTGTTAGTTCCTTGCAGATTTCCAGATGGTATTGGATATGAAAGAGAATTATTAGGGGTGGGGGGAGCAGAAGGTGGAGATCAGGATGTAGGTCTGACACCTGTACAAGGAGAGAAGGAAGGAAAGAAGATTGGGTAGAAAGAGTCTTAGACGGCAGCACAGTTCCAAGAATGTTTCAGCCAGACCAGTGGGGAGTCCTCTAACCAAAGCTGCTCACTGGAGGAGTCTTGCATCTCTCCAGAGTCCAGAAGCAGTCTATAAGAAGAGTGCCTGGGAGCCGACACAGAGGTAGATTCAGAGGGGCAACAGCTGTAAGCCATCGGTCAGTTGTTTTCCTTACAGTGGGAGATCTGAATAACGCATTTCATCGTCACCACATTCCTAACCGTCGCAGTCAGGGTTTAGAGTTCGAAAAACCAGAAATCAATGGTGGCTAAAGTATGTGCAAAAAAGGAATTTATGGGAAGGTATTGGGTAGCTCACAGGATTTATGGGAAGGCTAGAGGAAAGACTTAGGAAATGGGCAGGAATCAAGGTTATGCCTCAGAAATAACCTGATCAAGTTGCTGCTGCCGTTGCTGCTACTGAACGCCGGACTCCAGCACTCTCACTGCACCATGGCAACCTCCACTGGCACCCCTTCTACCATGACTACACATCGGATATCACTGCCACCACTGCCACTGGCTGAATAAATTCTCAAGTGCTGCTGTTTCTCTGCATCACTCGAGTTATATTCAAAATACAGAGAACACCTAATTGGTTCAGCTTTAGTCATATATCCTGGCCCCCAGGTAGGGTTGCCAGATTTAGCAAATGAAAACGTAAGATACACAGTTAAATGAAAATTTCAGATAAACACTGAGATTTCTTGGTATAACTCTATCTCGTGCAATATCTAGTGTATACTTAACACTGAAAATATTGTCATTTATCTGAAATTCAAATTTAACTGGGTGTCTTTAATTTATCTTCCCGGGGGCCAGCAGAAGGGGAGAGTGACTGTTTTCTAGTGTCTGTCACATACGGCAGTAAACCCTGCCTTCCATCGAGATGGATGTAATGGTGAATTCTCCAAACTTGGGAAAGAGGTTATTCGGTTGTGCTGCCATGGATGGGGAATATCTACTCTCCAGAGTCCAATTAATTACGGCATCCCTTATCATAATCAATGTAAAAGGAGCTACTCGGGGATGTACTTTTAACCAAAATTTCTCAAGAACAGAATGAAATGGGCAGAAAGATATATTTTTTTCTTGCTTCTCATGGAAAGTTGGTTTTTACAGACATATAAGTACAAAGCATTTGCTGTTTCACACACTTGTTAATGTCCAAATCTGGGCTTCATCCAGAGACAATAATATGCAGGGACACAGATATAACTGACTACAACTGCATCTGCCAACTCTGTTGGGCTGGCGGGGGTTTTCTCAGACATAGGCTCTTTGAAGAATTTTATAGATAGAGAGAATGAGTACTTTGGGCAAGAGCTGTTACCCCAGGATTTTGATGAGACAATGTTTCAGTGAGCAGTACATGCCCTGCAGAAACGTGACCTCCAGGAACCCAGCCCTGGTCCTAATAGAGAGGTACTTCTGCTAGAGGCCAGGCCCAGTCTCTGCCTGTGGCTGTGCTTTTCAGATGGATCTACCCCCTGGACAGGAGACACGCCCAGGAAGGGCCAGGAGCCTCTCTGAAATAGGACATGTATAAAGGGGAAATATTACTGTCCTTGAAAAACACAATTCCCCACATAACCAGAACCATGTGTCCCTGGCCTGGGGGGCTTTGTTCTCAGCAGCCTGTCAGATGCTGTCCAGCCTTGGAATGTGCTTTCTCTAGGCAACCAGTACCAGGTAAGGGAAAGAATACACACTGAGCCCCTCCTCCAGGGCATCTGTGGCTTCAAGGTTCCCCCAGGGCAACCAAATCACTACATCTCTGTCTTTTACACATCCTCCTATCAACCTTTTCTAAAAGGAAAAGAGGAAATGATGTTTTCACAGTGTGGGCCCTTCCTAAGTGACACTTCACCTTTTCTAGACAGTTTCCAAAACAGCCTCTTTTCAGAGCCCTTTTTTGTGTGCTGGGTGGAGAAAGGGAAAAGGTTTTCAAAAAATCTCACTGTGACTTTGCATATCACAAAAATATCTAAGATGATTCCGTTTTGTAATCTCCACGCCCCTCCACTGACACACACACATCAGATTTTAAATCAATTTGTTATCTTACTTCTATTCACAAATATTTAAGCATATTTATCATTAAGTGCTTGGCGTTATACTAAACACTAGTGATGTAAAGATGAAAAAGATAAAGTGATCCTTACCTTCACAGAGTTTTCTTCTTTAATATACCCCACAGAAATAAGTATAAAGCTTTACATACAGTTCATTTCAATTGAACTAGTATTTATTGAGTGAACTGGAATTCCCCAGGAGAATAAAGTCTCTAGGAGAATAAAATCTTATTGAAAGTATACTAGATGTTCTTCCTTCTTCCTTCCTTTCATCCAACAAATATTAAATGTTCACCATGTGCCAGGGTCCGTGCTACAGTCTGGGTATCCAAGAGTAAACAAAGAATTGCTCTTGTGGAGATTACAGTCTAGGGGGAGAGAGACACCTTAAAAGGTCATTCTCAAAATGGAATCACAGCTGCAAACTGTGATAACATTTGTGATGGTCCATATTGGTAGAATGAATAAATGAATAAGGGGTACTATGAAAGCATTCAACAAGGGCGTCTGATAAAGCTCATGAAGCCATGGAGTTTAATTCAGCACTTAAGAGTAAGGCCAAGAAATGCAGGGGAGGAGAAGTTAGAGCCAGGTGCTGGGCTACGAATTCATGAATTTTATCTTAGTCTCTTGAGGTTTTTATTATTATTCTCATTTTGTGAACAAGGAAACTGAGACTCTGATTTGAAGTAATTTGTCTGCTGTCATAGGGCTACATAGTGATGATAGACCTTGGATTCACTGCATGACTCCAGAATTCATGGTCTTTTCCTAACACCACAGCCCCTTTCCCTAAACCAAGCAATATACAAAACACTAAGCCCTCATTTCTTACCAGCCCATTGGCCTTTGCGTTCCTCAAATACCCCGAACGCATTCCCATCTCAGGCTTTGAACTTGCTCATATGTCTATGTAGCTCCCTCCCTGCCTGTCTCCCTCCCAGCCTCCCTCAGTCAGAAGTTTCCTTAGAGAAACCTCCTCTGACCCCATTCACCATAAGAGTGTCTGCCACTCTCTGTTTCCCTGCTTTATTTTTCTCTGTACCACCTATCACTATATGAAAGGAATTTGCTATTCATTTGTTAGTTGTCTCTTCCCCACTAGAATGTAAGCTCCATGTAAGTCCGGGACTATACCAAGCAGGGTCCCAGCAGGACACAGAATTCCACTCTGATGCTTTCACCCAAAGGATTTAAAAAGAGAGGTGGGCATTTTACAGAGGCTAGAGTTGTTTTGAGAAAAACAGTGAAGAAGGTTGAGACATCTAGAACTGAACAAAAGCCAGAAGGCATTACCACCCTTAGGCTTAGAGAGAGGCACAAAGGGAGGAAATGTTGTCCACGGAATCAGCAATTTCTGGAGCTTGCAGGAGGGGCTGGCGGGCAGCAGCTGTGGCAATGGAGGAGATGGCCAGTGCTGGAGCTGAGACCGTGGGACAGGGAGAAAGCCCAACCTCTCACCACTCTACCCCGACCCCGTTTTCCGCATTGACGCTCACTAGACAAAGCCAACTGGAATCCAGCCAGCAAGTCTGCACGGGTGGTGCTGTCTGCAGCAGTCAGCATCTCAGGCACAGAACAGGGCGGAGAAGTGGAGGATGGATCTGGGAATGGGAAGCAATAAATGGAGAATAACCAGGTACAAGGATTTTTTTTTGTTTACCTCGTTTTCCCACTACCCAGAATACTGCCTCTCACAGCTTGAGTGCTCAATAATATGTGTGAATAAATAAAATATGCCCCATGAAAGAGAAAGACAAAGACAAGAGACTGTCATCAGAGCAACCAGGAGTCACCCAGGAGTAGTTTGATGGGGACTTCTAACCGGGTGGCAGCTTTGAGCCTGGAACAGAAAACCAGACCTGAAAGTTGCTTCTAAGGAGGGACAAGATTTGTTTGTTCAGTGTTACACACTTCTGTAGAGTGAAAGGTTATATAAATTGGGAAACAGGTCACATCCACAAATATTAAGGAATGCCTTCTGAATGCAACCTAAACTGATATCCAGCCACTCAGATGGTCTGAGCTGATGTCCAGGGAGGAGCTGGAGGTCAGGTGTTCATGCTGGCTGGGATCTTAGCCGTGGATCATCAAGGTGCAAACAATGGAAACCCACTCACAGGAGCTAAATAACAAAAGGGGGGATATACTATGAGAACACAGGACTATTTTAAGGGATTTAAAGAAAGGAGATGTAGAGGAGGGACCACTGCAATTACTCTATCTCTCTAGGTCTGGGTCAGTCAGTCATTCAGCAAACATTTATTGAACTCCCATGGTGTGCCAGGCACTGTGTTAGATTCTGAGGTGAACACAACAAAAAGAGTGTCATCTCTGCTTCTCTGGTTACATTTGAATTCTCTCTTGCTCTCTCTCACTATCTCAAGTTTTACCTGATTTTTTGTGGAGACAGCCCACACGACAGTCCCCACCTGCACTGTGCCCTTATGCCATTTGAAGTCCCTAACCCTGCAGAAGCATGATGCTTCTGAGTTTGAATTCTAAGCTCCAAGAAGAAAGAATCCAAGGAACTGACTGGATGGTTCTATTCCAATCAAGTAATCGAGTAGGCCAAAGGTCTGAGTTACCTGTTTCTCTGCTTGCTCAGCAGGGATGAGAGAAGCATACTTTGTGAAGGGAACATAGGCAGCCTCTCCAAGAAGAGACTGGAGGGAGGAGACATCATTAGTACAACAGAGCATCTCCACCCGTTCAGCCTTTACATGCCATCTCCGCCCATTTGTATACTCTGTAGAAAAACTCAAGGGCAGGAGATACGACAGGAAATAAGGGAGTGCACCAATGAACATAACACACCGGTTCTGTTTACGAATACCCTGTGAGAGAAATGCACACCCTCTGAGGACTGATTCTTCCAGCTTGTTTACAGCATGTTCAGTATAACTCATCAGATAACCCATCAACCCACAGACACAGCCCTTTGGGGCTGCCACAGACAATAACCAGCAGGAGATGTGGCAAAGGAAAAGGGAGGGCATTTGTTCCTCTAATTTAATTCTGACTAAATGAGCAACTACAGTGAAGACAGACAGATCAAATAGAAATTCTCGGCATCCATGTTAATGAAAACATCTACATTATAATTAAAGGTACAAAAAACATCTCCTCTAAAATGTAGAGCCTGTAGAAGATGGGGTGGTTCACGCTGAACCAAATATAAAGCTGCCTGGAATCTGACTCCTGTGGCATCCAGTGGATTATTGATTCTTGCCAGTGGCAATAGTGGTAATGTTCAGAATTTAAAAAAATATTAACTATGATTTAATTCATTTAAGCCTTACCTTGGAAGAGGTGGAGAGAGGCAGAAATCTGAGAGAAGAGAGTCATATGTGATAGTGCCAATTTCATTTTTTTAAAAAAAGGCTCCCAAGAGGCTCCTAACCATAGTAGGTACTGCCAGGATTAGAGGAATTAGAAGCATGCATGGACATAGTGATTATGTATATCTCTGCTTTCAGTGTAGTCTTACGAACAGACAGGAAGTAGACACTGAAGCTGGAAACAAAGGGCTTGGTGAGCCTCATGTGGTATAGAAAAGGCAAGGGTGATCCACCCCTCTAACCCCCAATCCACCTGACGCATAAAACTTTAAGACCTTCCTGGAGGCAATGGATACAAATATCTGTTCCCTAAGGGCCCATAGAACCAGCAGCAACCTTAACCTTATCAACAACAGCGCCCTCATTTTACAGGCGAGAAAAATTAAGACCCAGAGAGATGAAAGTACGTCATCCAAGATTACAGGCAGTCACAGGTCTGCCATGAGACGGGAACACCCAACCAGAATATGCCTCTTGGCAGGCAGAATTCTGAGATGACCCTGAATGACCCTCATCCTTGTATTGATACCATTCTCTCCCTTTCACAGGATGGCACCTGTGAATATGATAGCACTCCTGTGATTGTTACATTTTAATGCCAAATCAAGATAATCCTGGGTGGGCCCGACCTAATTAGGTGAGTGCATTAAAACGTTAGTCTCTGCCTGGTTGCAAAACAGGAAGTCTGAGAAATACATGCTGGCTTGCCTAGAAGAAAACAAACATCTATTCTGAGGACTGGCTGAGGGCACCATGTAACAAGAAATGGAGGTGGCCTCAAGAAGCCCAGAGAGCTGTCTCTGGTTGACAGCTAACAGGAATATGGGAACCTCAGTTCTACAGCTGTCAGGAAATAAATTCTGCTAGCAACAGGTAAGCTTAAAAGAGGACTCCAAGCCCCAAATGAGAACTGAAGCCCCAGCCAATATCTTGATATCAGACTGGTAAGACATTGAACAGAAAACTCAGCCATGTCATGCTCAGGACTTCTGACTTAACAGAAATTCTAAGACAATAAATGAATAATGTTTTCAGCTGTTAAGTTTGTGGTAATTTGTTATGCAGCCAAGAAAAAACGAATTCACTCCTCAAGAACTTATCTGGGTGGGGATTTTTTGATTTCAAGGAGCTGAAACTTTATAAAACCAGCTTGAGTAGAACCAAAAATGGTTTCAGGGGAGGGGCAGTTATAGTAAAGGCACAGAAATCTCATAGAATCTGAGAACAACAACAAAAAACTAAGCTTGGGTTCTTATAAAAGCTTTTGTAATGGAATCAGCCACCTTACCCACCCATCCTACGGTGGACGCCATGTTCCAGCCATAGGAACTAGTCACAGTTACTTAAATATACTTCCCTCCTCTACGCCACAGTAGTAATTAAATTTTGTCTTGGGTGCCCAGGCTTCTTGACTGTCCATAGCTGCCTGGAGTGTTGTATTGAGGAGAGTTTTGAGACTGATGTTTGGAATCAGCAAGAATAATGAACTAGGGTAAGATAACAGGCAGCGATGGACTGAGCCAAGGCAGGGAATGGTTGACAACCTGCATGCCATCTATTTGTTAACCCACGTCTGCCACTGTTTATGCTGTATCTTCAGCTTGAAATGGCTGTTCCTGGTGCTATCTTGCTACCCAAAACTACTCATTATTCAAGGCTTCTCCAAAAAGCCAATCTCAATTTCTCCTTACTCTCATCCATTAACAATTAAGAACTACTCTCTCTCCTCTTGGTCCTAGAGTACTTTCTTCCTACCCCTATTTTCAGATTTAATATCATTATGGCTTGAACTGGGCCTGCTACAAAGATATTTGAAGTCCTAACCCTTAATACCTCAGAATGTAACTTTTTTTGAAATAGGGTCTTTGCAGATGTAATTAGTTAAGATGAGGTCATACTGAAGTAGGGTGTGTCTTTAATTCAATATGACTGGTGTCCTTATAAGAAGGGGAAAAGAGACACAGATACACAGACATTCACATGGAAAGATGACCATGTGAAGATAGAGGCAGGGATTGCAATTACGCTGCTATGAGCCAAAGAATGCCTGGGGTTACCCAAAGCTGGAAGAGGCAAGATCTTCCCCTAGAGGCTTCTGAGGGAGAGTGAACCTGCTCATACCTTAATTTTGGATGTCCAGCCTCCAGAGCTGTGAAAGAATAAATTTGCTTGTGCTACTTTGTTATGGCAGCTCTGGGAAACTAATGCAGATATTCTATTGGTTTTGTGTAAATTTCAGTCTTCCTCATTAAATTCTAAGCTCCCTGAGTACAGAGTCCATGTTCTATTCATCTTTTTATCTTTCATGACAGTAAATTTTGGATAGATTGATAGATAAATAAGTGGATGGATGTATTTATTAACCCATTCGTTCATTTGGCAAATATATAACGAGTACCCACTATGTGTCAGACACAACCCCAGGCCTTTGGGTATGTAGCAGAGAACAAAATAAATTTTTTAAAACCCTGACCTCAAGAAGCTTATAAATGAATTAATTAAATATGGGTGGGGCTTCCTGGTGGCGCAGTGGTTGGGAGTCCGCCTGCCGATGCAGGGGACACGGGTTCGTGCCCCGGTCCAGGAAGATCCCACATGCCACGGAGTGGCTGGGCCCGTGAGCCATGGCCGTTGGGCCTGCGCGTCCGGAGCCTGTGATCCGCAACGGGAGAGGCCACAACAGTGACAGGCCCAAGTACCGCAAAAAATAAATAAATAAATAAACAAATAAATAAATATGGGTGGGTTGATGGCTGGCTGGCTGGCTGGCTGGATGGACAGTGAACAATCACCAAAAGGAATTTTAGATCCTCTAATATGAGCAGGATTGTTTCAGGCATCTGAAATAACTAAACCTGCAGAATGCATTTAGTAAATTCAGTTTCTATGGTTAAAGCTGTTGTTCTCAACTGGGGCAATTTTCCCCCCCATCCCCACCCTAGGGGATGTTTGGCAGTATCTGAAGACTTTTTGATTGTCACAAGTGGGAGGGAGGGCTACTAGCATCTAGGGAACAGAGGCTAGGACCACTGCTAAATGTCCTTCAATGCACAGAACAAATCCCACAGCAAAGAATTAACTGGCCCAAAATGTCAGTATTGAGGAGGCTCAGTTGAGAAACCTTGAGTTAGAAATGTCCAAGGAACCTGTGGAAGATATAGGAAAACAAGTGAATCTGCAGCGTCTGCAATCAGCTAAACACTGTGCTGAGATATTTACTTATGTTAATATGCGTAATCCCATTTTACAGATGATGAAACAAAGGCTCAGAATTTAAATAACTTTCCCAAGACCGAACATTTAGTAAGTTGTAATACCATCATTAAGCCAGGTCTGACTCTCAGTGTTCCTTCCCTCCTATCACAGCTGCCTCATTCACTAGAACTTCCCTGACTTGAAATTGGAACTGAAGCTGAACCCTGGGGGTGAGGATATTAAATCTCAATCAACAGACAATACTGAGGCTCCTGGGGACATTGGAGAGGAAAGAAAATTCTGGAGCACTATTAAAAGGAGGAGTGAGGAGATTGAAAAACTGACCCTCTCCTAAAGCCATGAATCAGATACAGGTATAATGAAAGGTAATGAAAGGTAATTCTCTAATAATACAGGAGTTCCATAAACTAATGAGAACAATTGTGAAAGAGGAGGAGAGATACTTGAAATGGACTCCCGAGAATGTAAAAGCTACAGCAAATAGAAAAAGATAAACATAAGAATTAACCTATAAGAGGGGCTAGAAATGCAATTTATGTATTTGTCCATTTACCTGGTATCTAGTAAGTGCCTCATTTGTGCCAGGCACTGTGCAAACACTGGATTATATATTGGTGAACACATAAATGTGGCCCCTATTATCATGAAACTTACAGTCTGATGAAACTTATCAAAACACTGTCCCATAATAGGGGTATGTGTGCGTGTGTGTAAATATACACATATTTCATCTCAATTAGATTTATTGGAAGTCAGGAAAGCAAAAGGCTATGATACAACCTCGAGTTTCCATGTTTTCTTCAATTATACATCCTCTGTCAGTCTCTACATGCTTTCTTCAAGGGTAACAGCATAATGATGATAATGATCTTTTTTCTTGTGTTCAAAAAATTGCACAGCAGCCTCTGATGAGGTTTAAGGAGTTGGGGAAAAAAAGAGAAAAGAGGACTGGGTTTGAAGTGGCACATTAGAGGAAATTATCTGGGAGGATTCAGCTCTTCAGAACGAGAGAGGCTCTTTCTAGAGTGATCTAGTTGAAATGATTTAAAATATATCATAGTAGGCACTCTAACAATATTATAATCCTAATTTTCTTGTTGCTGTTCCCATCCTCATATCCCCCTCCCACGGAGAGCTTTGAAACATTCAGTTTTAAAACAAGTGATTAAGGAAAATTGCGGATTATTTTGGGGAGATCCCTGATAAATCTATGAAGCTGGTAAATTCTATCTTCAGAGTCCATTCATGCCCAGTGACTAGAAAGGTACTAGCCTATTCTAGAGGCTGTGCTCACTGGATATTTGCTGAATAGTAAGTGCTCACTGTATACTTGCTGAATGAATGAATACTCTTACCCTTCAGGAGCTTCTCCCATCCTTACAAGATACTCATTACCCTCCCACTCTGATGACTGCAGGGTCCTCTTGTGGTCCTGATACCAATCATTCATTCATGTGTTTAATGAGTACTTACTGTATGTCCGACATTATGTTATCAGAAACTTCATGAGAGAGGTATCATTATAGCTACTGCTGCTATTGGCTTATTTAGCTGTGTCATCTAGGAAAACACTCGAAATGTGCAGATGTGCACTCTATAATGGAAAACATCCATTTTTTAAAAACGTAGTATATTTCAGCAAGAGGTTCTTCCTAGTAAAAGGAACAGACCTCTGCAATGAAAGAAATACAGCAAAGAATGCGTTTTGCCAAAAGAACACATCCCATCATTACCTATTCCCCCACGTCCACCTTCTCCTCCATGCACCCTCCCCTCCCCCGCAAGGCTGATTGCCAAAGAGAACAGAGACCCATGCAACCCAGAAAGCTCCGGTTAAAGAGAGACAGCATCTGAGAGGCCATGTGAGCCATCCAACCTCAAGCTAATAAGGAAAGCAGGCTATTTAGCACTTTTCTCAGTATAAGGAATAACATCAAAGCTCATGATACGATACAATGATGACTGTATTTAAAGTGAATTTCTATACAAGGCGAACACATTGCCAACTCCAGGGGCACTCTCATCCCATGTGCAACATTGGTACTATGAACTCTTATGCAACAGCTTAATATAGATCCATATGTAATGACAGCAGAAGAGGTCTACAATATTCTATTAAGGATAGAGAGCAATCTGAAAAAGAATGTATTAAATAATTCCCTTTTGCATATATGTATACTATATACATTTATACATATATAATTAAAAGATAAAGAGGGGCTTCCCTGGTGGCACAGTGGTTGAGAGTCCGCCTGCCGATGCAGGGGACACGGGTTCGTGCCCCGCTCCGGGAAGATTCCACATGCCGCGGAGCAGCTGGGCCCGTGAGCCATGGCCGCTGAGCCTGCGCGTCCGGAGCCTGTGCTCCGCAACGGGAGAGGCCACAGCAGTGAGAGGCCCGTGTACCGCAAAAAAAAAAGATAAACTGAGGCATATTAAATATTTTAAGGGTTTACTTGAGCAAAACTCAATTTGAAATCAGGCAGCATCCAATCTAGCAGATGAAAAGGAGCCCCAAGGAGCTGTACGAAATAAAGTCTTTGATGGGCAGAAGGAAACAAGAGCAAGGAAGTTATACCAGGAAAAAAGGTGGGTTTGTTGTTGCAAGGTTACTTTCCTTTAGGGGCTGGCAGGGGTCTATGAGTCATATTACCTAACTAGTGCTGATCGGGTGATTCCTGATTGACTGGTTTAAGATTCTGTTTCTGAGGGAGCCAAAACTAATTAAGTCTTGGTTTGGTGACATGGGGCTCAGCATTCGGGACTCCCATTTTGGGCCTATCATCTTGTTTTTAGCAAAATGTACATATATACATATAGAAATAATGATTCAATCTCTATAATATCAGTTTTAAATCTTTTTATATATTTTATCACTCATTTTTATATTTTTAAAATATTCCTTAGCTCTGTCTACCAACCTACCTACCTATCTATCTACCTCTACCTATTATTAGAATTTCAGCTCCAAGAAAGCAAAAACCTTGCCTCTTTCATTTACAGCAGTATTACCAGTGTCTGAACAGTGTGGCATATAGTATATAATTTCAATAATTACGTATTGAAAGGAAAAAATAAATGAGTACATTTGTAAATGGAAAGAAAAAAACTTGGAAGAAAACTGTAGTCACCTTGGGGCCAGGGAGCTTGGTAGGTGAAAAGAAAAGAAGGTATGAGGGAATCTATTTACTTAATATTCTTTTATATTTTATGAAAGTGCTACAATAAGCCAGTATTTATAAAACTAAAAACATAGTGAGGTTTTATAAAGATTTTTATAATGAAATTTGATCAGTTTATACAATTCAACTTTTTACAGTTGAATTAAAAGTCCTACAACATGAAGATAACCACCCCTAACCAAACAGTATGTGAGAAGAAGAGGCTTGGGTACACAAATAAAAACTGACAGAAAATGGGAGGGGAAGAACACAGACTAGATTCAATCATCATCAACAAATAATTGTGTCATCTTTAGAAATTCCCGTGTTAAAACTTCTAGGTAGGTGGTCCCTTCTGGACTACTCTAGGGAAGTGTCTAGAGCTGGAAGGTGGTTAAACCATATGGAACTCTGTCTTTTAAAAGATTTCTGAGTATGCCACGCATTACATTAGACCCTTGAGTTACAAGGATTCATAAGGTTCCTTTCCTGCCTCCAAAAAGGAGCTTAACATCTCACAGATAAGACAGACAAGTGAATAGAAGTATTGCAATACAATGTACCAATAGTTGAAAAAATTGCTCTTGAAGCAGAAGCTACATTAGTTCAAATCATGGTTTATCGTATTGCAATTTAGCATTTTGAAGAATGAATAGGAGTTTCCGTATTAAAGAGAGTTGGATAGTTCTTGGTGAGTAATCATGGTCCTTCTTGTAGTAGCAACTAACGCTCTTGAACTTTTGATATACAGACGCTGGCTGGGATCCTAATGTGTGTTTAGGAAGGAGGGGGAGTATCAAGAATGTCTCCCACTTCCTGAAGCCCTTCTTGTCTAATCTTATGTGATTAGCTAATGTGAAAAAATACATAATAAAAGGTAATGATTACCTTGCTTTTTACTTGCCTCAAGATTAATATTTTAATTTTTGCTCAAAACCCTAATCCTTTATTGTAAAATGATGGATAGGTCATACCTATGATGGATAGGTAAAATGATGGAAGAATAAAGAGTTTGCTTTTTCCCAAATTGTACCACATGGAGAGGTGGACATGCTGTTATTTAGAATAAGAGTTATCAATGGGCAAAGCCTCTTACCAACATCTCCACCATTTCATGTTCTTACTATACAGAGCTACTTGCAATTCTGCAAACACTTAACATACTATTTAGGGTTTCCACTCCCTTTCCCACTCGCGGCAAAACTCTATTCAGAAATTACCTCCTCTCTGAAGACTTCCCCAGCTCTCCAATAGTCTATCACTAGTCCCTTTCTTTATGCTAATTCTGTCCATTTTTGGTCTTCTCTAATAATCCCTAATTCACTATAATGCAGTTTCTTATTTATATGTCCCTTCCTTCCTACCACACAATCAGATCCTGGAGGATAGAGATCACTGAACTTTGTATTTTCAGTACCTACAACCTTGTCTGGGACAGTGGTGGTGTCTAGAACAACAGAGAGGATTTGTACAACAGAGAGGAATTCTCGAGCCAGCGTCATCTGTTCAGAGACAGTGTTTGTATAAATAACAAAGCCCAGACACAGGTAATCTTTTCTCCACCCATACTGAATATCTCATTCTAGTACTCAAAATTCCAGTGTCCTAAGTCATTGTGTTTTCAACCTAATTATCAAACCCTTCTATACTCAAAACTCACACTTATTTCAATGGTTCCAGTCTCAGTGAGTGGTACCATGACCCAGACGGTTGCCCAAACCAGAATCTTATGAGGAGGACGTTGATTCTTTATTTTCCCAGCTGCTTTTTGCTCTCATTCTGATAATCCTGCCATGAGTTCCCTTTAGAAGAACCTCTGCTGGTCAACTCTCAGCCCAAGGGCTCTGGGAGAGCAGTCTTTAGGGGAGGTGCCCATAACCTGGTCTAGGCCGAATCAGGCTTATTATTTTACGGGCCACAGTGATTGATTCCAGGAAAAGGAGCGTGATCTAAGTCAGAAGAGCAGTGTGGAAGTCTGAGTTTTGTGACTGTTATTTGGCCTTTTGGAGAAGTGGAACTTTCCTTCATAGGACTTAATGCTGGGACAACTTTAGCCTATCAACTACCATTCATTGGTATTGAGTACAGACCACTTTGCCACAAACCACTCGAGTGGCATGACTTTGGCCTCAACCTTCTGCCCTAGTACTGCCCCTCTCCAACCCAGTCTCTACCCAAAGTGACTTTTCTAAAATGCATAATATGATCATATTACTGCCTCCCTTAAAATCTTTCAGTATCTCCCCATTATTGGCTGGAATAATAACTTCCAAAACTAATATCACATGCAAGGTATACTGTATATAGACTTTTTAATTTTCTGTTCGTTAGGATATTTTGACCTCCTACAAAACCATTCTGCCTGGGGAGACACTGCCCCCTAGTTGGGCTAGCCGATTCATAGAGAGCAAGGACTGAGCCTGGGGCAGGCCTTTAGTATACAAACTACCCAGTCCAGAGCCTTATCTCCTCTATCTGGCCCATATACCCCAGGAGGCAATATTCCTCTGCCTCAATTATCCTAGGGTCAGATACCAGGCAACTAGAGGTCATTCCTATAGCCCAAAGCCCTCCATAATTTTTCAAACTATCCTTGTCTTCTCTCTCCTGACCACCCCCACCCCCCGGTGTTTTCCCATGTGGCCCTGCATAGTATGCCATGTCCTCTGTCTCTAGGACTTGTGAATACAATAAACTTGGTTTTCCTGAGTCTTCTCATCTGTTTCCTCTTATGACAATACTTGACTGACCATCTCATATAAAAATACCGAACACAAGTTCCCTACTTAGGTCTCTAACTTTAATGCTACTCTCCTCACCCGTACTCTTCTCTCCAGCCACACTGAACCACAAGCAATCCCCTAAAAGCACTATGACCTTTCTCTTCCCCTGATTTTTGTCCAGGCATTTCCCTTGTTTGGGAATGATTTCCCTAGTGCTTTTCCTATTCCTATCCAATTCCACCTAGCATCTCCTACTTGTTCTTAAAACTCTGCTTAGACATTTGTGCGTCTGGAAGACTTTCCTACTACACTACCCTCAAGTCTGGGTGAAGTACTCCTCCTGGGTGGTGCCTAACAATCTCGTGTATACCTGTCTCACAGCACTTATCACGGAACTATAATTGCCTGGCTTGATTTTTCTGTTTCCTCCATATACAGGAAATACCAAGAAGGCAGGAACTGTGCCTTACTTGGTGTCACACCCCCAGTATCTGATACAGGGCTTGGCATAAAATCAGTACCTAATAAACATCTGTTGACTACATAAGTGGTATAGTAACATGAAAAAATATTCTATATAAAAGTTGATAAATATTTCCTCCTAAAGATGGGACTTAACTTTAGCTGCTGCCTCCCCCAGAGCTAAGAGCAGGTCTCATTGCAGCGGAGGGAAAAAATACGCAGGAACAGATGATGAGGCATATGTAGCTCCTTGCTCTTTTCCTGCAGCAAGAATTCACTTTCACTTTCAGGTAGGCCCAGGCTGCCATGCAGTCTATTCCATGGCCTCCTCGGGGAGCCCAGAGAGAAGACAACTTGACAGCAAGTGAAAGAACCAAGTTCTGATGAAGAAGAGGGGCTTTACCACTGCATCACTAGTCCAGCCACACTGCCAAGTGCCCGGATTTGCTGGGTGATGGAGAGGAGTAAAGGCGACTAACAGACAAGCCCAAGCCAGTGGTTCAGCTTCCAGGAAGGAAAGAGCAGCAGATTTTCCCTGGCTACACGCTACAGGGAGGAGGGGTGGGGGTGAGAAGGATGGATAAGGTTAAGGAAGCTAAACTTACCCCAGATTTGGGCAACGCAAGCCTTTCCACACAAGTCTGTTCAAAGTACCCTTTGCTGAGGGCCTACCCTAAGCCCACTGTCGCCAGTAAGCCTTTCCTAACTCTCCAGTCTATGGTAATCTCTCTGGCTCTCCTACCAGCTACCATAGCACCTACTGACCACATATTCTTTGCATTGGTACTAAGTACTGGCCACGTTGCCACAAGCAGCTCTGGCTGAGTGACCGTGCATTTTATTTAACTAAGGAAGACTTACATCCCCAACTGAATTAAAAGGTCGGGGATCACACTATGTTCTTTATATGTCTTTTTATATGTTCACAGCATTAAGCACAGCGCTAAGTTTGAGATACCAAGAATCACTCAATAAATCGGACTTGAGTCTGATTTATTCATTCATCAAAAGTCTCACTATAGCAGAATCTATTACATGGACACAGTCAAGGCTTCCTATAGGAATCAGCTTCTTCTGACCTGAGGACACCCGAGTATCAGTGGCAGATCTTCACTTTACCCTCAACCAAATGACATCTGATAGGCTGGATCAGGTGCTGGGAAATACGAGCCCCTGCATGGATCTTATATCATATGCCATCCACCTATGCGCTCTTATGTTGACAGTTCATAGTCTGCAATGCTATCCACGGAGTGCCTGGAGTACTACTGCTGCTAGCTCTTGCCTGGTTTGAATGGGGTCGAGATGTAGGTTACTTAAGTCACAGTGAGATTTCTATTTTTCCAGAAAAAGGACATGGCCTCAGTTCTTTGGCAAGTGTGAGTGGACCTATCGTCCCGTGATATGGAAACCGATATATATTTAAGTTTCTTACCATATTCAAAGGAGGATGCTCTAAGCTCTTAGGGTTTCAAGGATGATTGAGATACTGGTCTCCACTCTCAGAGAGACTGCAGTCTAGAACTCATGCTTAGCAAATTGTGAGTTGACCAGATAATAGGCGTTCAGAATAGGGAGCAACCACGTCAAAGGGAAAGGGGCTTGAATCATGCCCCAGGGGATCCTTGGGGTTCAGTTAGTGAAAGAGGTCAGTTAGTGAGAGGTCATTCCAGGCCAAGAAAACTGAGAAAGTCCAGGCGTAAAAGTAGGAATGTGTCAGACTTTTTAAGGAATAGTGTGAAAACCAATCATTTGCAAAATAGTTAAGTAAATGGATGGTTATTCATGTAACAAAAATTTACTGTAGGAGTCTCTGAGAAAATCTGAACCTATTACTAGTTGTTTTAGAGAGTTGTTGGAAATCTGCATCCCATCTTTTAGGTTTTTGCAATATGAAATGCTTGTGAGACACTGCATTCAGTGCTGAGTGGTGGAATAGGGCTTCTTGAACTTTAATACACACGAGGCATCTGGGAATCGTGTCAACATGCAAATTCTGCCGCTCTGTATCAGGGGACCTTCCTGAAATCCGACATTTCTAACTAGCTTCCAGATGACATGATGCTCCTTGTCTGTGGGCACACTTTGAACAGCAAATTACAAGAGCATCTTTCACTGTGTTGATGTAACTTCTATTTGTCATCACAGATTTCTTATTAAACATACTAGATGATAGACTCTTTGGGGGAAATGACAATGTTTTCTAAAATGTGTACAATGATAATCAACGTTTTTTAAAAGGTGTAAAGACTACATACTCAACATTTTTGGTGGCAGCTCACCATCAAATGTAGAGTTCAATTCAAACAGAAATGAAGAAATTTTATGGCTTATGACAGGGGTCACCAAACTTCCACCATGGGCCAAATTCAGGCTTCCACCTGTCTTATAAGTAGAGTTTTATTGGAACGCATGGCTCCTTTTATGCTCTAATTTTAGAGATAGTTGCTACAGAGACCACGTGGTCCTCAAAGCCTAAAATATTTACTATCTGGCCCATTATAGAAAATTTGCTGACCCCTGGTGATTTCTGAGTATCTCACTAGCTCTGAACTTAGACCCCTAAGCTGCCCTCTAATCTCTTTGCTCTGAAGTCCAAATGTCTTTCTCAGGACACTGCTTTGAAGGGGCAAAAAGGCCTCCTCAATTCTCTTGACAGGAGAAAGATTGGACTTGCCCAGGAAAGACCCACATCACGTGGCAGTTGGGGGAGATCGTGGGAGACTTGAGTCCGGAGGGCTCACATGACACTCTAGGCAAAAACGCAAAACCCTTGTAACATATTTATTTCCTCACTATCAGGTACAAACTAATACATGCTGGTTCACGACTGGTGAGTTGGTTCAGGAGGAAAGCTAAGGCAAAGCAGCCTTACTCTGTGGGTGTGTGATTACTCTTACCCATCCTGGATCCCAAACCAAACTTTGCGGTCTGGCCCACCTCACTTGGTAAGAAGCCAATCCTCCTGAGAGTCCCTGTTTCAGATTAGAGAGTGTCTATTCCAAACCTGGCATACAACTGCAAGAGCTTTAAAAGTACAGGAAGTAAACCCCTGCCCAAGTGCCTGGGAAATTTGGACAGTCCCAGAAAAGAGACATTTGTCTGGACTAACCTGTGGCTCTGGCCTAGGTTGGTGGCCAGCGGAGACCAAAAGAAAATGAGAAAGGATGCATGCTAAGGAGGGGCGGGGGCGAAAGTAAGGTTCCTCTAAGTGTTGAATACAAGGAAAAACAGAGGCCTCCCAAGACTGAAACTGTAAAGTCAACAGAAAATGTATCAGAGCAAAAATATGAGAATTCACATTAAAGATTCAGAAGAGTTTTTCCAGGCACATAAGACTTGACACTAACCCAGAGGAAATTATCAACACATTTAAAGGGGAAAACATGTCTGGCAACAGAGAGGCTGTGCAGCAACAGAAGCAGAGGAGGGAAGAGGTCTGGGGGTTAATATTGGTGATGCCCATCTTTGCCCGTACCAGAGAAGAGGGTGCCTGAGACAAGGGGCTTAACTCATCTCTTTGGGGGATTTCTTACTTCCTTTCTCCCTCCTTCCCTCTCCCTTCATTCCTCGTTCCCTTTCTCCTATCCACTTCCTCCCTCCCTCTCCTTCTTTCCCTTTCACTTTTCCACAAATATGTATGAACTGTATATTCTCTGTCAGGACTTATGCTTTAGAGGTTGAGAATACAAAGTTAAAAAAGTTTGAGTCTCTGCTCCCAGAAAGCTTAGACGTCTAGTGGTAGAGACTGGCATTAATAAAACAATAACACATATAAATATATAATTGCTGTAATGAATACCTGTGATAAATGTTACAAAGCCGCAGACAAAGCACAACCCTACCTTGGGGCCTTTACACTTGCTGTTCCTCCTGTTTGGAACCATTTTTCTCCAGATATCCTTAAAGCTCTCCCCTCACTTCCTTCAGGTCTGCTCAAACATCATTCTATCAGTGAGACATGCCCTGATAATCCTGGTATAAAACAGCCATTTCCTCCTTCCCCACCTCCCTTAATGCCACTTATGTTTTTTCTATTATACTTATTACTTTTAGATGTTTATATATATATATATATATATATGTATACATATATGTATGCACATATGTGTACATAGACGTGCAGTGTGTGTATAACGTTCTGTTTTCCATTGGTTGATCCTCCCACTGTTTGTCTCTCTCCAAGAAGGCTAGAGGACACAGAATTTGCTTTGTTCACTGCTCTGCTGTATCCCTAATACCCATAAGAGGCACTAATACAGGTTTATTAAAAAACGAATAAAACTACAGATGATTGGAAATCATGTATTACACACATTTTTTTAAAGAGTAGTAGGGTATATGCCCAGTAGTGGGATTGCTGGGTCATATGGTAGTTCTATTTTTAGTTTTTTAAGGAACCTCCATACTGTTCTCCATAGTGGCTGTATCAATTTACATTGCCACCAACAGTGCAAGAGGGTTCCCTTTACTCCACACCCTCTCCAGCATTTATTGTTTGTAGATTTTTTTTGATGATGGCCATTCTGACTGGTATGAGGTGATGCCTCATTGTAGTTTTGATTTGCATTTCACATTTCTCTAAAGATGTGGCACGCATATACAATGGAATATTACTCAGCCATAGAAAGAAACAAATTGAGTTATTTGTAGTGAGGTGGACGGACCTAGAGTCTCTCATACAGAGTGAAGTAAGTCAGAAAGAGAAAAACAAATACCGTATGCTAACACATATATATGGAATCTAAAAAAAGAAAAAGAAAGGTTCTGATGAACCTAGGGGCAGGACAGGAATAAAGACGCAGACATAGAGAATGGGCTTGAGGACACGGGGAGGGGGAAGGGTAAGCTGGGACAAAGTGAGAGAGCAGCATGAACATATATACACTACCAAAAGTAAAATAGATAGCTAGTGAGAAGCAGCCACATAGCACAGGGAGATCAGCTTGGTGCTTTATGACCACTTAGAGGGGTGGGATAGGGAGGGTGGGAGGGAGACACAAGAGGGAGGAGATATGGGGATATATGTATATGTATAGATGATTCACTTTGTTATAAAGCAGAAACTAACACACCACTGTAAAGCAATTATACTCCAATAAAGAAGTTTTAACAAATAAATAAATAAAGAGTAGTAGGAGTTAACTAAGATAAGAGAGAAAAAAGCCACTGCAGGAAGAGAAGAGCAGGTAAGAAGGCTTTGGAGAGTAAAAGCAAACCAAGAAGCTAGAGTAAAGCTGAGGAAAACTCATGTCAGACTTTATGGAACAAGTTCTTTTTTCCCCTTTATTCCAAGAGCAATCTGAAACCACTGAAGGTTTTAAGCCAAGAGATTTATGTTCAGATATGCATTTTTAACATGGTAGCCCAGCTATCCATTGGACAGTGGCTCAGTTATCAGCAAGATGCCACAAAGCATTTCAGTCATGCCACAGGCTCCCCTTTCTCTGATTCCCTGCTCACCGAACTCGCTTCCGATTAGAATTTGGCTTTCTAGAATTTGACAGAGACCATGATGTGCATTTCTTAATGTACATGAGAGAGATGTGCTTCAAAATAAAGTAATAGGTGAGTATTCTGTGTTATCTGTCAGTCTCTTTGAGCTCAGGTCCTGAGAGAGCCTCTTGAGAGATGAATCCTGCCTCCTTGACAAACCACGTTTCTAAAACAATAGAGCCAAGGGTCGGACCTTGACCTCATTCACCTGGCCAAGATGAATGTTCACCTTGCAGCCCCTTGGCGGCCCACCAGCAAGCCTACCCTGATTAACCCCTACCTCAACGCTGCCTGCCACCCAAATCGTTGGGCTGTTAAGTAGAAAATCACTGTTTCATTCTGAGCCAGGCCTGGGGGGCTTATATAAAACTCTGGGCCAGTGTAAAACTCAGCTCACCTGGTGGCTGACCCTCAAAGAAGGAGGAGCCATGCTGAAGGAAAAGTGGTGGTTCAGCAACTCTGGATTTTCCTGGGGAACCCTAAAGGAGTACCCAGAAAGATCATTATTGTGGGTGATGACAAAAGTAACATATAAGGCATTTGCATGAAAGCAAATTAAACTAGTTACTCTGAGGCTCTGCTGAGCTTATTTGGAAAGAAATTTGCATGCTGAAAATGTGAAGCACAAACAATGAGCTAGCCACACTCATGAAAGCACTGAAAGGGCCTTCTGAACAGTGAAGTACCAATGACAGTTCGGAAAAGTAACCATCATTTTCCCTTAATACAGCTCCATTCCACAAGGTTCTTCCTGCCAGAACGTCTAAGGAGAAAAACCACTGTACATCTTCCAAGATCCTCCAACACCCACTCCAAGTCTGGCCCTGAAATCAAAGTTCTCCAGGTCAGCAGGACAACCCTCACGGTCTGGAATACCAAAGTAAACAAAACAACACTGAGAGAATTCTTCATACGTGACATCTGGGACACCCATGTTTTTTGCCTTCTAATTACCTAAGATAAAAGCCACTTCCTCCAAGACTGGGTGTTAAAAAACATGAATTTTACCCCCAGCTTTGCTACTGGCTGGCTATGAGACGTTGAAAAGCAATCTGAGCTATAGTAGATGATATTCATTTGTTTAGTCATTCAACACCTTTTGATTCTTTACCTAATGCCAGGCCCCATGCTATGTTCTTAGGAAGTAAAGATGAATAAGAGAAATCCTTCTCCTCAAGTTGCTCCAAGTTCCTTCAGGGAGATAGGCAAGGAAAGCAAATGTAACAACAGCAGCACAAGAAGCTCTATACCAGAAATATGTCCAGGGTATTAAGTGGGCTTCGAGGCCAACGAAACTTTGCCTGCGGGAGGCTGGAAATGCTTCCAAGAGGAAGCGGCAGCTGAACTGAGATTTGAAAGAAGAGTTATAGTTCAGCAGGGCAGTAGGGTGGACCTTAGGGAACGGAGGATATTTCAAGCAAAGGGCACAGCGTGAGCGATGGTGTTGAGGTAAGAAAACAGGTGTTTTGGTGAGAGAAGCTGCAAATCTTAAATCTTCGAGAGAACCACAGATGGCATGAGTTGTTGCAGGCTGAAGATGAACAAAAGGCAGAGGAAAGAACATTGTACCTTATGCTGTGGTCTTCGACCATTTCCCCCGGCACTCAGTCTTCCTGGGCATGCAGACTACCCTTTCTGCCAACCCATTACTCTGCCTGAGCGTTTTCTCTGGTCTCAGGGGCAGGTTCTGCCCATGCGCAGAGTGGACTGACGTACTGAGGTGTTAAAGCCACAGGCACAGATACCACCAATGATGACGGTAACTGGCTGATAAACGCCCAACAAACTCAGCCTCTGAGACAGTTTCTTCACAGGTCCGTGTGGTCCCCAGTGTGCTCATAAACACACATACTACTTCCTCTCTTCCCTGCGTCACTTCCCCTCTTGCCTAATATTGCTCCCTGGGATCTTTGTCTTACCTTGGGTTTCCCTCAAAGATTTCAGTGCAAGTAATTTGGTGATATCCACAGCATGTGTAGCATAGCAATTACTTAGGTGTTCACCTCTTGAGGGTTGTGATGGAATACAGGTGGAAGGCTTATGCAATAGCGCTACTATTTTAAAGAAATGGAGGCAATATTAATTATAAAGATGGCTGGCTTGTGTTATTGGCAAGTTTCAGAGAACTTGAAAAAACATATGATAGATCAGCCAACTGTCTACTCAGGGCATGATGTGAAAGGTAGAGGGTCTCCATTGCAACATTAAGAGACTTAATTCCTTGCAGTTGTAAGGCAGGCTATGCTGAAGATCAGGCCCAAGATCTGATTGTAAGAATGATAGAGTTAAAAAGGAAACTGAATTTACAGCTCCTGCAGGACCCCTATGCAAGGGTCAGGACCCCAAAGGGAAGGCGTGAGACCCTGAGAACAGGAATGAGGGAATTTTGGTGTATATCTTTGAGAACACTCAAACCTCAGATTCCCCCTCAGGTGTCTCTGGGATGGCAGGAGAAGCTGCTTTCCCATGGATAGAGTGAATTTTCCATCACCTGGAGACCATGCAAAGCCCTGATTTGAAGTAGACTCATCACAAGATGATATCCTCTTCAGGATCTGCTCTTGTCTCACTTCATTGTTTTGAGAAGAGTTGGAAATGTATTTGGCCAATCAGGAAAATTATTATTGGATGATTTGTGCCTTTTACTGTATACAGTTAGAAGAACGCTTATTTTTTTGAGTATTGTGTATGGATTCACTGGATTTTAAGATTGATTTTATTATAAAGATTTATGCCCCTGTGTTTTATTTACTTAATGAAGGCAAAAAAGAGGCAAAGATAAATATAACCTTAATGAGTTCATTTTTCAAATAAGATAGTACAATAATGTCCAAATACATAGAATATTTCAATCATTACAGAAAATTATATTGGACAGCAATGGCCTACAGATATATAGGATATATAACATCAAGTCTCAGCATGGCCCATGCAGGTATTTATGGAAAAGGGAAGCAAGACCAAACAGCAAAATGGCAATAACTTGGGATTTAAGGTTATTACTAATAGACTGTAAACATTCCAGAAGCAAGGTAGATGGGCAGCTAACAAAGATACTGCTTGACTTACATAACAAAAAATATAAAAATAAAATACAATTCTCAAAACTTACTAATAACTCTCAAACCAACAAAAATGGGCAAAATATTTGGACAGATGTGTTACCAGTGAAGATGGAAGCACGGCAAATAAGTACATGAAAAGAGGGTCAACATCATTAGTCATCAGGAAATGCAAATTAAAAAAATGAGATACCATTATACACTTATTTTTTAACATCTTTATTGGAGTATAATTGCTTTTTTTTTTATTGAAAGGTTATTTTTTTATTTTTATTTTTTAACAGATTTATTGGAGCATAATTGCTTTACAATGGTGTGTTAGTTTCTGCTTTATAACAAAGTGAATCAGCTATACATATACATATATCTCCATATCTCCTCCCTCTTGAGCCTCCCTCCCACCCTCCCTATCCTACCCCTCTAGGTGGTCACAAAGCACAGAGCTGATCTCCCTATGCTATGCAGCTGCTTCCCACTAGCTATCTATTTTACATTTGGTAGTGTATGTATGTCCATGCCACTCTCTCACTTCGGCCCAGCTTACCATTCCCCATGTCCTCAAGTCCATTCTCTACATCTGTGTCTTTATTCCTGTCCTGCCCCTAGGTTCTTCAAAACCATTTTTTTTTTTTTTTTAGATTCCATATATATGTGTTAGCATACGGTATTTGTTTTTGTCTTTCTGACTTACTTCACTCTGTATGACAGACTCTAGGTCCATCCACCTCACTATAAATAACTCAATTTCATATCTTTTTATGGCTGAGTAATATTCCATTGTATATATGTGCTACATCTTCTTTATCCATTCATCTACTGATGGACACGTAGGTTGCTTCCGTGTCCTGGCTACTGTAAATAGTGCTGCAATGAACACTGTAGTACATGACTCTTTTTGAATTATGGTTTTCTCAGGGTATATGCCCAGTAGTGGAGATTGCTGGGTCATATGGTAGTTCTATTTTTCATTTTTTAAGGAACCTCCATACTGTTTTCCATAGTGGTTGTATCAATTTATATTCCCACCAACAGTGGAAGAGGATTCCCTTTTCTCCACACCCTCCCCAGCATTTTTTGTTTCTAGATTTTTTGATGATGGCCATCCTGGCCAGTGAAATGTGATACCTCATTGCAGTTTTGATTTGCATTTCTCTAATGATTAGTGTCGCTGAGCATCCTTTCATGTGTCTTTTGGCAATCTGTATATCTTCTTTGGAGAAATGTCAGTTTAAGTCTTCTACCCATTTTTGGATTAGGTTGTTTGTTTTTGATATTGAGCTGTACGAGCTGCTTATATATTTTGGAGATTAATCCTTTGTCGGTTGCTTCATTTGCAAATATTTTCTCCCATTCTTAGGGCTGTTTTTTGTGTTCTTTATGGTTACCTTTGCTATGCAAAAGCTTTTAAGTTTCATTAAGTCCCATTTGTTTATTTTTGTTTTTATTTCCATTTCTCTAGGAGGTGGGTCAAAAAGGATCTTGCTGTGATTTATGTCATAGAGTGATCTACCTATGTTTTCCTCTAAGAGTTTTATAGTGTCTGGCCTTACTTTTAGGTCTTTAATCCGTTTTGAGATTTTTTTGTGTATGGTGATAGGGAGTGTTCTAATTTCATTCTTTTACATGTAGCTGTCCAGTTTTCCCAGCACCACTTATTGAAGAGGCTGTCTTTCCTCTATTGTATATTCTTGCCTCCTTTATCAAAGATAAGGTGACCATATGTGCATGGCTTTATTGCTGGGCTTTCTATCCTGTTCCATTGATCTATATTTCTGTTTTTGTGCCAGTACCATATTGTCTTGATTACTGTAGCTTTGTAGTATAGTCTGAAGTCAGGGAGCTTGATTCCTCCAGCTCCGTTTTTCTTTCCCAAGACTGCTTTGGTTATTAAGGGACTTTTGTGTTTCCATACAAATTGTGAAATTTTTTGTTCTACTCCTGTGAAAAATGCCATTGGTAGTTTGACAGGGATTGCATTGAATCTGTAGATTGCTCTGGGTAGTATAGTCATTTTTGCAGTGTTGATTCTTCCAATACAGGAATGTGGTATATTTCTCCATCTGTTAGTATCATCTTTAATTATTTTCAGCAGTGTCTTATATTTTTCTGCATACAGGTCTTTTGTCTCCTTAGGTAGGCTTATTTTATTCTTTTTGTTGCAATTGTAAATGGGAGTGTTTCTTTAATTTCTCTTTCAGATTTTTCATCATTACTGTACAGGAATGCAAGAGATTTCTGTGCATTAACGTTGTATCCTGCTACTTTACCAAATTCACTTGACTAGTTGTAGTAGTTTTCTGTTAGCATCTTTAGGACTATCTATGTATAGTATCATGTCATCTGCAAACAGTGACAGTTTTACTGCTTCTTTTCCAATTTGGATTCCTTTTCTTTCTTTTTCGTCTCTGAGTGCTATGGCGAAGACTTCCAAAACTATGTTGAATAATAGTGGTGAGAGAGGGCAACCTTGTCTTGTTCCTGATCTTAGTGAAAATAGTTTCAGTTTTTCACCATTGAGAATGATGTTAGCTGTGAGTTTGTCATATATGGCCTTTATTATGTTGAGGTAAGTTGTCTCTATGCCTACTTTCTGGAGGGTTTTTTTCATAAATGGAAGTTGAATTTTGTCCAAAGCTTTCCCTTCATGCATTGAGATTATCATATGATTTTTATCCTTCAATTTGTTAATATGGTGTATCACACTGATTGATTTGCATATATTGAAGAATCCTTGCATTCCTGGGATAAACCCCACTTGATCATGGTGTATGATCCTTTTAATGTGCTATTGTATTCCAGTTGCTAGTATTTTGTTGATGATTTTTGATGATTTGATGGGGTGTCTGTGAACGCATTATTATTTTAGGCAGCCTCTCTGCTAATAGGTGAGGTTGTATTCTTTTCTTGCTAGTTGTTTTACATGTGGTGTCCAGCACTGGAGCTTGCTGATTGTTGAGTACAGCTGGGTCTTAGCATTGAGATGGAAATTTCTGGAGAGCTCTCACCAAATGATATTATGAGGGGCCAGGAGGACTCTGGTGGACCAATGTCCTGACCTCGGCTCTCCCACCCCAGAGACTCAGGCCTGACACCTGGCCGGAGCACCAAGACCCTTTTGGGAAGTCTGAGGTCTTCTGCCAGTGTTCAGTAGGTTTTCTGCAGGAGTTGTTCCACGTGTAGATGTACTTCTGATGTATCTGCTGGGAGGAAGGTGATCTCCATGTCTTGCTTTTTTGCCATCTTGAAGGTCTTCCCTATACAATTATTAAAATATCTAAAATTAAAAATCCTGACCATACCAAGAGTTGGAGAGGATGTGAAAGAACTGGGACTCTTATGGAACAACCACTTGAAAAAACAATTGGAAGTTTCTTAAAAATTTAAACATACCCCTATTGTGTCTCCTAGATGTTTTACCCAGGAGAAAAGAAAGCATATGTTCAACCCAAGACTTGTACATTAATTTTTACAGCAGCTTTATCTGTGATAGCCCAAAACTGGCAAAACCTAAATGTTTATCAACATGTGAATGAATAAACATATCCTTGTAATGGAATATTACTCAGTAAAGAAAGGAATGGGGCTTCCCTGGTGGTGCAGTGGTTGAGAGTCCACCTGCCGATGCAGAGGACACGGGTTCGTGACCCAATCCAGGAAGATTCCACATGCCACGGAGCAGCTGGGCCAGTGAGCCATGGCCACTAAGCCTGCACGTCCGGAGCCTGTGCTCCGCAACGGCAGAGGCCACAACAGTGAGAGGCCCGTGTACCACAAAAAAAAGAAAAAAAAGAAAGGAATGAACTATGGATACACAAATAACATAGTTGAATTTCAAAGTAAGCACATTTAAGAAAAGTAATGAGGCTATGACTCCCCCCAGTCAAAGAGTAGGCTTGCTTTTTTCTGCTGTAAAAGCATTAAATTCCAAGCTCAGTGTTCCTCAACTATGTTGCAAATCCACCATGTACAGCATCTGTCTAGGTTCTTCCACATTGGTCCCTTGGGATTTGAGCAGTGATAGTGGCTGGGATAGAAGCTGTGCATGAACACAACAGCATGGTGATCCACTCACCAAGGCTGATATAGTTATTCTCATTGCTGAATATTCAACCCATCAGTATCAGATACCAATACTGAGCCCTTGATATAGTATCATCCCTCAAAGGGATCAATGAATCATTTGTTGGTAAACTGATTATATCAGACTCCTCTCTAGAAAAGGCAATGATTCAGCCTGAATGAAATTGATACATATTCTGGGTAAGGATTTTCCTTTCCTGCTGGTAGTGTCTTGGTCAGCATCACTATTTGAGGGTCCACAGAATGTTCATTTTACTGACCTGTGAGCCCATATAATATCACCTCAGATAAAAGACTCTTTAAGACAAAGGAAATGTGGAAATGGGTGCATGTCAATGAGATCAACTTTTCAACCATATATTGCATCATCTGGAAGCTGCTGGCCTGATAGGATGTTGGAATAGACTCTGAACAGCTAATGCACCTGCTTGGGGATGAACTCTGCAGAATAGGTTGTTATTCTTCAAGATGCAGTATATATTTGTAACCAATGGCCACTATATGGTGCTGGTTTCTAACAGGTAGAATACAAAAATCTGGGAACTCAGGGGTGGGAAGAGGCTCTGGGAATAATTTCTTGCAGTGACCAGTAGTTGAATTTGTGCTTCCCATTTCTACAATTTTAGGTTCTGTAGGTTTCCAGGGTGGGGAAATACTTCTACCAGTGGACACAGTAAAATTCTTCTAACTCTAAAACTACACCTGCTGCCTGGTCATTTGGGGCTCTTTATTGGCAGGGACAATTGGCAGTTTCTATCTTGTTAGCAGTTATTAGCCCTAGTTATCATGAGAAGATAAGACAGCTGCTACATAACTGGAGTAGTAAAAAGTATGTATGGAACTCAAAGGATTCACTGAGACGATCTTGTTACTTCCAGACTGTTGATTAACATAGAACCATTAATTTCAGCAACCACAGACTGACAACAGCCCAGTAATGAGGAACTTGAACCCTTCAGAGATAAAGGTCTGGGTCACCCTATAAGGCAAGCAACCTAGACAAGCAGAAGTGTTGGCTGAGGATGAAGGGAATCTAGATGGATGGTGGAGGAGGAAGATGATAAATATCAGCAGTAGCTTCAGGACCATCTACAGCAATAGGGACTATAGTTTATGCCACTAATTCTCTATTTATTTTCTTAAGAAAGTGTGACCATCCCCCACATTGAAAAATCAGTAAAAGAACAGAATAAACTTAATAGAGGGCACTAGTTGATCCAAGAGGGGAAGGTGGTGGTTTGTAGCAAATGCTGTTGGCTCCCTACCCAATACTCACCACACTCATTGTTCCTGGGTGTGCCAATAGATTCACACTCAAACTCCCATAATTTTGCCTGAGGGCTTTCTCTCAATGTAGTAGCATTCCTGAGCCACACATGGGTTAGGATGAAATTGTTGGTGAGCAAACCCCCAACAATAGAAGTGCTCCTGGATAAAATTAGACAGATAAATAGCTCAGTTCCCTGGCCCCTCACACAGAGCAAATCAGAAGCAACTCCAATTGGTCTCTATAGGATTCAGCATCAATTTTCCATAGCAGTAAACTTCTTAATAGCCAATCTTATATTCTCATCCTTTTTTTTGTTTTACTTCCCACCAGGAGATTGATGTGAAATGTTTTATGAAGGATGTTGAACTGGATGATTTCTACACTCACTTCTACTCTAAAGTTTTATAGCTTGAAGACCAAATCCAAGACTTAACCCCTTTAGGACTTTTTCCCTCATGAGCTCCATATCAAATAGAGCACACCTAAATTTCACCTGCTTTCTCAAAACTGACAGTATGGATTACTTTAATACAGACTTATTTTGCTTTCCTGTTGTCTTAGAAATATGTGTCTGGTCTCCCCAGCTAGACACCTTCTCAAACCATATTATCTGAAGTGGTAAGTTTCCAAGTATTTTATCCTCAAAGTAATAATAATAACCAAGTACTCAGAACAATCCTGTGAAGTAGGTTCTATTATTATTGCTCCAATTCTGCAGAAGTGTGAACTAAGACTCAGGGATATTAAGTCATTTCCCCAAGGGCACTCAGCTGGTAAGTGGAAGAAGGGTCAGGCTTTGAACTCAGATATTCTGACTTCTTAACCACTTATCCTCTACTGCTTCTCAAGGACTATTTTGTTGTTGTTGTCTGCAATGTGTCTTCGTTGCTGCATGTAGGCTTTCTCTAGCTGCCGCGAGTGGGAGCTACTCTTTGTTGTGGTGCATGGGCTTCTCATTGTGGTGGCTTCTCTTGTTGTGGAGCACGGGCTCTAGACATGCAGACTTCAGTAAATGCAACACGCGGGATTCAGTAGTTGCGGCACGCAGGCTTTCGGGCGCACAGGCTTCAGTGGTTGTGGCGTGCAGGCTCAGTTGTTGTGGCATGAGGGCTCTAGAGTGCAGGCTCAGTAGTTGTGGCCCACAGGCTTAGTTGCTCCATGGCATGTGGGATCTTCCCAGACCAGGGAACAAGCTTGTGTTCCCTGCATTGGCAGGTGGATTCTTAACTGCTGTGCCACCAGGGAAGTCCCCTAAGGACTATTTTCAATCTTGTTTTTCCTTTACAGAAACCTTGTTTTGAAACATTTGTCTGTATAAACTAATTAGCTATGAATTACCCAATTTTATTGGGTAATAACGAATTTGCTTTCTTATTTTTTTAATTAACCAAAGAAATACAATATTTCTAACCATGAAGTTGAACTCACCAGTGTGATCACCAGACTGTACACTCTATAAAAGCTATTTCTTGAATGAATGAATGAATGAAAAAGCTTACCTTATATAACTCCAGTCAAAATAAAATACACTGATGTTTGTTAGACTCTGCAGTTTGGAGGTAGATAGTTTTGAGTTAGGCTATTCCAAAATAAGACATTAGAATCAAATTCAACATAGGACCTAATAGAGGGGTTGCAGGGTGACTCATTATAGTAAGATGGCTGCTGAGAAAAGAAAGAAAGAAACCTAAGAAATTCAATTGTAAAAAGGATGACCCAGCTGTGAGGCTGACAAGATTTTGGTGTAGCAGCTAGGTTTCAGGCCTGAACCCCGATGGTGGAAGAGCCAAGTTCAGGACATTGGATCACCAGAAACCTCCCGGCCCCACATAATATCAATCAGCTAGAGCTCTCCCAGAGATCTCCAAATCAACACTAAGATCCAGCTCCACCCAACGGCCAGTATGCTTCACTGCTGGACACCCCATGCCAAACAACTAGCAAGACAAGAACACAAGCCCATCCATTAGAAGAGAGGCTGCCTAAAATCATTCTAAGTTCACAGAAAACCCAAAACACACCACTGGACGTGGCCCTGCCCACCAGAAAAACAAGATCCAGCCCCACCCACCAGAACACAGGCACCAGTCCCCTCGACCAGGAAGCCTACACAACCCACTGAACCAACCTTACCCACTGGGGGCAGACACCAAAAACAATGAGAACTACGAACCTGCAGCCTGTGAAAAGGAGACCCCAAACACAGTAAGTTAAGCAAAATAAGACAGAGAAATACACAGCAGATGAAGGAGCAAAGTAACAACCCACCTGACCAAACAAATGAAAAGGAAATAGACAGTCTACCTGAAAAAGAATTCAGAGAAATGATAGTACAGATGTTCCAAAATCTTGGAAACAGAAGGGAGAAAATACAAGAAATGTTTAACAAGGACCTAGAAGAACTAAAGAGCAAACAAACAATGATGAACAGAACAATAAATGAAATTAAAAATTTCTAGAAGGAGTCAAGAGCAAAATAATGGAGGCAGAAGAACAGATAGGGGACCTGGAAGATAAAATAGGGAAATAACTACTGCAGAGCAGAATAAAGGAAAAAGAATGAAAAGAATTGAGGACAGGCTCAGAGACCTCCAGGACAACATTAAGGACACCAACATTTGAATTACAGGAGTCCCAGAAGAAGAAGAAGTAAAGAAAGGATCTGAGAAAATATTTGAAGACATTATAGTTGAAAACTTCCCCAACATATGAAAGGAAATAGTCAATAAAGTTCAGGAAGTGCAGAGAGTCCCATACAGGATAAGTCCAAGGAGAAACATGCCAAGACATATATTAATCAAACTATCAAAAATTACATACAAAGAAAAAATATTAAAAGCAACAAGGGAAAAAAAAAAAAACAAACAAATAACATTCAAGGGAATCCCCATAAGGTTAACAGCTGATCTTCCAAGAGAAACTCTGTAAGCCAGAAAGGACTGACAGGACATATTTAAAGTGATGAAAGTGAAAAACCTGCAACCAAGATTACTCTGTACAGCAAGGATATCATTGAGATTCGACAGAGAAATTAAAAACTTTATAGACAAGCAAAAGCTAAGAGAATTCAGCACCATGAAACCAGAGTTACCACAAAGGCTAAAGGAACTTCTCTAGGCAGGAAACACAAGAGAAGGAAAAGACCTAACAATAACAAACCCAAAACAATTAAGAAAATGATAATAGGAAAATACATATCGATAACTATCTTAAATGTAAATGGAATAAATGCTCCAACCAAAAGACATAGACTGGCTGAATGGATACAAAAACAAAACCTATATATATGCTGTCAACAAGAGACCCACTTCAGACCTAGGGACATGTACAGACTGAAAGTGAAGATATGAAAAAGATAGTCCATGCAAATGGAAATCAAAAGAAAGCTGGAGTAGCAATTCTCATATCAGATGAAATAGACTTTAAAATAAAGACTATTACAAGAGACAAGGACACTATATAATGAACAAGGGACCAATCCAAGAAGAATATATAAGAATTGTAAATATTTATGCGCCCAACATAGGAGCACCTCAATACATAAGGCAAATGCTAACAGCTACAAAAGGGGAAATTGACAGTAACAGAATCATAGTGGGGGACTTTAACACCCTACTTTCACCAATGGACAGATCAACTAAAATGAAAATACATAAGGAAACACAAGCTTTAAATGACACATTAAACAAGGTGGACTTAATTGATAATTATAGGACATTTCAACCCAAAACAACAAAATACACTTTCTTCTCAAGTGCTCATGGAACATTCTCCAGGATAGATCATATCTTGGGTCAAAAATCAACCCTTGGTAAATGTAAGAAAATTGAAATCATATCAAGTAACTTTTCTGACCACAACACTTTTCTGACCACAATCTATGAGGCTAGATATCAATTACAGGAAAAACCTGTAAAAAATACAAACAAGGATGTTAAACAATATGCTACTAAATAACAAAGAGATAGCTGAAGAAATCAAAGAGGAAATCAAAAAATACCTAGAAACAAATGACAATGAAAACACGATGACCCAAAACCTATGGGATGCAGCCAAGACATTTCTAAAGAGGAAAGTTTATAGCTATACAATCCCACCTCAAGAAACATCTCAAATAAACAACCTAACCTTACACCTAAAGCAATTCGAGAAAGAAGAACAAAGAACCTCAAAGTTAGCAGAAGGAAAGAAATCATAAAGATCAGATCAGAAATAAATGAAAAAGAAGTGAAGTAAATGATAGCAAAGATCAATAAAACTAAAAGCTTGTTCATTGAGAAGATAAACAAAATTGATAAACCATTAGCCAGACTCATCAAGAAAAAAAGAGGAAAGACTCAAATCAATAGAATTAGAAATGAAAAAGGAGAAGTAGCAAATGGCACTGCAGAAATACAAAGGATCCTGAGAGATTACTACAAGCAACTATATGCAAATAAAATTGGCAACCTGGGAGAAATGGAAAAATTCTTAGAAAAGCACAACCTTCCAAGATGGAACTAGGAAGAAATAGAAAATATAAACAGACCAATCACAAGGACGGAAATTGAAACTGTGATTAAAAATCTTCGAACAGGGGCTTCCCTGTTGGCTCAGTGGTTGAGAGTCTGCCTGCCAATGCAGGGAACATGTGTTCATGCCCCGGTCCGAGAAGATCCCATATGCTGTGGAGCAGCTAGGCCCGTTAGCCATGGCCACTGAGCCTGCACGTATGGAGCCTGTGCTCCACAATGGGAGAGGCCACAACAGTGAGAGGCCCGTGTACCGCAAATAAATAAATAAATAAATAAATCTTCCAACAAATAGAAACCAAGGACCAGATGGCTCACAGGCAAATTCTATCAAACACTCAGAGAAAAGGTAACACCTATCCTTCTCAAACTCTTCCAAAATATAGCAGAGGGAGGAACACTCCCAAACTCATTCTACGAGGCCACCATCACCCTAATATGAAAATGAGACAAAGATATAACACACAAAAAAACTATAGGCTAATGTCACTGATGAACATAGATGCAAAAATCCTCAACAAAGTAATACCAAACAGAACCGAACAGCACATTAAAAGGATCATAAACCATGATTAAGTGGGGTTTATCCCAGGATTGCCAGGATTCTTCAAAATATGCAAATCAATCAATGTGATACACCATATAAACAAATTGAAGGATAAAAACCATATGATAATCTTAGTAGTTGCAGAAAAGGCTTTTGACAAAACTCAACACCCATTTATGATAAAAACTCTCCTAAAGTAGGCATAGAGGGAACTTACCTCAACATAATAAGGGCCATATATGACAAACTCACAGCCAACATCATTCTCAATGGTGAAAAACTGAAACCATTTCCACTAAGATCAAGAACAAGACAAGGTTACCCACTCTCACCACTGTTATTCAACATAGTTTTGGAAGTTTTTGCCACAGCAATCAGAGACGAAAAAGAAAGAAAAGGAATCCAAAGTGCAAAAGAAGAATTAAAACTGTCACTGTTTGCCAGTGACATGATACTATACTTAGAGTATCCTAAAGATGCTACCAGAAATCTACTAGAGCTAATGAATAAATTTAGTAAAGTGGCAGGATAGAAAATTAATGCAAGGAATCTCTTGCATTCCTATACACTAATGATGAAAAATCTGAAAGAGAAATTAAGGAAACACTCCCATTTACCACTGCAACAAAAAGAATAAAATACCTAGGAATAAACCTGCCTAAGGAGACAAAAGACCTGCAAGCAGATAAGTATAAGAAACCTATGAAAGAAATTAAAGATGATACAAACAGATGGAGAGATATACCATGTTCTTGGGTTGGAAAAATCAACATTGTGAAAATGACTATACTACCCAAAGCAATCTACAGATTCAATGCAATCCCTATCAAACTACCAATAGCATTTTTCACAGAAACTAGTACAAAAAATTTCACAATTTATATGGAAAGACAAAAGACCCCGATTAGCCAAAGCAATCTTGAGAAAGAAAAATGGAACTGGAGGAATCAGGCTCCCTGACTTCAGACTATACTACAAAGCTACAGCAATCAAGACAGTATGGTACTCACACAAAAACAGAAACATAGATCAATGGAACAGGATAGAAAGCCCAGATATAAACCCATGCACATATGGTCACCTTATCTTTGATAAAGGAGGCAAGAATATACAATGGAAAAGAGAAAGCCTCTTCAATAAGTGGTGCTGGGAAAACTGGACAGCTACATGTAAAAGAATGAAATTAGAACATTCCCTAACACCATACAAAAAAATTAATTCAAAATGGATTAAAGACCTAAATGTAAGGCCACACACTATAAAACTCTTAGAGGACAACATAGGTAGATCACTCTATGACATAAATCACAGCAAGATCCTTTTTGACACACCTCCTAGAGAAAGGGAAATAAAAGCAATAATAAAGAAATGGGACCCAATGAAACTTCAGACCTTTTACCCAGCAAAGGAAACCATAAACAAGATGAAAAGACAACCCTCAGAATGGGAGAAAATATTTGCAAACGAAGCAACTGACAAAGGATTAATCTCTAAAATATACAAGCAGCTTATGCAGCTCAATATCAAAAAGACTAGCAACCCAATCCAAAAATGGGCAGAAGACCTAAATCGAAATTTCTCCAAGGAAGATATACAGATTGTCAACAAACACATGAAAGGATGCTCAACATCACTAATCATTAGAGAAATGTAAATTAAAACTACCATGAGGAAACACCTCACAACGGTCAGAATGGCCATCATCAAAAAAGTTACAAACAAAAAATGCTGGAGAGGGTGTGGAGATAAGTGAACCGGCTTGCACTGTTGGTGGGAACGTACACTGATACAGCCACTATGGAGTACATTATGGAGGTTCCTTAAGAAACTAAAAATAGAACTACCATATGATCTAGCAATCCCACTACTGAGCATTTAACCTGAGAAAACCATAATTCAAAAAGAGTCACATACCTCAGTGTTCATTTCAGCACTATTTACGATAGCCAGGACATGGAAGCAACCTAAGTGTCCATCAACAGATGAATGGATAAAGAAGATGTGGCACATATATACCATGCAATATTTCACAGCCATCAAATGAAACAAAATTGAGTTATTTGTAGTGAGGTGGATGGACCTAGAGTCTGTCATACAGAGTGAAGTAAATCAGAAAGAGAAAAACAAATACCATATGCTACCACATATATATGGAAACTCTAAAAAAAAAAAATTGTTCTGATGAATCTAGGGACAGGACAGGAATAAGGACGCAGATGTAGAGAATGGTCTTGAGGACACAGGGAAGGGGAAGCTGGAAAGAAGTTAGAGAGTGGCATTGACATACATATACTACCAAATGTAAAATAGATAGCTAGTGGGAAGCAGCTGCATAACACAGGGAAATCAGTTTAGTGCTTTGTGAGTACCTACATGGCTAGGATAGGGAGGGTGAGATAGGGAGGGTGGGAGGGTGATGTAAGAGGGAGGGGATATATGTATATGTATAGCTGATTCACTTTGTTATACAGCAGAAACTGACACAACAATGTAAAGCAATTATACTCCAATAAAGATGTTAAAAAAATGTAAAGCAATTATACTCCAATAAAGATGTTTAAAAATAAAATAAAATAAATTTTAAAAAATAAAATAAAATTCAAGGAACCCCGTTATCACCTTGTGAACTCTAAATGGTCCAAGGATTCGAAGTGGCAACTCCTCTTTGGTAGGCAGCTTAATTTTTCTTTTTTTTTGGACGGGGGGTTGTTGTCTTGTGTTTTTAATTTTTTGTTCTATAGGAGAGCCTTGAGTCTCTTTACAAAGAGGAATATTTGGGCCACAATGGTAAATAATGGAACACTCAGTCTCATTTGGACTACTCCTGATATAACTGATTGCTCTGATTTTCCATTTGTTCCCATATGCCACAGGCATAGTGATCACTTAAAAATATAAATCAGGCCCCGTCACTCCACTGCATAAACCCTCATGGGACTGCCCATTTTGCTTAAAATTAAATCTGAGTTCCTTGCCATAGCCAAAAGACTGTGATATTGTTTTCCAAGCAAATTACTGGATGATTCTTTTTCCCTTGAAAAATGGAATGAACACCAGAAAATCTATGACATTTAGTGGATCTTCCTATCAAAATGACTCATTTGCCATTCAGTCACCCAATAGTAGTCCACAAATGCATTCTTACATGCAGAACTTTCAACTGGTCCCTTAGTGCCTAACACTTGAACATGGATTAACATTTAACAACAGGCCTTTTAGGAAATCTTCCAATAAGAAGGAAGAATTTCAGACAAACAACTTATATTTAATATCCTCACAATTAAGACAAGATATTGAAGATTTTGCCTTCAGTAAACAAGGAGAAGATGCCATGAGAAAAAGGAACAATTCGGAAGAAGAATGCACTCTGGGAGATTGAAATTATCCAAAATAAAACATCCAATAGGAGTCAAGGAAATCTCCAAGGAAGTACACAAAACAACAAGGAGAAAATTGGAAAGGAGACAGAAAATAAACAAGGAAAGAATAGTCGAGGGTCAATACAGGAGTTTCAGTACCTCACTAATGTAGGCACCAGGGAGATCTGAAAAATAGAGAAGTGATGAACTTATCAGAGAAGAGATATAAGAAAAATTTTCAGAATGAAGAACATGAATCTCCAGAAAGAAGGAGAAGAGGGAGCCATAAGAGAGATAAATTTTTATTTACCTTAAGACAGGCAGTTAAAGTCTAAAATTAACAAGCTAAGAAACAGAAGTATAGCATGTTATTTAAAATTTTGGAGGTAAATACCATATAAACAGGTATGAGAGTTGAAATGAATTCCTCTGAGAAGTAGATCTGGAGGTTAGGAAATGGTAGGCAAAAGTGGAGAGCAAGGGATTGCTGGTTATATAAATAAATACATGTGTATATTTTAAGATACCAAAGAGAGCATATCTTTGAATATATATATATATATATATATATATATATATATACACACACACACACACACACAGTGGTATGTGTGTGTATGTACATATACTATTTTGATTAAAAAATAAAATAAAGATACAGTAAATAAACTTTTATTTTTTTAAAGATTTTTTCCAAGGTATGGTTTCTCTCTCCTAGTCCTATTGGCTTTTTTTGTGGTATCTTTTGAGAATGTTTCCATTATGGTATTTCTTTGGAACTAGTGTGACTAGCATAATTTGAGGCGTCTTTCTAATATGATTCTTATGGAAGTGATCTAAGGACCACGCTTTGGGAAACTGATCTATTCCAAAGAACTCCCTGCAACTGCAAGCATTAAAGCTCAGCTAGGGGTACAGCCAGGCAATTTAAGGCAAAACAACAACAGAAACAGAAAACAGAGTTAAATGTGACTTTAACTGGTTTCTTTCTTTGTCCCATATCTTCCCCGGGAATTTGTGGAATTAGCTGTGATTACGGGAAGTGTCTGGCCGAGTGTTCAGGCCCCTGGGTACCACCATTTCTTCTGTCTATCCCCTGTATATATGAATCACAGCATCCGACACAGCAGTTTTCCAGTATTAATAACTTAGAAGGTACCCGAGAAATGCTTATGGAAAGGAGGATAGAAGGGAAAGGGAAAATGGGATGAAAAGAGTGATATGGGGGAAGCAACCAACTTTTTAATGCTGAGATGCTATGAAATTAATAGTAATCCACTAGTTGGAGGTTGGGTGAGCACATAGAAGACAGTCTGATTGTTCTGACTTTGAGAAAAGACCCTCAATCTGTAGTTACTGAGCATCGAAGTGTGTGTCCAGCACAAGATGTAGAGGAAAACAAACAGAAGCAATGCCTAATGCCCACAAGTGTTTTAAATCCTCTTCTGGAAAACAAAGTTGACGAACATGAAAGAGATAGCAAACAGCTGTATGGCTGCTATACAATGCCACACAGGCAGTGAGTGCAAAAGGAATTGGATGTCAAACAGGTCAGAAATTCATGGAGAAAGAACCCTCAAGAATGAATTAGACTTGAATAATAACATACTTATGCTACCTACATGTGAAGCACAGGAGAACACACAGCAGAGCCAGTGCAGAGAAGGATTCACATGGGAGGGAACCTGGACTAAACGAGAATTTATGGGCTTTGGAGCCCAGGGATATAAACGTGTTGCAAGAGTTCTGTACTTTTGCTGAGAATGTCTCCCAAGATCTCCCCCACCTGCCACACGATGTGAGGGTTTCCTGGGCAGGTCCAATCCTTTTCCTGCCAGGAGAATTGAGGAGGTCTTTGTGCCCCTTCAAAGCAATGTCCTGAGAAAAACCTTTGGACTTCAGAGCAGAAACCTTAAAGGGCAGCTTAGGTGCTTAAGTTCAGAGCCAGTGAGATACTCAGAAATCACATCTTCAATCTTATAGTGGGAAATAAATAATAGCTATGCAGCTTACTGACAGCAGGGAAGAGCGGGAAATTGCCCCAGCCTCTGCTTCCTCATCTACAAAATGGAATAACTGCCTCCGAGATTTGTTGGGAGGTTTTGATGGCACAAGTAACATTTTTAAAGAGCACTCAGCATACATTCTTATTCCTCTTTTCCTGATTGGAACAGAGTATTATTGATGGTGAGAAATCGTGGGAGGTTTTTAGTCACAAACACCTGGTCTAATCATCAGTCACCTGCACAAACTGGGCTGTACCTTATTCATTGGATTCAGTCTGGCTCTTTGGTGGTTTTATTTTGACCAACTCAAGTCAGTCCAAACAGTGTGTGCAGCTCTAGGAAACAGGCTGAGTTTGGCCTGTGCATTTTGGCATCCTGGACAAAGGGGTCACTGGGGAGAGGATGGAAAAGTACCTGGTAATGCCTCCTGACTCCGACTTCCTACAGGTGCCATCCACCTCTTGCTGACTCTGAGTCACCAGCAGCATGCCTCCCCTCCCCGCGGCCCATCCGCCCCTTAGGCCCGGCAGTTCTCCTCCGATACTGACTTCCCTTGCTCGCCTCCACACGTGTGCTCAAGGTGGAGGCAACCCTAATGAGGGGCCACAGTACAGCAGCTGCAGCAGGTATTTCTTCCGCAGCCAGCAAGGTGAGGCCAGCAGCAGCCTCCCCTGCAGGGCCTGCCTGGTCCCACAGCCCTGCACGTCACCCCTCAGGTATAGGAAGCTCCATCCCTGTGTCCTGGAGTCCTCCCAGGAGATGGGGAACTGTCTGAGCTCCAGGCTGGGCTCTTAGAACCCAAAGGCACCAGAGTTGCCTCTCTGGTGAGTAGGAGCTCCCAGAAACTCTCTGGGGACTTGTCCTGTGTACCCCCCAAATGCAGTATGTTAAACGAGCACCAGGGAGAAGCTTACCACAAACTCTCCTTGGAATGACTGTTCCTCAGCCTGATATCAATGTTCTCCATGATCTGCCTTTTTGGTCTATTTTCCAAAGTGTCCCTCTTCTCCAAGTCAGTGTTTATGATGAACTTGACTAATCAGCCATAAGGCTGCCCTGAAAGGCTTAATAAAAGCACAGATTCCATGAGTCGGATTCGGTGAATTAGTGTGGAGCACAAGGACTCTGTATATAAGAAGTCTCTCAGGTGATTCTACTGATCAGGCAGTGTGGGAACGTGGTGCCAGCCCAGCGGTTTTCAGTGTTCTTGGTAGGCAGCCCTAAGGCTAGTTAAGGTGCTTCAACTGTCACTATAGGAGACTGGAGTAGCTGCAGCAAGGAAAATTGAGAATCTCAAGAAAATTCCTTGTTTATTATATGATGTCCCCCCAAAAGATAAGGTGAAGTCCTAAGCCCAGTTGCCTGTGAATGTAAAGGGATCGTTACAGATGTAGTTTAAGATGAAGTCTTATTGGATTAGGATGAGCCCTAAATCCAATATAACTGGTGTCTGAAGAAGAAGAAGATAAGGAGATTTGGGTGCAGAGGCACATAGAGACACAAGGAAGAAACCATTTGAAGATAGAGGCAGAGATTAGAGTTCTGCTGCTACACACCAAGGAGCACCAAGGATTGCCAGCAACCACCAGAAGCTAGGAAGAGACAAGGAAGGATGAAGTATTCTTCCACAGAGCTTTCAAAGAGAATATAGCCCTGCTAACACCTTGGTTTCATACTTCAAGCCTCCGGAACTCTGGCAGGATAAATGTTGTATTAAGCCACCGAGTTTGTGCAAATTGGTATGGAAGTTGTAGGATACTAACATAATCCCTCTGGTTGACCCCTCTCTTCCTCTCCAATCTGTCTCTCAGTCTCTCAGTCTCTCTGTGTCTCTCTCTCTCTCTCTCTCTCTCTCACACACACACACATACACACACACACATACACACACTTTGACTAGAGCAGCTTAGTGACTTTATGTTACATTTTGGAGTTGGGCATAACCTCTCATTTGGAGAAGGAAAAAAAGATGTTTTACTACTACCCAAAGTTTAAAAACCTTACCACTGTGGCCAAGACTGAACCATAAACCTTTCCGAGACACATCCTGAAGTTTTTTGATGCCATATTTATACTCATGATATTCTTGACATCTGCATGCTTCACCTACTTTTCACCTGTTAAAAGATTATCCATCCGTGAAGCACAATTTTACATGATCTCTGCAAAGTCATACCTTATATCCCATCAGTTAGATGTGATTTATTCTGCTTTTGAATCCCCACTGAATTTTAGATCTTCTCTTACAGCATTTACTTTATTGAAGATTGTATTCTAGCCACATGTGAAATGCTTTAGTCCCTCCCCATTGTGACTGCATTCTGGACCCTATGTTTTATCCAGCTTTCTATCCTGCTCTCCAATCCCACCCAGTGCCTTACAGAGTGTTTTCCACACACCAGTTGGTATTCCATGAACATTTATTCAGTAGAAGCTGATGGTAACATTTTACAAAGGGCCCTATTCATTTGGGTTGTGTGTTGTTTAGGTGTGAATGTTTATTGATGTCTCATATATAGCAAACTGCTATAAATTACTTTATTATAACTTTATAAAAAACTCCTGTGAATAAGAATGAGTGAACAGAGTGTTAAGACATAAACTTTCTCTAACTTTTAATCTTGCTTTATTAAGGAATTTAAAGGGAGAAGGGAAAGTGAAGTCCTTTGAAAACATGATGTGCTAAATAGTCTTCATTCAATATGTTCCATTGATAAAACATAATTCAAAATTCCCGATTCCAGTGTTTATAGTTTAAGGAAATCACTTGGTGCATCGCAAACACAATCTATTTTATTAACTTTTCCCATGATCTCATGAGAAAACAAAACTTTTGCAGTGTTTTTCAAAGAGATATATTAATACATCTCAAATTCCCAAAACCCTTCCCACCTCCAAATATTCCTGATTCTCAAAAAGTTTCCCTGGCTCATTTTCTTTGCCATAAGGTCGTTTGTTTTTTCTTATTAAAAAGTGGTACAAAACAAAATAGACTCACAGACATAGAAAATAAACATACAGTTACTGAAGGGGAAGGGGGGAGGGATAAATTAGGAGTTTGGGAGTAAAATATACATACTACTATATATAAAATAGATAATCAACAAGGACCTACTGTATAGCACAGGGAACTATACTCAATATCTTGTAATAACCTATAGTGGAAGAGAATGTAAAAACAGAAATATGTATATGTGTGTGTATATGTACACACACACATGTATATATAACTGAATCACTTTGCTAAATCACTTTGCTGTGTACCTGAAACTAATACAACATTGCAAATCAACTATATTTCAATAAAAAAATTTTTTTAAAGTAATAGAAATATTTGATTCCATCCTAATAATCCAAGACAATGGATGTTTTTCATTGGAGCAAAGCAAATAAAAATATTAATCCATGAAATAAGATTGAACTTGAAATTGATACTATCTTCATTATATTTTAATAATGAAGCTCAACAAACCAAAACCTAGCTAACTAAAGCCTTCTATCTGACATATTTTACCCTCCATATTTAGGAGATGGAGTCTGATGGTGACAAAAGATACTGTCTTAGGGTTCTTAGGTTAGTTTCCAGAATGCGTTGGTTTCAACCTACAATTATCTCAATATCTTTCAGCTTCAATGGCTACCTTTACTGTTCCTTGGATGCTACAAGAGCAGGTTCCCTATCTTTAAGTCATTCACACACACCAGAAAACCTGCTACATTGTAATTGCTCAATGAAAATCTATTGAATGGATAGAGCCTTTATTATGAATGATAATAATAAATAAATGAATAATAATAAATATTATTATTATATAAATAATAATAAATGAATGGATTTCTTTATTATCCAAAGAAATCCTGAAACCTAGCAAGATTTTCAATCTTCCATTAGACTGACAGAAAATTTGGACATTTGTGAAACAAGATAGACTATTAAACAAATAATCATAAAATATCATTGCTCAGAGTCCCCTAATCCCCAAACATTCAAGTTAACTGAGATTTTCTGTTTCCTAATGATATTTAACATCATTTCTTTCTTCATATAAAACTCAAAAAGGCCTCTCAATGTAGAGCACACTCTTTTACACCAGTGTGCTGCAGAGGAAGGGGGTGTCTATTCTGGTTAATTGGCTCACAGCACTGGTTTTCAGGTATCAACAGTATTCTCTATTTAGTCATCGAATGATCTCCATCAGGTTACCACATCCTGGTGCTATTCTATTTTCATAAGTGTTCTTTCGTCACCAGCATATTTTCATCCTTCTTAATATTTCCAATGGCATCACTTCACTCCACTAACATAAAAAAACAAGCAATCTAAAAATTATCCTCTGCTGTTTCCCACTCATCCACAGAGAGTGAAGTTGCCATTTACGGACACTTGCTGTTGCCATGTTTTTCAGAAAGTTTGCCATTCCACAAGCTGTTTTTAGCCCCCATACCCACGACACTTCTACAGGCATTTAGTATTTCTTTATCTGATGCTTTTCCAAGGCAATACCTCTGCCTCCTCATTGAATCATGCGGACTGTCTCTTAATCAAACGATATTTTTTGAAGTGTTTCCTCACTGGAGCCCACAAGGTTGTTTCTCATATTTTCCCCTACACCTGCTTCATACACTAACCTAAGGAGAACCACTTACGTCATTTATTGTCCTTTTTGGAACAGAAATATGATATTTGTCATTTCCCCATTCTCCACAATCTGGCCCAACAGTTGAAAGTATCTAAAAATATCAACTAATACATCTTTATTTTCTTGCTCCCCAGAAATATATTTTCTCTGTTTGTATCTGGTATTTCACAAAAGATTGGCCAGATTCAAAACTGTGTGTTGCAGTGAAAACAGCTTGAAAATTAGCAGCAGAAAGATTGGTTCAGAGCTCATTTATTAGAGATGTGACTTTGGACACAAGGATATCTGAACCTCGATTTTCTCATCTGCAAAATGGGAAACGCTGTGATGATATTTCGAGGTAGGACATTTGGGAGGTAATTAGGTTTACAGGAGGTCATGAGGGTAGGGCCCTCCTTACAAGATTATTGCCTTTATAGGAAGATACACCAGAGAGCTTTCTCTCTCTCTCTTCCTCTATACCACACACACACACACACACACACACACACACACACACACACACACACACACACACGGGCAAGGCCATGTGAGCACATAGAAGATGGAAGCCATCTACGAGGCAGGAAGAGTCCTCACAAGAACCTGACCATGCTGGCACCTTAATCTCAGACTTTCAGCCTCCAGAACTATGAGAAAATAATTTTTTGGTGTTTAAGCCACTCAGTCTATGGTATTTTGTTATGACAGCCCAAGCAGACTAGGAATGTGGTCTCTGTTGTAACTACTCAACTCATTGTGGCAGAAAAAGAGCCATAGGCAATATGTAAACAAATAAGTGTGATTTGTTACAAAAACGAATGGCTGGGGACTTCCCTGGTGGTGCAGTGGTTAAGAATCCACTTGCCAATGCAGGGGACAAGGGTTCGATCCCTGGTCCAGGAAGATCTCACATGCCATGGAGCAACAAAGCCCGTGTGCCACAACTACTGAGCCCACATGCTGCAACTACTGAAGCCCACGCACCTAGAGCCCGTGCTCAGCAACAAGAAGCCACCTCAATGAGAAGTCCGCACACCACAACGAAGAGCAGCCCCCGCTTGCCGCAACTAGAGAAAGCCCACGCGCAACAACTAAGACCCAACGCAGTCAAAAATAAGTAAATAAATAAATAAATTTTATTTAAAAAACACAAAAAATCCCAAATGGCTGGCTACTACTGTCCACAGACAGTAATTTGTCAACTGCTGTTCTAGACCAGGGGTCAACAAACTACCTGCCACAGACAAAATCCAGCCAAGTGCCTGTTTTATTTATTGTCCTGTAATCCAAGAATGGACTTTATATTTTTAAATGATTACATTTTAAATGATTATATAGGTAACTACATAATACTCAATATTCTGCTTCTGGTCCTGCAAATCCTAAAATATTTACTATCATTCTCTTTATGAAAACGTTTGCCAAGCCCTGTACTAAAACATAAGGTCCAGTTGACACCTAAGTTCCATGTACATTGGGTCAGAATTTCTGTCCCTTATGTTAAAGCCCAAAATTGACATTTTGGGAAGGAAATATGGAGGGAAATTTCTTGTGAACTCTTAAATTTCCCCTAAAACTCATCTTCTGCCTCTCAATAAAAGGCACCACCAAATTCACAGCTGAGAAAGCACATAACCTGGGAGTTTTCATTAACTCTCTCTTAAGCCTTTATTTAAGCAATTGGAAAGACCTATCGGTCCCATTTTGAAAATATCTGTACAAATCCAAGCTACTGAAATTATCACTGATGTTGCCCTAGCCCGTGTTATCATCCTGGTCTCCCCGAGATAATTACCACACCCTCTTCCTAACTGCACTTCCAGCTCTTCCTCCCATACCCACCGCCATCTAGTCCATAAGAGAAGCCAGAGGGATTTCTAAAAATTTAAGTTCCTTCTTAACCCCTTGTGTAAAATCCTCCAGTAATTCCCCTATTGCATTTAGAGTGAAAATCTAAACTCTTGACTGCGGTCTGAGGGATCCTGGAAAATCTGGCCCCTATCTGCCTGTCAAACGTAAAATCATGTGATCTGAACCCACTTCAGTTTGGTCCCCTCTTGTCTTCTGTCAGTTCCTAGAACCTGGACACACTCTCACTCAAAACAAGGGCTTAGAGCTTGCTTTTCCCTTTGCCGGGAATAATTTTTCCCTGGCTCTTCACCTTGATGACATGCTTTCATCATTTATTTCTCAAATTAAATATCATCAGAGATGTCTGTCATATCTCTCTAAAGTAGATGTCCCTGATCATTCTCCATCACAGCACCTTGTTTAATCCTACACGATGAGTTTATTTTGTTTGTAAACTCCATGCACAGTATCCACTTCACCCAGCACAATGCCTGGCACTCAGTAGTGGACACTCAATAAATATGTGCTGAGTAAATGACTGTATGTAACAAAGTTCATACTAATAATCACAAAACCACCCAACATTTGTATCACAATTTGGCAGTTCATAAAATTTTTCAGATGGACTAATTCATTTAATCCTCATGGAAAATGTGCAAAGCCTCAGGGGTGCACAGCCTAGTAAGAGAGATGAAAGAATCTCTGATAACAAGCAGAATGTTATGAGGGCACTGAGAGTGGTACCAATAAGGTATTTTGTGAAGAGAGAAAAACTTTGGGGTCCAGAGCCATTAGGAAAACTGTATTAGTTTCCAAGGGCTGCCATAACAAAGTACTACAAACTGGGTTGTTTCTAACAACAAAAATGTATTCATTTACAGTTCTGGAGGCTGGAAGTCTAAAATGAAGTTGTCAGCAGAGCTATGCTAGCTTTGAGACCCTGAGTAGCATCCTTCCTTGCCTCTTCCTAGCTTCCAGTGGTGCCTGTCAATCATTGGCATCCCTGAGCTTGCAACTGCATCACTCCAATCTCTGCCTCTGTCATCCTATATTGTTCTCCTCATGTTTCTCTATCTGCATTTCTGTTTCTTCTTCTTAGACAGCTATCAGGTATATTGGATGAGGGTCCATCCTAAGCAAGTATAACCTCACTTTAACCTGATTACATCTGTAAAGACCCTATTTCCAAATAAAATCACTCTCAAGATACTGGAAGTCAAGACTGAAACATACCTTTTTGGGGGAACACAATTCAATCCATAATAGAAAGCTTTGCAGAGGAGGTAATAAAAGCAATACATTGAAGGCAATCATACTAAAAATGACGTAAAAGGATTTTCTCAATCCAGTTTCTGCAGCAACTCCAAAATTTCAGTAACTTACAACAATAAACATTATCTCACTTACTAGTCTGTGGGCTAGGCAAGGGAGTTCTGCTCCAAGTGGCAGGTCAGGTTCAGGTCTCTCACTCTGAGACCACTGGCTCTTCTCACTTTGGATAGCCAAAGTGCAAGGGATCAAGCACTCCAGGCAAGCACACATGAAGCCTCTGCTGTATCACCTCTGCTAAAACTAAATTGACCAAAGCAGCTCACCAGACCTAGGCCAATATCCAGTGGAACCTGGAAAGATACCCTGCCTACTCTCATCATCAAATGTTCTCATTCTTCCCATGAAACTCAGAGACAGAGGCCCAGACCCAGACCTTCTTCTAAAAGTCCTCATGAAGGTCTTGCATATGGGGATATTTATTTATATTGTGCTGCAATTACATGTCTCAAATGAGAAATGTCCTAGGAATTTGGGTGTGATGAAGAACTCTCTAGAATTAATGGGAGGCTAGTTTTACCAGGCACTCACATTATATATATTTTTTCTTCAGTAATAGCCAAAATGGGGCTTGACAGTGTAACATACAAGAAGGGTATTAGAAGAAAAATGGTCCAAGAGCCCAAAATGAGGGGACAGATATCTTATCTGAGGTCATTTGGAAGAAAACAAGCCAAAAAAATAAGAGCCAATCAAAGCCTGTAAAGAAATATCAACTCAGGTGAAAATTATGAAAGTATCAAGTCTAAAATAGGGAATGGGTTCAAGTGGAAACTAGACAGGAGAGTGAGGGGAGTCCTGGAAAATTGCCGAAAACTTCTCTCAAGCATCCTTAGCTCACCTTCAATGATTGGCATGTGTGGGGTCCATGGGCACATCATACTGGCTCAAATACAGATTCAGGGTACATGTTTTCCATCTGAATATCCTGACTGCAGAGTAACATGCAAAACTAATTTCGTTTTGCTGAAAGAACCCATTCCACTTCCAGGAAGAATGTACTATTGGAAGATGATGACAGATAGAGCTGTAGTGGAGGGAATTCCCTATCAGTTAGTATGAAATGAGTCAAAGAGGTCTGAGTGAGGACTTTGCATTTAAATAAATTATCACACCACTATATTGACAGAGCAGCTTCATAGAGCCAAATGAATGCAAATGTCTATGTTTTCCAGGGCATGCGTACTAGGAGATGAAACAGGAGAATGAAGTTTCTGGAAACTGTGGCATCTAAGAAATGTTAAGTTACTAGAGATATTTCAACCTTGGGGACCCATGGTGAGTGTCTACACATTTGTAAAGGGCCTTTTGATGGAAGAGGGAGTGGACCTGTTCCACATGACTCCAAAATGTAGGTGGATGCTACATTATCATTTCAACCTATAGAATGAGAGCTAGTTAGCTTTCTGTAAAGCCTATATTGTAGGAGTAGGTAGGATGGGGTGTAGAAGTATAATTCAATTTAGATGTCACACTCATAAGAGCCTTGAGTCAAAACTCAAGGTTGTGAGATTGTGTATTTAATCACTGTTTTTCTTTAGTGTTTTTATATGTGTGTCAAAAATATTTATTTACTGTAAATATTATAAATGTAAAATAACCCTTGGCATTTTTTTCTTTTTATATTTTATGAATCTCCAAGAGAAATTGACTCGGGTCTCTCTTAACCTCTAAGAAAGGTTGGTTTCCTGCCATTTACATGGTTCAAAAGGAGGAGGCCATCTATTTATTTAGGATGAGATCAAGGTAATTTGTGTGCTGGGTATTAGTATTGGATTAGATGTCTAAGATTCCATTCAATATTGACATTCTTTAATTCTAACTTCTCTAGGTTATACTTTTCTTGTCTGTAAATTAAGGCAGTTGGACTAGCTCAGCATTTCTCAATGTGGAATCTGAAGCAACACTACATATTCCTGGAATGCTCTTTGCCCTCTACCCACAGCACCCAACCCCACAAGAGTCTAGATGACTCATATTCCTCCTGGTTTTAATTTGAATGTCAGTTCCTCAGAGTAAATTTTACTAGTTTTTCAGATTAGGGTAAGACCTCTGTTAGGCACACACCTGCCTCACTTAAGCTCCACAAGGGGCTGGACTGATTTATCACCATGCCATTACTGAGCTCATAGCACAGTGCCCTACAAAGAGCAGAGACTCAACAAATAGTTATTACATCAATAAACAAATTACTTAGAATATTAATAGGTGTTAAATGATAAAGGGCTTTCATGGTCAAATTTATTGAACAAAATATTCTTAACAGATTTCTTTATTACCATTTTCAAAGTCTAATATGTGAACAACTATGGAAAGGGTACATGTTGTGTTTGCTCAGTTCTGAGATTTACTTTTAAAAACAATTTTATGTTTCTCAAATTCTATGTGTTTTTCATAATATAGTGTTTAATATGTTTCTTCCCTACCCTCTCTACAGCTCCACCAAAATCTGTTATTAAATCTTAGTAACTATTTCCTACAATTAATGGTGTCATAGAATTAAAGGAATCCATTAGTTTAGAGTATTTCTCAAATGTGGTTGATTATGGAATCTTTTTTTTACAGAGCTTCTCCTGGGACTGTGTTCTGTGGTATACATTTTGGGAAACAATGGAATAGAAAGCCCCTCCCAAATTTACTAACCTTTGAGTCTATTGGCCAGAATTAGAAAGCAATAGCTGTAGGTAAAAAGAACAATAAATATGATTATTGAGACTTGAATATTCTAGAACCTGTTTAGTAATCTCAAACAAGTCACTCAAACAATCTGATTCTCAAGTATTTTATCAGTAAAAGAGGGACAATAATTTCTCTCCTGCTTACTTCATAGGACTATTATTAGAGAATAACAGGAAGGTTACATGTGGAGAGGTCAGATTCTGGTTAAAAATATTAGAATGAACAGTTTATGTTCCTGTCTTCCCCCAAATAAACTGAAATGACAGTAAAGTGATCATTTAAAAAGGGTTAAGCTTGAAGAAGGAGGAAGAGGAGGAGAGGGAGGAGAAAGAAGAGAAAACAGCAACGTTTTGGAAGCTGGACAGCAGACAGATGAGTGATAACTGATTCAGCAGATCCTAAAATGCTGAAACCTAGGGAGGAAAGGAACCAATTTTATTTGCACCCCTTAACCTCAGGATGTATGTGTAGGAATAAAATCCCTGAGAAGACAAGAAAAAGAGATCTAGAGCAAAAACAGGACTTGAAGTTCTTATTCAAGGAGAAAAGGAAGAGGAGAACATTACCCCCTCCAAAGAGAGAGAGGAAGAGAATAAAAAATAAAGGTCCCAGAACTGACATATGTTTCCTGATTGGAAGTATCTGCTGAGTGCCCACCACAATGAATAAAAGAGAAATACTACCATTATACCTAATCATAAAATTTTAGAATTCAGAAGGTGAAGATAACTGAAAAGTTCTCTGGGTTGATGTGGGGGTAGGAGAAACTCAGAATGGAATCAAACTTCTCAACAGCAATGACAAAGTTGACAGTTCGCCTGAGGTGTCTGATAATATTGATAATAGACTTACATTTATACAGAGGGATTAAAAATGAATTAGTGACTGGTACATAGAAAACAAATCAAAGAAAACTAAGACAAGTATTTATCCTGGAAAATAAAAAATTTAAAAAGAAAAGACAAAACTGAAAAATGTGTTCATAAAATTATAATAGTATAAACATGGCACATAAATTTTACCATAAATTTTGATATAGCTATATTCAAAGGAGTATTTATTATTTTTCTATTGTGATATAATAAAGTATCACAAATTTAGCAGCTTAAAACAATACACATTTATGCTCTCACATTTCTGTGGATCAGAAGTTCAGACCCAGCCTAGATGTGTCTCTGATCAGGGTCTTACAAGGCTGCAATCAAGGTGTCAGCTGGGCTGCATCTCATCTGGAGGCTTGACTGGGGAAGAATCCACTTCCAAACTCATTCAGGTTATTGACAGAATTCATTTCCTGGTGACTGTAGGGTTCATGGCAGGTTTCTTCTTCAAAGCCAGCAAGGGTGGAATGAATCTACTACTAAGAGGAAGTCTTATATAATATAACATAACAATGGGAGTAACATCCCATCACCTTTGTCATATTCTATTGTAAGAAGTAAGTCACACATCCTGCCCACACTCAAAGGGAGGAGATGATGCAAGGGTGTAAACACCAGGAGATGGGGATCATTGGGGCCAAAGTCTAAAATATATCAGACAGCATAGAGGGCAGCTTTTTTTTCTTCTGATGCTACATAATGTAGCATAGTATGGTGGAGTAAAATTTGGATGGAATCCTAACTTCTCCACTTAAAAAGAAAATGTATATATAAATACATTTACAAAGCTGTGTAACCATAAATGATTATTGATCAATCAATAAATGATTACTGTTGTTTAAGTCACTAAGTTTTAAGGTAATTTGTTATGCAACAACAGGAAATTAAGACAGATTTTGGTACTGAGAGTGGGGTGCTACCATTACAAAAGCTTAAAATATTGGGTGGTTTTGAAAAAGGGCAGTGGACAGAAGCTGGAAGGACTTTGAGGAAAGTGTCAATGAAAGCCTGTAGAAGCCTTTGTGGAGGCTGCAGGTAAAAGCTTACAGGAAGTTGAAGACAGTACTACTGAAACCTGGAGGAAAGAGGAGCCTCCTTACAGAATAGCAGCAAGCTTAGCAGTACTGTCCCCTCTGATAACATGAGAAATAGAAAATATACCTAATGAACTGGGAGACCCAGTTAAGGAGATTTCCAGACAGCGTGGTGAAGGTGCTACTTCACTTCTTTTGCTGTATATAGAAAAATGCAAGCAGAGAAAGGCTAAAGGAAAGACCAATAAAACAGAGCCAAGAATTGTTGAGTTTAAAAATTCTCAGCCTCTCCAGATGACCTGTAATGCTAAAATTAAGAAATGGCTTCTGGGCAAAGATCAAATCTAGGACACTTTCAGGAAAACATAATCTAAAAATGAAGCCAAAGGTGTGTACTCAGGAAGATTCAAGCCAGTACCTCACAGAATCAAACCATAGAACTTCTAAGCAGCTTAAGGATATTGACCCTCAGTAATCTCAACAGAAGCCCAAGGAAGAGAAATTCTTATCTCAGAGATATTTGAAGGTGTAGCTTTTGTCTATTTAATATCTCAGAAGGAATAGGAAAAAAAGTAATCTTTATTCCTTTGTCCTATCACAGTGCTTCCAAAAACCCTGACTCAGAATGTTGATCTGGAGACTTTGCAATCCCTAAAGAGACTTCCATCTCAAGGACAGCTGAACAGTGTATGTCCTGAATGACTCCAGTGGGCCCAGGAAAAGTCACTGTATGAAAAGTATACATCTGTTTCTCACCTATGCTTTCAGAAGTGAATTTTTAGTTTGTTATGATAGTTTAAATTCACTGAGAGAGTGGTCATTCCAACCACTGGCCCTTCTTCCCTCAACGGCCCCATTTCCACATTAAGGGGAAGATATACAACTAATATGAGGAAAGGGTTATCTCCTTACAGCTATAATATTTTACTTATACCCAAAGACAACTACATTGTTCCCAGAAATTACAGAGATAATGAGATAAAGAAGGAAGGGGGAAGGGAGAGAACAGGTTGGGAGTTCTTGAAAATTTTAAAGTAAGCTATCTCCACCCTCACTTCTAATGTCCCTCCCATGTGCACTCTAAGTCCCTGAAAGAATCAATCAATCTTAATTCAAGAGTAATGAGATAATCCAAGGGAGTTTGAAATTCAACCGGACAAAGGAGAAGTTCTTAGAAAACGCAGAGTAAGAGTAGAGTCACTGTGTTGTCCGAGCAAATTATTGCATAAACTTGAAAGTCTGCCTCAAACACCAAAATAGAAGGCTATTGTATGCAGGGTCAGTAAATCACCTCAATTGAGTATGTACAGTAGAACAGGTGTCAAAATCTATTACTTGTATAAAGCAGTGACTTAAAAGCCTACTTGTGTATGGAGATCTGTCTCTTTTAGATATAGGGTTAAATGAGAATTTCCCAAAATGACTAACATAGTCCCCCAAATCTAGCTTCTCTAAGGAGAAGGTATCTGGTCAACAAGAACACAGAACTTCATTAAATAAAGAGACTTTGTAATTTTATGAATAAATTGTGCAGAGGTTTAAATTGACCAAAGAAAATGACCTTAAATAAGAATGGAGGTCCACAGAATAGTCAAGTAACAATTGCCATGGTATGAAACCAAGAAAGAAGAAATTCCTGGGCTACTCAGATCATTTTTATTCATAAGTAGCAAATGATAGGCATTTGGGAAAGCTTTTCCAGGGATTAAACTCATTTTCTGTAGATGATAATAATAATAAAAATAACACATTTTTTAACATCTTTATTGGAGATTAATTGCTTTACAATGTTGTGTTAGTCTCTGCTGTATAAAAAAGTGAATCAGCTGAATGTATACATATATCCCCTCCCTCTTACGTCTCCCTCCTACCCTCCCTATCCCACCCCTCTAGGTGGTCACAAAACACCGAGCGGATCTCCCTGTGCTATGCGGCTGCTTCCCACTAGCTATCTATTTTAAATTTGGTAGTGTATATATGTCAATGCTACTCTCTCACTTCATCCCACATTACACTTCCCCCTTCCTATATCCTCAAGTCCATTCTCTACATCTGTGTCTTTATTCCAGTCCTGGCCCTAGGTAAATCAGAACCTTTTTTTTTTTTTAGATTCCATATATATGTGTTAGCATATGGCATTTGTTTCTCTGTTTCTGACTTACTTCACTCTGTATGACAGACTCTAGGTCCATCCACCTCACTACAAATAACTCAATTTCCTTCCTTCTTATGGCTGAGTAATATTCCATTATATATATGTGCCACATCTTCTTTATGCATTCATCTGTCGACGGACACTTAGGTTGCTTCCATGTACTGGCTATTGTAAATAGTGCTGCAATGAACATTGTGGTACATGACTCTTTTTGAATTATGGTTTTCTCAGGCTATATGCCCAGTAGTGGGATTGCTGGGTCATATGGTAGTTCGATTTTTAGTTTTTTAAGTAACCTCCATACTGTTCTCCATAGTGGCTGTATCAATTTACATTCCCACCAACAGTGCAAGAGGGTATCCTTTTCTCCACACCCTCTCCAGGATTTATTGTTTGTAGATTTTTGATGATGGCCATTCTGACTGGTGTGAGGTGATACCTCATTGTAGTTTTCATTTGCATTTCTCTAATGATTAATGTCGTTGAGCATTCTTTCATGTGTTTGTTGCCAATCTGTATATCTTCTTTGGAGAAATGTCTATTTAGGTCTTCTGCCCATTTTTAAATTGGTTTGTTTTTTTGATATACAGCTGCATGAGCTACTTGTATATTTTAGAGATTAATCCTTGGTTAGTTGCTTCATTTGCAAATATTTTCTCCCATTCTCAGGCTTGTCTTTTCATCTCGTTTATGGTTTCCTTTGCTGGGAAGAAGCTTTGAAGTTTCATTAGGTCACATTTGTTTATTTTTGTATTTATTTCCATTTCTTTAGCAGGTGGGTCAAAAAGAATCTTGTGGTGATTTATGTCAAAGAGTGTTCTTCCTATATTTTCCTTTAGGACTCCTTTAGTGTCTGGCTTTACATTTTAGTCTTTAATCCATTTTTTTTTTTTTTTTTTTTTTGCGGTACGGGGGCCTCTCACTGTTGTGGCCTCTCCCGTTGCGGAGCACAGGCTCTGGACACACAGGCGGCCATGGCTTACGGGCCCAGCCGCTCCGCGGCATGTGGGATCTTCCCAGACCAACACACGAACCCATGTCCCCTGCATTGACAGGTGGACTCTCAACCACTGCCCCACCAGGGAAGCCCTTTAATCCATTTTGAGTTTATTTTTGTGTATGGTGTTAGGGAGTGTTCTAATTTCATTCTTTTACATGTAGCTGTCCAGTTTTCCCAGCATCACTTATTGAAGAGGCTGTCTTTTCTCCATTGTATATTCTTGCATCCTTTATCAAAGATAAGGTGATCATATGTGTGTGGGTTTATCTCTGGGCTTTCTATCCTGTTCCATTGATCTATATTTCTGTTTTTGTGCCAGTACCATACTGTCTTGATTACTGTAGCTTTGTAATATAGTCTGAAGCCAGGGAACCTGATTCCTCCAGCTCTGCTTTCCTTTCTCAAGATTGCTTTAGCTATTCAGGGTCTTTTGTTTTTCGATACAAATTGTAAAAGTTTTTTGTTCTAGTTCTGTGAAAAATGCCATTGGTAGTTTGATAGGGATTGCCTTGAACCTGTAGATTGCTTTTAGACAGTATAGTCATTTTCACAATGTTGATCTTCCAAATCAAGAACATGGTATATCTCTCCATCTGCTTGTATCATCTTTAATTTCCGTCATGAGGGTCTTATGGTTTTCTGCATACACGTCTTCTGTCTCCTTAGGTAGGTTTATCCTTAGGTATTTTATTCTTTTTGTTGCAGTGATAAATGGGAATGTTTCCTTAATTTCTCTTTCAGATTTTTCATCATTACTGTATAGGAGTGCAAGAGATATCTGTGCGTTAATTTTGTATCCTGCTACTTTACCAAATTCATTGATTAGCTTTAGTAGTTTTCTGGTGGCATCCTTCGGATTCTCTATGTACAGTTAGCATGTCATCTGCAAACAGTGACAGTTTTACTTCTTTTCTGATTTGAATTCCTTTTATTTCTTTTTCTTCTGTGATTGCTGTGGCTAAAACTTCCAAAAGTATGTTGAATAATAGTGGTGAGAGTGGGCATCCTTGTCTTCTTCCTGAGTTTAGAGGAAATATTTTCAGTTTTTCACCATTGAGAACGATGTTGGCTGTGTGTTTGTCATATATGGCCTTTATTATGTTGAGGTAAATTTCCTCTATGCCTACTTTCTGGAGAGTTTTTATCATAAATGAGTGTTGAGTTTTGTCAAAAGCTTTTTCTGCATCTATTGAGATTATCATATGTTTTTTATCCTTCAATCTGTTACTATGGTGTATCACATTGATTGATTTGTGTTTTTTGAAGAATCCTTGCATTACTGGGATAAATCCCACTTGATCATGGTATATGATCCTTTTAATGGGGTGTTGGATTCTGTTTGCTAGTATTTTGTTGAGGATTTTCGCATCTATGTTCATCAGTGATATTGGCCTGTAGTTTTCTTTTTTTTGATATCTTTGTCTGGTTTTGGTATCAGGGTGATGGTGGCCTCATAGAATGAGTTTGGGAGTGTTCCTCCATCTGCTATATTTTGGAAAGGGTTTGAGAAGGATAGGTGTTAGCTCTTCTCTAAATTTTTGGTAGAATTTGCCTGTGAAACCATCTGATCTGGTCCTGGCCTTTAGTTTGTTGGAAGATTTTTAATCACAGTTTCAATTTCCATGATTATGATTGGTCTGTTTATATTTTCTACTTCTTCCTGGTTCAGTCTCGGAAGGTTGTGCTTTTCTAAGAATTTGTCCATTTCTTACAGGTTGTCCATTTTATTAGCATATAGTTGCTTATAGCAATATCTCATTATCCTTTGTATTTCTGCAGTGTCAGTTGTTACTTCTTTTTTATTTCTTCTTCTGTTGATTTGAGTATTCTCCCTTTTTTTCTTGATGAGTCTGGCTAGTGGTTTATCAACTTTTTTTATCTCCTCAAAGAACCAGCTTTTAATTTTATTGATCTTTGCTATCATTTCCTTCATTTCTTTTCCATTTATTTCTGATCTGATCTTTATGATTTCTTTCCTTTTGCTAACACAGGGTTTTTTTTTTGTTGTTGTTGTTCTTCTTTCTCTAATTGCTTTAGGTTTGAGGTTAGGTCGTTTATTTGAGATTTTTCTTGTTTCTTGAGATAGGATTGTGTTACTATAAACTTCCCACTTAGAACTGCTTTTGCTGCATCCCATAGGTTTGGGGGGGTCATGTTTTCATTGTCATTTGTTTCTAGGTATTTTTTGATTTCCTCTTTGATTTGTTCAGTGATCTCTTGGATATTTAGTAGTGTAATGTTTAGCCTCCACGTGTTTGTATTTTTTACAATTTTCTTTCCTGTAATTGATATCTAGTCTCTTAGAGTTGTGGTTGGAAAAGATACGTGATATGATTTCAATTTTCTTAAATTTACCAAGGCTTGATTTGTCATCCAAGACATTATCTGTCCTGAGGAATGTTCATGAGCCCTTGAGAAGAAAGTGTATTCTGTTGTTTTGGGATGGAATTTCCTATATATCTCAATTAAGTTCATCTTGTTTAATATGTCATTTAAATCTTGTGTTTCCTTATTTATTTTCATTGTGGATAATCTGTCCACTGGTGAAATTTGGGTTTCAAAGTCCCCTACTATTATTGTGCTACGTCAATTTCCCCTTTTATGGTTGTTAGCATTTGCCTTATGTATTGAGGTGCTCCTATGTTGGGTGCATAAATATTTACAATTGTTATATCTTCTTCTTGGATCGATCGCTTGATCATTACGTACTGTCCTTCTTTGTCTCTTGTAATAGTATTTATTTTAAAGTCCATTTTGTCTAATATGAGAATTGCTACTCCAGCCTTCTTCTGATTTCCGTTTTTATTTTGTCTGATATGAGAATTGCTACTCCAGCCTTCTTCTGATTTCTGTTTGTATGGAATATCTTTTTTCCATCCCTTCACTTTCAGTCTGTATATGTCCCTAGGTCTGAAGTGCGTCTTTTGTACACAGCACGTATACAGGTTTTGTTTTTGTATTTATTCAGCCAGTCTATGTCTTTTGGTTGGAGCATTTAATCCAATTACATTTAAGGTAATTATTGACAGTATGTTCCTATTATCATTTTCTTAATTTTTTGGGGTATTTTTTTTGTAGGTCTTTTCCTTCTTTTGTGTTTCTTGCCTAGAGAAGTTCCTTTAGCATTTGTTGTAAAGCTGGTTTGGTGGTGCTGAAATCTCTTAGCTTTTGCTTGTCTATAAAGATTTTATTTTCTCTGTCGAATCTGAATGAGATCCTTGCTAGGTACAGTAATCTTGGTTGTAGGTTTTTCCCTTTCACCACTTCAAATATGTCCTGCCACTCCCTTCTAGTTTGTGGAGTTTCTGCTGGAAGATCAGCTGTTAACCTTATGGGGATTCCCTTGTATATTATTTGTTGATTTTCCCTTGCTGCTTTTAATATTTTTTCTTTGTATTTAATTTTTGATAGTTTGATTAATATGTGTCTTGGCATGTTTCTCCTTGGATTTATCCTTTATGGGACTCTCTGCACTTCCTGGACTTGATTGACTATTTCCTTTCCTTTATTAGGGAAGTTTTCAACTATAATCTCTTCAAATATTTTCTCATTCCCTTTCTTTTTCTCTTCTTCTTCTGGGACCCATATAATTTTAATATTGGTGTGTTTAATGTTGTCCCTGGGGTCTCTGAGACTGTCCTCAATTCTTTTCATTCTTTTTTTTTTTTTTATTCTGCTCTGTGGTAGTTATTTCCACTATTTTATCTTCCAGGTCACTTGTCCTTTCTTCTCAGTTTTTCTGCTATTGATTCCTTCTAGAGAATTTTAAATTTCATTTCTTGTGTTGTTCATCATTGTGTGTTTCCTCTTTAGTTCTTCTAGGTCCTTGTTAAACGTTTCTTGTATTTTCTTCATTCTATTTCCTAGATTTTGGATAGCTTTACTATCATTACTCTGAATTCTTTTTCAGGTAGACTGCCTATTTCCTCTTCATTTGTTTGGTCAAGTGGGTTTTTACCTCTCTCCTTCATCTGCTGTATATTTCTCTGTGTTCTCATTTTACTTAAATTACTGTGTTTGGGGTCTCCTTTTCACAGGCTGCCTGTTCGTAGTTCCCATTGTTTTTGGTGTCTGCCCCCACTAGGTAAGGTTGGTTCAGTGGGTTGTGTAGGCTTCCTGGTGGAGGGGACTGGTCTCTGTGTTCTGGTGGGTGGGGCTGGATCTTGTCTTTCTGGTGGGCTGGGCTGCGTCCAGTGGTGTGTTTTCGTGTGTCTATGGACTTAGTATGATTTTCAGCAGCCTCTCTTCTAATGGATGAGGATATGTTCTTGTCTTGCTAGTTGTTTGGCATGGGGCATCCAGCACTTTAGCTTGCTGGCCTTTAGGTGGAGCTGGGTCTTAGTGTTGAGATGGAGATCTCTGGGAGAGCTCTTGCTGATTGATAGTACATGGGGCTGGGAGGTTTCTGGTGATCCAATGTCCTGATCTTGGCTCTCCCACCTCAGAGGCTCAGGACTGACACCAGGCCGGAGCACAAATACCCTGTCAGCCACACGGCTCAGAAGAAAAGGAAGGAAAAAAGAAAGAAAAGATAAATAAATAAATTTATTTATTTATTTAAATAAAAAATTATTAAAATAAAAATGTTTTAAAGTAATAATAATAAAAAATGAAGAGGGCAACCAAACCAATAAACAAATCCACCAATCATTACAAGCTTTAAAAACTATACTAAGATAAATATAAAAATCAGAAACAAGTCAGTTGCAGACAGCAAACCACAATTCTACAGTTGCTCCCAAAGTCCACCACGTCAATTTTGAGATGATTCATTGTCTATTTAGGTATTCCACAGATGCAGGGTACATCAAGTTGATTGTGGGGACTTCCTCTACTGTTCCTGAGGCTGTATGGAGAAATTTCATTTCTTTTCTTTGTTCTCACAGCTCCTGGGGTTCAGCTTGGTTTTGGCCCCACCTCTGCCTGTAGGTCACCTGATGGCGTCTGTTCCCCACCCAGCAGGGGGGAGTTAAAGCAGCGGCTGATTAGGGGGCTCTTGCTCACTCATGCTGGGAGTGGGAGGAGTACTGTAATTATAACTGGAATGCAGGGCGAGCCTGAGGCGGCAGAGGCCAGCATGACATTGCAACAGCCTGAGGCATGCTGTGTGTTCTCCTGGAGAAACTGTCCCTCGATCACCGGACCCTGGCAGTCGCAGGCTGCACAGGCTCCTGGGGTGGTGTGGATAGTGACCTGTGCTTGCACACAGGATTCTTGGTGGCTGAAGCAGTAGCATTAGTGTTTCATGCCTGTCTCTGGGGTCTGAGCTCATAGCCGTGGCTCGCGCCCTTCTCTGGAGCTCATTTAGGTGGTGCTCTGCTTTCTGTGGGCAGGTGGGGAAGAATCCCCTCTCCTTTTGCACCCCAAAACAATGGTCTCTTGCCTCTTGGCAGCTCAAGACTTTTTCCCGGACTCCCTCCCGGCTAGCTGTGGCGCACTAGCCCCCTTCAGGCTGTGTTCACGCAGCTAACCCCAGTCCTCTCCCTGGGATCCGACCTCCAAAGATGCAGCCTCAGCTCCCAGCTCCTGTCCACCCCGGTAGGTGAGCAGACAAGCCTCTCAGGCTGGTGAGTGCTGGTGGGCACAGATCCTCTGTGCGGGAATCTCTCCACTTTGCCCTCCGCACCCCTATGGCCGCGCTCTCTTCCGTGGCTCCGAAGCTTCCCCCCTCCGCCACCCTCAGTCTCCGCCCACGAAGGGGCTTCCTAGGGTGCGGACACCTTTCCTCCTTCACAGCTCCCTCCCATTGGTACAGGTCCCATCCCTATTCTTTTGTCTCTGTTTTTTCTTTTTTCTTTCGCCCTACCTAAGTATGTGGGGATTTTCTTGCCTTTTGGGAAGTTTGAGGTCTTCTGCCAGCATTCAGTAGGTGTTCTGTAGGAGTTATTCCACTTGTAGATATATTTTTGATGTATTTGTGGGGAGGAAGGTGATCTCCATGTCTTACTCCTCCGCCATCTTGAAGGTCTCCCAGTAACACTTATGAATGCTGAATATGTACTAAGCCCATGTAACCTACTCATCAGTCCTCACAACCACACAATGAGCTAAGTGCTATAAGGTTTCGCAGTTTGCATATAGGAAGAAGCTTAGAAGTTAAATAAGTAGCCCAACATTACGTGGCTAGTACATGAAAAGGCAGGCAATGGAGGTAAGCTCATGCTTTTAACCACACCAGATAGGGACAGTAAACAAAACTAACCTTTGAAAAATTATAGAAATATCAAACTATTCTATGCATAAAAATTAGGACCCTGTTTCGAGAAGGCACAGACCAGTATGGAACACACAGCAGAAGATAAGCACACGATAGTTTTCATAATTGTTGGATGTAAATTTTAGTTAAGTTCACTGTTTAACAGCAGAAAGACATGGATTTTATTCCAACATGTAGATACATTCATTTATACAATGTATCTTGTTATCTTCATTAGTCCTGAGTGTGAAACCACTCCAGATATTGTCTTTATATCAGAAATAACTAAATAACTAGTATAAAATAACTAGGTTGACTGCTTAACTACCACCATTAAGACTATGGTGCTCAGATGGAACAAAACCAAGAAGCAGCTACCTCTGACAGGATGCTATTGTGATAAAGTTTAGTTTTGTCTCAGAATGGGAAAACAATGCAGGTTAATCTGGTGTGACCAAAATAAAATGCTTAGCTAAGTTCCTTTAATTGAACATCCTTTTACCACTCACACAAAATATCCTATTCTTACTGATTATTTCCACTAGTGACATTTACTAAAGTTTCTTATAAAATCTAAAAAGGTCTATACAAATTCCAAAATTATCTAGGCTTTGAGCTATCTTCTAAATTCCTGACTGAGTCTAATTGATTGTGCCTCTAAAGAAACATTCCATACAAGTGAGACAAATATCCTAAATATACCTCACACATTCTTAACCACGTCCTCTTGTGCATACCCTCCCTGACCCTGAAGGTCATACCATTTTCCTTTAGATTGGATGGACATTCATCCAATGAATCACTCTCAAGAGTTGTCTTCCACTTCCCAGCCCTAACTGATAGAGATGGGACCTTTCAGAAAGTATCTGTAATAACAACTGAATATTTTGCAGAAAATTTTGCAATGCTGTAAAAGGGACTAACTGCCAAAATGATTTCCATCCCAACCACTCTGTTCTGGATAAAAACAAAAGGGGTACATGACTTTGTACTAATGGGATGAGGTGGATATTTCTTTGTTGGGAGGAGTAATCTAAAATTGAATGCAGACTTTAATGAACTATTAAACTCCCTAACAGGACATCTTGAAACTTGATAAGCATAGGAATGTAGATTTCAATTCCTTTTCTATAAAATCATATAGCTCTGCTAATCCAAAATTTATACAAACCAAAACATCTAATTCTTTTATGAAAGAGAAGGAGCATTGTTTGGTGCTTTTTTTTTTTTTTTTTGGATGTGTTGGGTCTTTGTTGCTGCGTAGGCTTTCTCTAGTTGTGGTAAGTGGGGGCTACTCTTTGTTGTGGTGCACGGGCTTATTGCATTGGCTTCTCTTGTTATGGAGCATGAGCTCTAGTCGAGTGGGCTTCAGTAGTCACAGCACATGGGCCCTACAGGGAGCAGGCTTCAATAGTTGTGGCTCGGGATTAGTTGCTCCTCGGCATGGGGGATCATCCTGCACCAGGGATAGAACCCGTGTCCGCTACATTGGCAGGTGGATTCTTAACCACTGCACCACCAGGGAAGTCTTATTTGGGTGCTTATTATGTGGCAGGCACTGAGGCACTGAGGACTCTGACAGCCATGATAGTGAGCTCTTTAAAGATAAGGATGATGTCTGATATTCTTTTGTATCCTAAGTATCTAGTATGTTGCTCCCAACTGTTTAATGATTTAAATGAAACAGATTTAAAAAAGAAAAACTTTCCCTAGTTTTAAAACACTTGTTTAACTTTTTTTGTTATTATCTATAAGTGTCAGATGGAACGTAGCTTGTTATTCAGATGGGTTTTAATTGGACTTTAATCCTTTGACACAAGAAACGAGAATCTAAAAAGTTGACAAGATTGGCCTTGGTAAGATGCAAACCTCAAGGCATATTCTGGTGGATCAAATTCTCTTTTATCTTACTTAAAACACAAGTGTTTAAAAGAATGTGGCCTTGTGAGATTGTTTAGTAAGACATGAAAGAGCAGCTCAAGAGGTTGACTCTTGAGAGGACAAGTAGGAGAAGCATGGTCCTGCTTTGCCTCCTGCATGTCAGGTCTCCCGTCGAGCACCCGGACTTCAGAGAAACCAGTGGAGGAGACAAGGTGCTGTCAAGAGGTCCTGCATGGAACAAAGAAGATAGGGAGGCAGAAATGTGAATTTTCTGTGGAAGTAGAGAATGAGAACCAAAATGTTCATGATTTTTTACAGTGGCAGGGTGTGGTGGAGGCAACTGAAGGAGATGAACAATTCAACCACGATATTCCTCTGGAAGTTGGGAATTTTTTTTTTAAGTAGTAAAGTTTTATTGTAAAGCAGCTCACTACACAATGCAGTCAATTTTCTCTGTATCAGGTTGAGTCGTGAAGAGATATAGAGTTGAATATACAACGTGTGATTGCTCACTACGCCATAGGAAACCAGAATCCTTTAACATCCTTGTCCTAACTATGGTTATTTGTATATTTAAGATTTATACCCCATCAATTCCAAAAAAACTGAAAGCAACTTACCAGCTAATACAAAATGTAACTTAAAGCAAACCAGAGACTCCCCTTAACTAGAATAATTTCACGGCAAAGATGCTCTTGTGCATCTTTGGATAGGTTGGGCAAGCATTCTGATAGATTTGAAAAAAACTGGCTCTAAACATTCTGATAAATCTCACAAAAATGCAAAAACATTGAGTTATACCAATTCCATTTCTTGTCATAGGCAAGGGTTTAAACCTAGGTAGAGTTAGAACTTCTCCTGGGATTTGAATCAAGGAGGAATTTATCATGTAAAACTAGCAAGAGGGGTGCTGTATCACAATAACATAGATGCTGTCTTTCACCTCAGTTCTACAAAAGTCAGAGAAAGATTGTTCAAATGGATCATTTTTATATCAAACCTCTACAAAGGCAGAGAGTATCATCTTCTGTATAATAATATAAATTATATAATTCAAATATTCTGCTTGACTTAATACAGAGATAGAATATAAAGTCTCTAGTTCCACAGGTAATTGGCATGTTTATTTAAATGTCAGCAGTCTTAGGAGAACATTTGGCTAAATTTATGATCAAATGCCGTAGTAATTGCCAATGATATAAAAAGTCTATACTACTAATTAGTGACAATAGTAACTAATGAGTGTAGAGATTTTTTTCAGCTTATCAAGCACTTTTTACAGTCATTATCACATTAAATTTTTATTATAATCCTATAATCAGACAGGTATCAGGATCAGCCTTCTTTTAGGGATGAAGAAAGAAAGGCTTGAAACTGTTATGTAATAGGTCAAGATGGTGCATCTGGTAAGGAGTACTCAGAACTGAAACCCAGGTTTTAAGTTTTACTATTTATGTCCCTAAAATTGTATGTCCCTTCTACTACATATTTTCTTGTCATCTCTAGTTAAATATCAGCCCAAAGTACAGTTGTCTTATGAAAGAGGCGGATTTGGTTTGGGATCAGATAAAAGCCTTACTTTAGCAAGTTTTAGTCAACAAGGTGAAAGAAAATAGAAAGAGGGGGAAGGTTCTGAAAATATAATTTGTTGGGATGTGATCCAGATCCTGCCAGCCTTGTAGACTACTGTAAGAAAGAAAATTGTCCTCTTCTCAATCATTGATACTAATCATTGAGAAGGCAGAGTTTGATAGCATATAATACAAACAAAAAAATTTTCTTAAAATTGTATAACAAAGATATTAAAACTATCCAGTTTTCCTTAATGAATTTCATCCTCACTTTTGTAATTCTATAATACTCTTCATTGCCATCAAAACCTTTCTTCTTAGCACAATTGCTGGAAAGTCCTCTTGGGGAAGACATAATTTTCTAACTCCCTTCCAGTGGTCAAGGGCAAGGATAGGTTCTGCCAAGTGACAAACTCTCTATTCAGTGTCCCTGTCTAATTCTTCTAGGAAACCAGTGGTATTTATTCCTCCAACAGACTTTCAGAGGTGGAGGCCCAGTTAGGGATTCCATAACTTGGTTACAGAAAACAGTATATTCATTCTCTTTTAATTTGCCTTTTTGCCCTAAATTTACACATTCCTCTTTTTATTTATTCACTCACTTAAGCTGCTAGGCCTGCTGGGGGGTTGACTCCAAAAGACAAAACCAAAAGTGTGATTCTTGAAGGGAAAACAACTGCTGATAAACTGCTCTTTAAGGTCTATCCTTGCTATAAATAACAAAACCACTTTACCAGTGTCAAAGGACCTAGTCTTCTCAGGAGGGAATGTGCACGCCACACACATCAAGCCTGTATACTCCAATGTTGTAAGTACTAGAGAACTGATTAAAAATTGATTCATGCATGTTGACTAATATTACATATCCTGGCTTCAAGACAATTATGTAGACAAACTGGGTTTTTTTGTTTTGTTTTTCTTTTGACAAGGCAAATAGTAGAAATGAGAATGTCAAATAACTTGAGAAAATTTATGAAAATTCTCCCTGATAGAATGCAATAGCCCTTTTGTATTTCTGAGGACTCTTTAAACAAAGTCATTTAGGATGACTGAGATTTTCCAGGTATAAGCCAGGGATATTCAGATTATTTTCCCAAGTTTGCTGGTGGTATGATCTGAGGCATATGACTTTGGTATCTACCTGAAAGGGACATCACTTGATCAACTTGATACTACTGAGTGCCCTAAACAGTAAGGTTAGAAATGGATTGCATTAAAAGAGACCACTGTAAGATTTACAGAGCAATCTTTATTAATCTGATAAACGTTTACTGAATGGGTAGCTACAACATATGAGGACAAATCTTAAGTGCTGGGGATGTAGCAGTGAACCAGACAAATGAGTTCTTTGCCCTAACTGACACTATGGTCCAGTAGGGAAGACAGACATAAAAGAATCACAGAGAAGTTATATATTTAGAATTGTGCTGATGTTTTAACAGAAAATTAGAAAGGGCCTATTAGCAGATGTAACCTGCAAGATGCAACCTAGACTGGGAAATTGAATGATCAACCCAGGTCTCCTTGTGAAGTCCCTTTTGAGGGAAAGGCTAAAACAGTGAGTAGGAGTTAACTAGGTGAAGAATGCAGAGATGTGTATGTGCCCATGTGTATCAGGGCATGCATGGGGGAAGTGAGAAGATGAACATTCTAGGAAGAGGGCACAGCAACATATGATGACACAAAGGGGAAAGAACAGAAGCTTAGAGTGAATACAAGGAGACAGTTTGGAGGTTATTGCTAGAGCTCATGCAAGAGATTATTATTGGACTACGTTGTGGGAGTACAGATGGAGAAAAGTGAATGGACTATACAGGAACTGGGAGGTGAAGGGGGAACACTCTAGGTTTTGTTCATGAGTAACTCTTTGGAGGGAGGTGCCATTTTCTGAAATGGAAAACACAAGAAAAGATTTACAAAAGCAAAATTGAAGTCTTAAGAGCAAATTATGAATTTACACATACACATATAAACTATATATTTTTGGAAAACAAAGTTATAGGAAGATTGTATGCAAAAACAAGCAGTACTTGAATGTGAAAATAAAAGGAGTAAGTATATCAACATATCACCAATCACTTTAAGGGTCCTCTAACCAATATTTTTGAGTAGCTTGCTTCTTAAAGTACTGTTCTAATGTGGGTATTTGTTTAAAATTTCTCTAGAACACTTTAGAAGATTCCTAAGTTAAAAGAAAATTATGAAAGAGCTTTTACCCTGTATCTCAGATACCAGCTTTCCAGATGAAAAAGACTTAGTCTTGCACATCACTGAGAAGAATGGCAGATGTGGTATGAAAAAGTTTAAGATTGGTCTGGCCAGTGAATGTTTTTCATTTTCTTGGGGATAAAGCTCCCAAAGAAACTCTTCTGTTGCAAGTAGCATTTAGACTTTAAAACAACATCACAAAAGTAGATAAGCTATTTGACAAAATGACCAGGACCTACAAAATGTTTGGATGTGAAGTAAAGATAACTCCTAGGTTTTGAACATGAGTTAAAAACAACAGTAGAAATTATAAAAACTTTATAACTTATAGAAACTTCTAGAACATTCTTATCTTCATAACTCATTTGCTTATGTTATTATATTTCTCATGGGGAAAACATGATGATAAGCTAAAAATCCTGCAAAATGAACTAAATTTTGGAACACTATAACTATTGTGCCCCCTTAAAGCTTGGGAAAAAAAACACATATGTTGAGGATAAATTAAAGACATTCTGCTCCAGACAGTGGATAGCAAATTTGCCAAACCAAGAAACACTTTCTCCCCAGAAATCGCCCAGGCCAACATTTATTTAAAAGACTGAAATAGATTAAAAGATGACACATCTAGAGCGACTTATTAAGGGAAACCCAGTATTTCAAGAGCAAGGTCTCTAACATTCATGGAGGATGCCAAGAAAGATTAAGAACCTACTCTCCCACAACACAGCTGTTGGTACCTCTATTATCGATGGTTCTAGGCTGGCTGGACAAAAGGTCTGCTCCAAATTGGCAATCCTTATGTTCTTCTTATGCATGTTTCATCACTGTGTTCTAGAGGAAGAAAGACCATCGCCACCAACCAACATCTTCTCATTCTGGAGTCATCTAAAAATACCTGCAGACAGTATTACCCTGCTATTACCTCACACTCCTGCCCATCAGCCATGGCCACCTCCTACCTCCCCGCTCACTAATAGCACAGTCCTGTATCACCTCCCACTCAGCCAAGCAACACTACTGTAGCTGCTTTAGATACACTCATATCTATATATATAGTCTCATATATAAATATATATTCAGACATATACTCATGTGCACGCAAAAATGCTTTTACAAAAGAAGAAGGGGAAGCTAGTTATGTGAAAGTAGCTGTACTTTGGAAAGTTAACGTGATATGCCATTTAGGACACAGTTCCCGTTCTGTCCGGGTGTCCACGCAAATGTGTATAGGGAGGCATTTGCCAATCCCAAACATGAGAAGCATTTGCTTTTATTAACCTCTGACCCTTGAGCAATTGCAGCCTCCGTTTCCTAAATCAATTGCATTATACATTCTATTTCTTCCCTTTAAATATTGTAGTATAATATTATAAACTTAATATTTAAATTATAATTTTCTACACCAGGCTGGTACATTTTCTATTTTAAGGATATTTTATGGATACTGTCTCAGAATTCAACAGATATCTATTCTACTACTATTTCTTTTTACTGGTTTTTTTTTTCATTATTATTTTTACTACTATTTAGTGACAGACTGAGTTATTGGTATGTCATTTGGAGACAGAAATGAGTGAGATAAAAAGGGTTCAGGACCTGAAGCAGTAACAAGACTGGGAGATGCTTGGTCTCTGATAGCAATGGCAGGCAAAACCACCGCTCACATAATCAGAGCAACCACGGCTTGCAGCTGGGAGCTGGGATCCCACGACTCCTCAACTACTCTGCACCTAGCACCAAGCCCAAATGAATGCCGCGCAGTAGCACCTAGGGCTGTGACGAATAACTGAGATCACAGTTGCGGAAGCCCTCTGCGGGTGAAAATGGCGCGGTATCGTGAGGAAAGTTTCCATTACTTGCTTCATCAGAACATCTGCGCTGATCATTAAGCAGACAGTGGAGTGGGCACTGGGGACAGAGGACTAGACTAGTTGTCACAAACCCAGGATTCAAATCCTGACTCTGACACCAACTTGCTCAGTGACTGAGCAAATCTCTTCATATAGCTGAGCCTTAGATTTTCCCATCTGGGCAATAGATACCTCTTCCATCTGCCCTACAAATTATTGTAAACATTGAATTAGAGTTGAATGTGAAATGCTTTAGAAAGTAAACCACAGGATATGGCTGTGTGTTTACAGCTGAAAAACTGCACCTGGGTACTGTCCATATTCCAAACTAAAAGAAGTGTCTTTCACACACACACACACACACACACACACACACACACACACACACACACCATCCTCCCTGTCTCAGCTAATGACACCACATCCGCAGAATGTAGGCTCCATGAAGGCAGGTATTTGGAAGAGTACTAGTGCCAGATATACAGTGGGCTCTCAATAAATATTTATTGCATTAAAAAACTGAATCTACCCAGTTGCTTAAATGAGGGCATGTTATCTATGATACATTCTTGTCCTTCATTCTGGCACATCTAATAAATCACCTCCAGCTGGCTCTGACACCTGGCTATGTCAGTCTCTTCCACTCAGTGGTGTACCAACAAATGCTTAACACCCAGCTGTCAGGGAAACGTTTCTGGCATTTGCCAGTTTTAGTGATGTATATATTCCCATTATGGCCCATTTCAATCAACCAACATGATGGCACATTGAGTTGGGAAGGGGTCCCCACAATAGACTCTCAGGGCTGGTGTGTCAGCTCTAGCTCACCACAGCTCCTGGGGTTCTCATCCTAGACAAGACGCCCTCTTAGCAGCCTGGCTTGATTCCTGGATGGTCCTCATTGTAACCCACCACCCACATTGCCAATAGCATGATCTTTCAAACACATATATCTGATCATGTGGTTTTCCTATTTCAAAACCTTCAATGCATTCCTCTTGCTTACATAATAAATATCAAATACATAGTATGATAGACAAGGCACTTCTTAATCTGAAGGCAGTTTCCTGAGACCCTCTTCAGTGTCAATGTGTACTCTAGCCATACTGAACACAGGTTCTTCAACATCTTATGCAATTTTATTTCTCTCTGGTCTGCTCATGCTGTTCCCGCTTCCTGTTTAGGCACTTTCCTCTCCACCTGGTAGACCACCTACAAGTTCTCCAGGCCCCAATAAAAAAAATCATTTCCTCATCAAAGCATTCTCTGATTATTACTTATTTTCTCTTCACCCTTCACTTACCTATCAGCCCAGACAGAATGAATTTCTCACTCACTTACATCTCTATATCACTGTAGTCATACTCATGATAACAAATATGAGCTTTTCTTACAGTTATTTGCTTATTTCTTTCTCTCTTTCCTGATGGTCTGTGAGTTCCTCTTAAGTAGGACCTTGTCCTTAATGAGCCCTCAGAAGATACTGAATCACTAAATTGATGTCTTTCAAAGCTACTCAAAGTTCTCTTGGACAGGCAGCCTCAACTTCAGCAGGGACCTTGTCAGAAAAGCAGAATCTCAGAGCCCACCCAGACCTACTAAAGCGGAATTTGCATTTAAAAAGAGTTCCTTTTGATTCATAAGCACATTAAAGTTTGAAAAGGTCTAAAGAAAGATAACTAGGGCCAACTATTGATGAACTTGACAGCTAGGCAAAAATATTAAAGTCTTTGGGAAATAGGAGTCTATTGACTGTTCTTGAACTGAGACAATATAGAAGAACACTATTTGTAGGTAATTAATCTCACAACTTGGATGAAATGATTCAAAAGGCTGAGACTATAGCAGTGGTTCTTGACTTAGGACATTTATCTCCCCTCTCCACATCAAGGAGTATTTGGCAATGTCTGAAGACATTTTTGGTTGTCACAACCGGGAAATTGCTACTGTCATCTGGTGGGTAGAGGTCAGGAATGCTGTAACCTCCTACAGCACCCCTCACAATGAAGAGCCATCCAGCCCAAAATGTTTACAGAGGAAAGACTGGAAAACCCTGGAATAAGAGGAAGAAAAGGCAAGAAGCTAATGAAGTTATTCAGGCTTGTGGTGATGAACCATCACTGGTGTCAGGGTGGTGCTAGGTCAGCTCAGAAGAAGGGGAAGAAATAAAAGTGGCTTCACAATAAATGAACAGAATTTAGTGATGAAGGCCAAAAGAGAGGGAGGTAGAAGAGAGCTCTCAGTTTTCTCCTTTGGGTAAAAGGAAGAATGGCAGGAACACTGGCAATAATAGAAGCAGCTGTCATTTAGATGCATGAAAACAAGATGCAGAAGGATTTAGACAAGTCACAGGGATCCTGATTTCACTAAACTTATCTATTGAGCACCTGCTAAGTTACTGGACCTGTGCCCTTTCACATATTTGATCCTTTTCATCCTCCAACAACAATCCTTAAAGTAGTTATTAGTAGATTTTTCCTGCTGAAGAAACTGAGGTTCAGAGAAGTTATCTAACTTGTTAAAGAAAGAACTGGGCCTCAAACCCACAACTTCTGACACTCAAACCCAGTATATTCTCCTCTCTAGGGGATATAGCAAATGGAATTTTATCAGTTGCTGCTGACTCATCATGACATAGCTGCCTATCTGAAAAGGCATTCAGAGGCATGTTCAGGTTCATCAACAAAAACTGTCATTATCAATTAGATCCCTGTCACGGAATGGGAGGGAGTCATGAGAGTACATATGCTGCATATTTGTGATGCTCATTCTGTAGTACGTGGACTCAGAGTCAGAGACTGTAGACTCAGCCCTTCATTAATTGTAAGGCATAAACATTTGAAATTAACATGAGTTTAGTTCTAACAATTAGTGAACTTTTACTCTTCCATATAACATCACTAAATCCCTATCCTATTTCTTCTTATAAACCAATGGAAATGAACAGAAAATTAGGTAGCATTCAATATACACATTATTAATGTCAATTAATAGTGACATTATCAATATTGACAAATTATTAACATCATTGAGCAAGAACAAAGCTCCAATCTTGCCCAAATTTATAATATTCTAGATCTTTTTTTGATAGAATAAAACCAAAATTATTTAAGTTTATATTAAAACTGGTGATTTGAGGAGGAACCACCAATTGCAGGGCCAAGGGAAGAGACCTGAGTCGGCAAAAAGGAAAGGAGAAAGCTAAAGACATTTTCCTGTTCTATGCTTTCTTACCCCCATAAAGGTGCACTCCAGTTCCCTCCCTGACAACCCCTACTGATAGTTTAGAGCCAAACAAAAGCGATACCTCCTTTTTGTACCTTTCCTGGACCCTCCTGGATAGAATTAGTTTTCCCTCAGTTGAGCTCTCATAGGACAGAATATATAGTTCTGCATAATACACTATATTAATGATGTATTTACATGTTTATATCTCTACAAGGGTATGACCTGCTTTGAATCAGGGGTTGTTTTTGATTCATTTTGTAGCCTTAGCATATAGAGCAGGGCCTGACTCCCAGCTGGTACTTAATAAATGTTTGTTGAATTCAATTAGCATAAAGTCAGTCCCAGCAAATGAGTGTTTTAGGTTGACCTTTTGCTGCATCTTTGGCTCCTTTCAAATGTACTTCATCTTCTTAAGCTGTTTGCATTGATGTACACTGTTTAAATGATTTAGTGAAGAATAAAGAGTGATGGGTGTCTGGTTTCTTTCACTTAGCATATGATTTCACGGTTTATTCACATCGTAGCATGTGTCACTAATTCATTTCTTTTTATGGCTAAATAATATTCTATTGTATAGATATATCATTTTTTAATCCATTTTCTCTTGATGGATATTTATTTGAGTTGTTTCCACATTTTGGCTATTATAAATGAAATTGCTATGAATATTCAAATACAAGTTGTTATTTAGACACGTGATTTCATTTATGTAAAATAGCCAGAATAGGTAAATCCATAGAGATCTAAAGCAGATGAGTGATTGCCAGAGCCTAGGGGAAGGGAGGAATGAGGAGTGACTGATTAACAGTTATGGGGTTTCTGTTTGGGATGATGAAAAAGTTCTGGAACTAAATAGTAATGCTGGTTGTACAACATTTTGAATTACTTAATGCCACTTATTATATACTTTAAAATTGTTAAAATGGTAAATTTTGTGTTATATGTATTTTACCACAATAAAAAAATAATTTAAAGAGATTGATAAAAAGTCAATAAAATTGGACAAAATTAGCTACCAGGAGCAAAATTCTTTGTTCATGAAAAACATTCCACCTGTGTTTCTGCAGTTCCCTTAAGTTTGCATGCAGAATCTGAGTTATTATTTCCAACGTTGAAGAAAACCTTATCTAGTGTTTCTGGTGATATCGACACAAAAATTTTGTATAGTAATTTTGTAATATATGTCAAGAACCATAACAGTGTTCATGCCATTTAAACTTAGAATAATTCCAAGGATTTTTGTTAGGGAAATGTTTCACAAGAATAATATAGCTCTGTGGAAAAAAAAAAGTTTATTACAAATATGCCTATAATACCTGAATGATGAGAGAAAATACAACAATAGAGGATTGTTAGTTAACATCTGCAACATTAACATGATAAGATATCTATGGAAACTATTTAAATATTTTATGTTAGGTAAAAAGAACAGAATACTACGTTTTTAACTCCCTATGAATACAATTTAGTTAAAATGTATGCAAGCGATTGACAGAGATTGCACGTTGAAATAGAAAGTGTAATAAGACTGAAAATGACTCTTTTTCCTTTTTACAAATCCCTTTACTATCCCTTCAGTTATTCTTTCATTCAAAGAATTTTTCATTCAAATGAATTCTTTCATTCAAAGTATTTTTGAGAAACTATAATGTTCCGGGCACTATGTTAAGAGTTGCGGCCACCATGATGAACAAGACAGCAGGTTCCCTGCCCTCAGCAAGCTTTCATTGTAACAGAGAAGATAAACAGAAGCAAATAATTATACAGTTAATTATTTAATTGCGATTGTGACAAGTGATATGAAGGAGATGTATAAGATTTCTAAGAATAAGCAGATGTTTCATTTGAGGTCTCTTTTGGATACTTAGTGGAAATGTTTAGTAAAACACTGAATATAAGAAGGGAAGTCAGAACTATCCAAATAATTTGGGAGGTTATTAGACTTCTGATGGTAATTCAAGGCAACTGCTGTGACTGCCTGGAAGGGAAGCATAAAGTGAGAAGCTAAGAAGGCTTAGGAATAAGATCCTGAGGAATTCCAATAAACAGAAACAGTCTACAGTAGTTGCCAAGATCAGGGATTCTGGAGTTATGTTTCCTAGGTTCAAATTCCCAGCTTTGAGAGTTATTTAAATTTTCTGTGTCTCAATTTTCTAATCTGTAAAGCCAGGATAACCTCTCATAGGATTTTACAAGGATTTATTGATATAGTATACATAGGGTACTTAGAAGAGTGCCTAGCATATACTAAAATCTATATAAGTGTTGGCTGTGTGAAGGTCAGATATAAGACAAGAATCTCCCAAAGAATCCTAAAAAGAATAGCCAAGGCAGTAGGAGGAAAAAATCAGGAGAGTAAAGTAAAAAGGCAGTGGATAAGAGTGTCAAATATTGCTGAAAATTTATTTAAAATGAGGACTGGAACATTTACATTTCATTTATGTTACAGAGATGCTGGTGGAGTAGAGGATAGGGGAGCAAGACTGGTGTGTGATAAGGAGGGAATTCTTATTTGTTTTCTTTTTTCTAACAACAGTAGTAATATTGTTATGATTTTTTAAAAGGAAATAGAGGAAGCAAAGAAAAACTCAGAGAGTTAAAAGTCATGGACACACCATCATTACAGTATTAAAAGCATTGTAAACCTGACTACATATCTACTTTTACAGTGAGATTTATACTTTCATATGTTTTCATGTTGCTAATTAGGTTCCTTTTATTTCACCTTTAAGAACTCCTTTCAGAATTCCACTCCTGAGTATATATCCAGAAAGAAAAATAAAAACACTAATTCAAAAAGATACATGCATCCCACTGTTCTTAGCAGCACTATTTACATTAACCAAGACATGGAAGCAACCCAAGTGTCCATCAACAGACAAATGGATAAAGAAGATGTGGTATATATATACATAATGGAATATTACTCAGTCATAAAAAATGAAATTCTGCCATTTACAGCAACATGGATGTACCTAGACAATATTATGCTTAATGAAATAAGTCAGACAGAGAAAGACAAACACTGTATGATATCACTTATATGTGGAATCTAAAAAAATAATGCAATTGCATGTACATGCAAAACAGAAACAGACTCACAGACATAGTAAACAAACTTGTGGTTACCAAAGGGAAGAGGGGATGGGGGGAAGGGTAAATTAAGGCTATGGGATTAACAAATGCAAACTACTATGTATAAAATAGATAAGAAACAAGGATATATTCTGTAGCAAAGGGAATTATAGCCACTATTTTGTAAAAACTTATAATGGAATATAATCTGCAAAAATACTGAATCACTATGCTGTACACCTGAAACAAATATAATACTGTAAATCAACTATACTAAACAAAAAGAACTCGACTGAGCTCTGCTCACAAGAGCAACAGCCAGCTCTACCCACCACCAATCCCTCCCATCAGGAAACTTCCACAAACCTCTTAGATAGCCTCATCCACCAGAGGGCAGACAGCAGAAGCAAGAAGAACTACAATCCTGCAGCCTGTGGAACAAAACCCACATTCACAGAAAGACAAGATGAAAAGGCAGAGGGTTATGTACCAGAGGAAAGAACAAGATAAAACCCAAGAAAAACAACTAAATGAAATGGAGATAGGCAATCTTCCAGAAAAACAATTCAGAATAATGATAGTGAAGATGATCCAGGACCTCGGAAAAAGAATGGAGGCAAAGATCGAGAAGATGCAAGAAATGTTGAACAAAGATCTAGAAGAATTAAAGAACAAACAAACAGAGATGAACAATACAATAACTGAAATGAAAAATACACTAGAAGGAATCAATAGCAGAATAACTGAGGCAGAAGAACGGATAAGTGACTTGGAAGACAAAATGGTGGAATTCACTGATGCAGAACAGAATAAAGAAAAAAGAATGAAAGGAAAGGAAGACAGTCTAAGAGACCTCTGGGACAACATTAAATGCAATAATATTTGCATTATAGCGGTCCCAGAAGGAGAAGAGAGAGAGAAAGGACCCGAGAAAATACTTGAAGAGATTATAGACGAAAATATCTCTAACAAGGGAAAGGAAATAGCGACCCAAGTCCAGGAAGCGCAGAGAGTTCCATACAGGATAAACGCAAGGAGAAACATGCCAAGACACATAGTAATCAAATAGGCAAAAATTAAAGACAAAGAAAAATTATTGAAAGCAACAGGGGAAGAAGGACAAATAATATACAAGGGAACTCCCATAAGGTTAACAGCTGATTCCTCAGCAGAAACTCTACAAAGCAGAAGGGAGTGGCATGATATACTTAAAGTGATGAAAGGGAAGAACCTACAACCAAGATTACTCTACCCAGTGAGGATCTCACTCAGGTTTGATGGAGAAATCAAAAGCTTTACAGACAAGCAAAAGCTAAGAGAATTCAGCACCACCAAACCAGCTCTACAACAAATGCTAAAGGAACTTCTCTAAGTGGGAAACACAAGAGAGGAAAAGGACCTACAAAACCAAATGTAAAACAATTAAGAAAATGGTAATAGGAACATACATATCAATAATTACCTTAAACGTCAATGGATTAAAAGCTCCAACCAAAAGACACAGGCTTGCTGAATGGATACAAAAGCAAGATCCATATATATGCTGTCTACAAGACACCCACTTCACACCTAGCGACACATACAGAATGAAACTGAGGGGATGAGAAAAGATATTCCATGTAAATGGAAATCAAAAAAAGCTGGGGTAGCAATACTCATATCAGAGAAAATAGCCTTTAAAATAAAGAATGTTATAAGAGACAAGGAAGGACATTATGTAATGATCAAGGGATCAATCCAAGAAGAAGACGTAACAACTATAAATATATATGCACCCAACATAGGAGCACCACAATACATAAGGCAGCTGCTAATAGCTCTAAAAGAGGAAATCGACAGTAACACAATAATAGTGGGGGACTTTAACACCTCACAGCAATGGACAGATCATCCAAACAGTAAATTAATATGGAAACACAATCTTTAAATGACACAATAGATCAGATAGATTTAATTGATATTTATAGGACATTCCATCCAAAAACAGCAGATTACACTTTCTTCTAAAGTGTGCACAGAACATTCTATTCTCCAGGACAGATCACTTCTTGGGTCAAAAATAAAGCCTCAGTAAATTTAAGAAAATTGAAATCATATCAAGCATCTTTTCTGACCACAATGCAATGAGATTAGAAATCAATTACAGGGAAAAACCATAAAAAACACAAACACATGGAGGCTAAGCAATACGTTACTAAATAACCAAGAGATCACTGAAGAAATCAAAGAGGAAATCAAAAAATACCTAGACAAAAATGACAATGAAAATACGATGATCCAAAACCTATGGGATGCAGCAAAAGCTGTTCTAAGAGGGAAGTTTATAGCTATACAAGCCTACCTCAAGAAACAAGAAATATCTCAAATAACAATCTAACGTTACACCTAAAGGAACTAGAGAAAGAAGAACAAAAAAAACCCCCAAAGTTAGCAGAAGGAAAGAAATCATAAAGATCAGAGCAGAAATAAATGAAATAGAAACAAAGAAAACAATAGCAAAGATCAATAAAGCTAAAAGCTGGTTCTTTGAGAAGATAAACAAATTGATAAACCATTAGCCAGAGTCATCAAGAAAAAGAGGGAGAGGACTCAAATCAATAAAATTAGAAATGAAAAAGGAGAAGTTACAACACATACCACAGAAACACAAAGCATCCTAAGAGACTACCACAAGCAACTCTATGCCAATAAAATGGACAACCTGGAAGAAATGGACAAATTTTTAGAAAGGTATAACCTTCCAAGACTGAACCAGGAAGAAATAGAAAATATGACCAGACCAATCACAAGTAACGAAATTGAAACTGTGATTAAAAATCTTCCAACAAACGAAAGTCCAGGACCAGATGGCTTCACAGGTGAATTCTATCAAACATTTAGAGAAGAGCTAACACCCATCCTTCTCAGACTGTTCCAAAATATTTCAGAGGAAGGAACAGTCCCAAACTCGTTCTATGAGGCCACCATCACATGGATAACAAAACCAAAGATACTACAAAAAAAGAAAATTACAGAGCAATGTCACTGATGAATATGGATGCAAAAATCCTCAACAAAATACTAGCAAACAGAATCCAACAGCACATTTAAAGGATCATACACCATGATCAACTGGGATTTATCCCAGGGATGCAAGGATTCTTCAATATAGGCAAATCAATGTGATACACCATAGTAACAAACTGAAGAATAAAAACCATATGATTATCTCAATAGATGCAGAAAAAGCTTTTGACAAAATTCAACATCCTTTCATGATAAGAACTCTCCAGAAAGTGGGCATAGAGGGAACCTACCTCAACATAATAAAGGCCATATATGACAAACCCACAGCAAACATCATTCTCAATGGTGAAAAATTGAAAGCATTTCCTCTAAGATCAGGAACAAGACAAGGATGTCCACTCTCACCATTATTATTCAACATAGTTTTGGAAGTCCTAGCCACGGTAATCAGAGAAGAAAAATAAATAAAAAGAATACAATTTGTAAAAGAAGAAGTAAAATTGTCATTGTTTGCAGATGACATGATAATATACATAGAGAATCCTAAAGATGCCACCAGAAAACTACTAGAGCTAATCAATGAATTTGGTAAAGTAGCGGGATACAAAATTAATGCACAGGAATCTCTTGCATTCCTATACACTAGTGATGAAATATCTGAAAGAGAAGTTAAGAAAACACTCTCATTTACCATTGCAACAAAAAGAATAAAATACCTAGGAATAAAGCTACCCAGGGAGACAAAAGGCCTTTATGCAGAAAACTAAGACACTGATGAAAGAAATTACAGATGATACAAATAGATGGAGAGATATAACATGTTCTAGGATTGGAAGAATCAATATTGTGAAAATGACTGTACTACCCAAAGCAATCTACAGATTCAATGCAATCCCTATCAAATTACCAATGGTATATTTTACAGAAGTAGAACAAAAACTCTTAAAATTTGTATTGAGACATAAAAGACCCCGAATAGCCAAAGCATTCTTGAGGGAAAAAAGCATAGCTGGAGGAATCAGACTCCCTGACTTCAGACTATACTACAAAGCTACAGTAATCAAGACAATATGGTACTGGCACAAAAACAGAAATTAGATCAATGGAACAGGATAGAAAGCCCAGAGATAAACCCACGCACCTATGGTCAACTACTCTATGACAAAGGAGGCAAGGATATACAATGGAGAAAAGACAGCCTCTTCTATAAGTGGTGCTGGGAAAACTGGACAGTTACACTTAAAAGAATGAAATTAGAACACTCCTAACACCATACACAAAAATAAACTCAAAATGGATTAGAGAACTAAATGTAAGACCAGGCACTATAAAACTCTTAGAGGAAAACATAGGAAGAACAGTCTTTGACATAAATCACAGCAAGATCTTTTTGATCCACCTCCTAGAGTAATGGAAATAAAAACAAAAATAAACAAATGGGACCTAATGAAACTTCAAAGCTTTTGCACAGCAAAGGAAACCATAAACAAGACGAAAAGACAACCCTCAGAATGGGAGAAAATATTTGCAAATCAATTATCGGACAAAGGATTAATCTCCAAAATATATAAACAGGCTCATGCAGCTCAATATTAAAAAAACAAACAACCCAATCCAAAAATGGGCAAAAGACCCAAATAGTTTCTCCAAAGAAGACATACAGATAGCCAAGAAATACATGAAAACCTTCTCAACACCACTAATTATTAAGGAAACGCAAATCAAAACTATAGTGAGGTATCACCCCACACCAGTTAGAATAGGCATCATCAGAAAATCTACAAACAACAAATGCTAGAGAGGGTGTGGAGAAAAGGGAACCTTCTTGCACTGTTGGTGGGAAAGTAAATTGATACAGCCACTATGGAGAACAGTATGGAGGTTCCTTAAAAAAGTAAAAATAGAATTATTATATGACCCAGCAATCCCACTACTGGGTATATACCCAGAGAAAACCATAATTCAAAAAGACACATGCACCTCAATGTTCATTGCAGCACTATTTACAATAGCCAGGTCATGGAAGCAACCTAAATGCCCATCAACAGACGAATGGATAAAGAAGATGTGGTGCATATATACAATGGAATATTACTCAGCCATAGAAAGGAATGAAACTGGGTCATTTGTAGAGACGTTGATTCATCTAGAGACTGTCATACAAAATGAAGCAAGTCAGAAAAAGAAAAACAAGTATCGTATATTAATGCATATATTTGGAACCTAGAAAATAGTACAGATGAACCAGTTTGCAGAGCAGAAATTGAGCACAGAATTAGAGAAAAAAACGTATGGACACCAAAGGGGAAGGTGGTGGGGGGTGGGAATTGTGGTGTGATGAATTGGGAGATTGGGATTGACATGTATACACTTATGTGTATAAAATGGATGACTAATAAGAAAAAAATTTTAAGTAATATTATAAATTTTAAAAAGGAAAAAGAAAAAGAACTCCTTTCAGTAATTTCTTATAAGGCAGGTCTAGTGATGATGAACTCCCTCAGCTTTTCTTTGTCTTGGAATGTGTTTATTTCTCCTTCCTTTCTGAAGGACAGCTTTGCTGAGTATAGTATTCTTGGTTGGCAGTTTTTTTCTTTCAGCACTGTGAATGTATCATCTCACTCTCTCCTGGCCTGCAAGGTTTCTGCTGAGAAATCCACTGAGAGTTTTATGGCGGCTCCGTTGTAGGTTTTCTGTCATTATTTCTCAAAATAAGCTTTCAGTCTCTTTCTTTTTCTCTGCTCCTTCTGGGAAAAGTGGCAGTTTTGTAAGATAAATAAGTTCTAGAAACCTACTATAAAGCACGGTATCTATAGCTAACAATACTATATTGTATACTTAAAATTTGCCAGGATGGCAGATCTTACATTAAACATTCTTACCACACACACATACACACACACACACACACACATGCACGCATGCAAATGATATTAACAACAAAGAAGCAGGAGGAAACTTTGGGAGGTGATGGATATGTTTATGTCCTTGATGGTTGTGGTGATGATTTCATAGGGTTATACTTATCTCCAAACTCAAGTTGTATACTTTAGATACATACAAATTTTTACATGACATCATACCTCAATAAAGTTGTTTTGAAAAATCTCAGAGAGCATCTTACACAAAGTGTCAATGTGGCCTCCAGCCCTAAATGTCACACAGACTATAATGGCACATAAGAAATTACTCTTCAGGATGGTAACTATGATCATAACTGTTTTTTTTTTTTTTTGCTCTGCCACCAAACCTAAATGTAAAGGCTTAAATATTTCCAATATCTCTTTTAAAGGCCAGCCCTATAATTGCTGTTCTGGCTCTTCCCTTAAGCCCCTACAATTCCCTTTGTTAGTGTCCAAATGATTGAGTTACAGAGGAGCTGGTCAGATTTATCATCACAATTGGTTTCACTGTAATCACATTTGGACCCAAATCTGAGTAGAGTGAAAGCGTGAGTATTGAGACCCTTTTGCTAATAATGAGAAATGCTTTGGACATTTCTGGTTTGAAAAAGATATGCTAACTGTTGACTGCCAAGAAATAAAGGAGATTCCATAATATGAGAGTGGTAAATATTGGCTGTGATGGTGATAGCAATAGATGACACTCAGAACAGTGGTGCTTGAACCAAGAAGGTCTCTCAAGTACTCTGGGATGACCAGCCATATAGGGACAGGCAGGAACTAGGAACAGGCAATCCTGGGTCTCTGAGTAGGATCATAGGGTCCAGCATCACCAGTATCAATGGGATGGGTGAAGGCAGGGAATCAAACGCTCACAGGTCAGACTAGTCATATCCATAACAAATATGGTGTGAGAAAAGGGCCTGAAGCACACAGCCTGATCTGAAATCTTCAAAGGAAAAATGAAATGGAATGAAAGGAAAAGGAAGGGAAAAAAGGGAAGGGATGGGAGGGGAAGAAAGGAGAAAGGTAAGGGAGGGGAGGGGAGAAAAGAGAGGAGCACTGAAATTAAAAGGGGCTTAGACTGGCTGGTAGCTCGAGCATCAGAGAACTTCTTGTTTATGACTTAACCCATTTCCTCCTTTGTAAAATGGGAGTGATGTTGATGACTTCAGAGGATTGCCATGAGAGAATTAAATAACAAAGGAAAGTACCTGGCACATAGTTGCTCATCAGATGTTGATTTTCTGCCTTCCTCAATGACAAGTATTGCTCCAGCAGCTGCCTGGGGATTTCATGTTGTTATTTTTATTGAGGCAGCCAGACCTCCATGTTGGGCCTATCCAGAAAGTCTAAATTTTAATTTCAGAGAAGCTTTAACCCAGATAAGGAATTGGTTCTTTTGGTTTCAAAGAACCTAATGATCTGCTTGACTTTCTGCCCCAGTGACTCTCTGCTCTTCTCAGCTGCCAGTTCTATTGTACCACAGACTAGAAGGGCAATGCTACCCCTATATAGAGCCATCTTAAGGATTTCTAGACGAATGGCTTAGAAGTTCAACATCAAGTCACCCTGCAAGTGATCATGAAGTGTACTGCAGATGTGTCCTAATTTCACTCTTCTTAGCCTTGGTCTCATAAGGTCTTAGATGAACCAAAAGTTGTATTACTTTTGTTGATACCCATACTTATTTCTTAGAGTACTGCCCAACCTATAGCCTTGGACTATGATATTCATACCATGTGACTTCATTGCTTGATCATGGCCGATTGAACCAGTGACAAGCATCGGCCCAAGACTGGCCAATCATATTTCATCTTCTATGCATTTAGAATCTGGACACAAAAGGGTTACTATATTTTTCAGCAAGCCAAGCAGAGAGTCCATGCAGAACAAAGACCACTAAGTCGGGGAGATATAAACCAATTGGGAGTGAGTAGAAAAGGCCAATCTGCTGAGAGAGAGGGATGAAATATCTGACTGGAGAAGGAGAGATGAGAGCCGGTGTGTCTTCAGAAACAGAGCAAGGACAGAGAATGGATGTCTGATGATTTTCCAGATCCCTTGAGGCTTGGCTGTAATTCTAGCATTTTATTTATGGGTAATTTTCCTGTGACTGCACAATGCATTCCCTTGTTCTTAAGTTATATGAATGTATCTCTTCTTTTGTTGCTGTTTTTCAACCAAATATGCCCAAGACATCAGGCCAAGAGTCCTATCTTTGAATCAGTCTTGGGGTAGAGTGTCTCCTGCCAGACTGTCTTAACTCCACCTCCCACCTGCCTGCAACACTCTTCTTCCAAAGGCAGCTTCTGCTCTCTGGCTCTGCCCATATGAAAGAAACTGCCCACTGCCTAGATCCACTACTGTTGTCCATTGTATCAGTCATTCTCTTAACAAGTCTACGGGTGACAAAGAGTGGGACTATATTTTTTAAATAAAATAGAAACTTCTCAGAGTTTTCAGGATATAGAAAGAAAGAATATAAAATCACATACATACACATGCACTATAATTTCCAGTTCAGGCGGGAAATGTTGAAAATTTGAAGAGTATCTTTGGTTCTAATTCTAGCTCTGCTGCATTCAAAATAATGTGGTCTTGGGCAATCATGGCCTAGGAAAAATTCAGCCATTTAATCTTAAAAACAGGAATATTACCCATCTCATGCAGTTATTGTAAGGATTAAATGAGAGAATGAATATGAAAATATTCTGCGAACAATTCAGTGCTATACAAAGATAAGGAAACATCATCTCCTTTATGAGAAATATACTTAAAGACCTGGGTTAACAGAAGTGTCTCAAGTAGCAATACCAGTAAACTCAGAAGCTTACATTTTGTATTGAGATCTAAGTGACATATAACCTTGTGTATGTTTAAGGTTTACAGTGCATTGATTTGATACATTTATATATTTCAGTATGATTACCACTGTAGCATTAGTTAACACGTCTATCACAGCACATAATTATTTCTATTCTGTGGTCAGAACAATTAAGATCTAGTCTCTCAGACGCTTTGAAACTTATAATACAATATTGTTGACTATAATCACTATGCTGTGCATTGGAGCTCCAGGATTTATTTATCTACTAGTTGTAAACTTATACTCTTAAACAACATTTCTCCAATTCCGCTGCCTCCCAGCCTCTGATAACCACCATTCTACTCTCTGTTGCTTCAACTTCAGCTTTTTGAAATTCCACATGTAATTGATATCATATTTGTCTTCCTCTGTCTGACTTATCTCACTTAGCATAATGCCTTCAAGTTCCATTCATGCTATCGCATTTCTCGTGGCTGAATAATATTCCATTGTATATACAGACATACATCAGAGATACTGAGGGTTCAGTTCCAGACCACTGCAATCAAATGAATAGCTCGATAAAGCAAGTCACACAATTTTTTTGGTTTCCAGTGAATATAAAAGTTATGTCTATACTATACTACAGTGTTTTAAGGGAGCAATAGCATTATGTCTTGAAAAATGTACATACCTTAGTTAAAAAGTACTATATTGCTAAAAAATGCTAACCATCATCTGAGCCTTCAGCTGATGGAGGGTCTTGCCTCAGTGTTGATGGCTGCTGACTGATCAGGGTGGTGTTGCTGAAGGTTGGGGTGGCTGTGGAAATTTCTTAAAATAAGACAACAATGAAGTTTGCCACATTGATTGACTCTTACCTTCATGAATGATTTCTCTGTAACATGAAATGCTGTTTGATAGCATTTTACCCACAGTAGAACTTCTTGCAGAATTGGGATCAATCCTCTGAAACCCTCCCTCTGCTTTATAAACTAATTTTATGTAATATTCTAAATTCTCTGTTGTCATTTCAACTGTCTTCATCACATCTTCACCAGGAATAGGTTCCATCTCAAGAAACCACTTTCTTCACACATCCATAAGAAGTAACTCCTCATCCATTAAAGTTTTATCATGAGATAGCAGCAATTCAGTCAGATATTCAGGTTATACTGCTAATTCTAGTTCTCTTGCTATTTCCACCACACACGAAGTTTTTCCATCCACTGAAGTCTTGAACCCCTCAAAGTCATCCATGGGGGTTGGAATCAGCTTCCTCCAAGTTACAGTTAATGTTGAGATTTTGACTTCTTCCCCTGAATCATGAATGTTCCTAATGGCATATAGAATGGTGTATCCTTTCCAGAAGGTTTTCAACTGACTTGTCCTGATCCATCAGAGGAATCCCTACCTATGACAGATATAGCCTTATGAAAAGTATTTAAGTAATGGGACTTGAAAGTTGAAATTACTCCTTGATCCATGGGCTACAAAATGGATGCTGTGTTATAGCAGGCATAAAGAACATGAATCTAGTTATACATCTCCATCAGAGCTCTTGGGTTACCATGTATATTGTCAATGAGCAGCGATATTTTGAAAGGAATTTTTTTTTCTGGCAGTAGGTCTCAACAGTGTGCTTAAAATATTCAGTAAACCATGTTGTAAACAGCTATGCTGTCATCCAGGCTTTGTTGGTCCATTTATAGAGCACAGGGTAGATTTAGCATAATTCTTAAGGGTCCTAGGATTTTCAGAATGGTAAATGAGCATTGACTTCAACTTGAAGTCACCAGCTGCATTAGCCCATAAGAAGAGAATCAGACTGTCCTTTAAAGCTTTGAAGCTTTGACTTCTCCTCTCTAGCTATGACTGTCCTACACAGCATCTTCTTCCAATATAAGCTTGTTTCATCTACATTGAAAATTTCTTGTTTAGTATAAACACCTTCATTAATTTCTCAGCTAGACCTTCTGGATAACTTCCTGTAGCTTCTACATCAGCACTTGCTACTTCACCTTGCACTTGTATGTTATAGAGATGGCGTCTTTCCTTAAGCCTCATGAATCAACTTCTGCCAGCTCCAAACTTTTCTCCAACAGCCTCATCAACTCTCTCAGCATTCAGAGAATTGAAAAGAGTTATAGCCTTGGCTTTGATTAGGCATTGGCTTAAGGGAATGTTGTGGCTGGTTGGATCTTCTATTCAGACCACTCAAACTTTCACCATGTCAGCAATAAGGTTGTTTCACTTTCTTATCATTCATACTTTCACTGGAGCAGCACTTTCAGTTTCCTTCAAGGACTTTTCCTTTTCATTCACAACTTGGCTAACTGTGTGGCACGAGAGGCCTAGCCTTTGGCCTATCTTGGCTTTCAACATGCCTTCCTCATTAAGCTTAATCATTCCTAGCTTTTGATTTAAAGTGAGAGACGTTCAACTCTTCCTTTCATCTGAACACTTAGAGGCCACTGTAGGGTTATTAATTGGCCTAAATTCAATATTGTTGTATCTCAGGGAATAGGGAGACCCAAGGAGAAGGAGAGAAATGGGGAAATGGTTGGTCAATGGGGCTGTCAGAACACACACAACATTTATCGATTAAGTTCATCATCTTATATGGGTGCAGTTCATGGCGCCCCATAACAATTACAATAGTAACATCAAAGATCACTGATCAGAGATCACCATAACAAATATAGTAATAATAAAAAAGTTTGAAAATTACAAGCATTACCAAAATATGACACAGAGACACAAAGTGAGCAGATGCTATTGGAGTGTGTACCAGTAGACTTGCTCTACGCAGGGTCACTACAAACCTTCCATTTGTAAAAAATGAAATGTATGAGAAGCACAATAAAGCAAAACACAATAAAACAAGATATGCCTGCATTTGAGAATCATTTGCTTCAAAAACAGTAGAGACTCCCTCTTTACTATTTTTGAAGTAAATTAACGTCTTCCACTGACATACCAGCTACTGTTATTTTGCTGTTTAGACTGAGTTGAAGAGGAGGAAGAGAAACTGGGCTTCTGGGCTGATATATGATATTCCCAAACCAAAGAAACTACCTAAAAAATACGTATAAACTTCATTGGGCAGTGACCTCTATGACCTGCTCAATTATCCATACATTAACTCAAAAAAAAAGAAAAGTAATGTAGGGGCTTAAAATGAACTGAGTACTATAATAGGCATAATAAGGGTAAAAAAGGAAATGATCTAGTTTTTATCTTCAGATGGCTTTTGATCAGTCAGAAAATAAGACAATTTCATTTAATTCAGCACTTATTCATGCGTTTATCACTCATATGTTCAATCAACTAACATTCATGAAGATACTACTCCGTGCTAAGAGTAAACTGCTTCAACTAAAGTGTTTTTAAAGAACATCCCAGTTCCTATCCTCAGGGACAGAGGTAAAGAAATAACTATAATTCCTTCTTTTCTTCATTGTTCTTGCCTTTCTCTCTCCTTCTTTTTCCTTCCTTCTTTATCTTCCTTCCTTCCTTCTCTTAATCCAGTTACTATTTAGAAAGCCTTGACTATTGACAAGCACTGGGCTCTGTGCTTGTAACCCACAGGACAGACAAAGGCAAGTGTAGGTTGTGGTAATTAGCTTCCAAGGTGGCCTGAAGATCCCTGCCTTCTGGTGTTCACACCCTTGCTAATCCCTTTCCAGACTGATCTATGCAACAAATAGGATATCGTGGAAACGATGGTTTATGACTCTTGAGGCTGGGTCTTAAAAGACACTGTCTCTTCTATCTTGTTCTCTTGGGGCACTTGCTCTGGGGGAAACCAGCTGATGTTTTATAAGATACTCAGGGAGCCATACGGACAGGGTCACCCAGCAAGAAACTTAGGCCTTTTGCCAACCACCAGCAGTAACTGGGTAGGTGTGTGAGTGAGCTAACTTGGGAGCAGATCTTTCAGACCAAGTGAAACCATTAAATGACTGCAGTCCCACTGACATCTGGACTACAACCTCATGAAAGACTCTAAGCCAGATATGCAGAGACAATACAGACACTAAATACGTAATTACAAGTGTGAATAAGTAGACACATTGTGAGATACGTTATTGAGGAGATAGGAACAGAGTGCACACACAGAAGTGGATTACCCAGCCCAGCCTAGCAAAATTGAACAATGTGTCACCAGAAAGAGTCAAGAGTTAGGTCTTGATAAATGATTTAGTGTTAGTCGAGTGGTGGGACCCTCATGTGTAAAGCAATAGAGCTGTGAGCAAACTTGGCAGAATGCAGTTTCTGAGTGACCACCATTTTTGAAAGGCAAGGAAATAAGATTCCTCTCCAGGCATTAAACAATGAATCTACACATTATGAATTGGAGTTGAGATATTTGAAACAAACTTTTAAAGAAAGAATGGCTCTCGTACCTGTAACAAGATTAAGAATGTTAACATATGTAAAGAAATAATTATAGGACTTTCCCACAGGATGAGTAAAGCAGTAATAGGTCAGTGCCTATCCAAGTCTTATCTACAAGGGCAGGGAGGGGAGGCTGCTGTCATGCTAACACAGGTACCCTGCCCACCTTAAAGTTATATCCCCGTAGCGGAGAGTAGAGTGCTATCAGAATTTGAAGTTATGAAGCATGAGAAGCATATGACTTGTTACCCCTGCTTTGATACTGTGCTCTTAAAAGGGTGCTGTGTTTGTGTAGTCTAGCTAATCCAATGGAGAGTTACAGATCTCATTGTAATTTAGTAAACAGGCATTCTGGCTTCATACATCAGGTCATTGTGACTGTAGGTAGGAATAGTTTTGAGAACAGATTTCTGGACCTTACAAGGATGTAGACCAGACTAAAGCCTCCTTAACCACCTGATTGGGTGGTGGGCTGGTCTTCCTCCAAATACGTTTTCACTGCATCAGCATGCCCTACCTGCTTTTCCAAGCATGATGGCAAAGAACAGGGACTCTGGAGCCAACACCACTTAGATTTAAATCCAAGCCATGTGAAATTGGGCAAGTTACTTGACCCCTCTGTGCCTCAGTTTGTAAGCCACTCTGTGTTTTGTATCGTGATTATAGTGCAACGGCCCCCGTGGGGTTGTGTGAGGATTGAAAGAGTTAGTATCACATGGAAAGGGCTTAATACACTATCTGGTTCCATATTATTATTTTTCCATCGAAACTTTCTACAGAGGAAGTTCTAGTAACTGAAAGTAGTTCATTCACTCATAAAATACAAATGGGGAAAGTAGAAGACAAAAGATGAGAGGCCACACATAGAGGACCTTGGAACTTAGACTTTATTCTAAAGGCAGTTAAGACCATTGAAAGATTATAAGCTAAAGACTGGTGATTAGATGTGCACCATAGAAAACTCATAGTTGTAGCAGGTAAAGGATGATTTACAAAGGGTGAAAAACTGGAGGCAGGGAAAGTAACTAGGTGACAGGGGCCCACAGTTCCATGGATGGCAGTGGGGATTGAAAGAAGAGTAGGGATTCAAAAGCCATTTAGAAAATAGAGTAATAGGACATGGTGATCAGTTAGAAATGGGGTTGAGGATAACACAGTGGCCAGGCTGGGGTAAAATACAAGCTCCTCCTCACGGAACCACATGCCAGTTATTTATTCACTCTGTGCCTTGGTTTACTCATCTGTAAAATGAGGACATTAATGGTACTTACTCCAAGGATTGTATGAGTATTAAGGTTTTATTAAAATGTAAAATGTGAGGTATACTGATACTGACCTCATACGGTTGATATGACAGAGTGCTTAGAACAGTGTGTGGCACATAATAGGTGCTATAGGAATGGGGCGAACCTAGGATACGTCTTAGGTTACTGGCTTGCGTGAGTGGGTGGGTGGTAATGTGAATCACTGAGATAGGGAAGGAAAGAATAGAAGCAAGTATTTCAAATGATGGGTTTTATGTGCTTGTGCTGTCCAAGTATATAGGTTCAGCATGTGGGCGTGTGTGCATGAAGCTTCACATATGCATGTTTACTAGTGTCACACACAGTCACAAATCTTGTGCATACATTATCTTATTTACAGGAGAGGTAGCTATTACTGAAATAGCAATTACTGTAAATAATACATTTTACATATGAAGTTGCGACTTTGATCAAGCATTATGGTGTCCACCTCATAAGGTCATTATAGTGATTGAATGAGAGAGTACATGTAAAATATCTGCACGATGGCCTGGTACCCAGTAAGAACTCAGAAGAGAGTCATTATTAACACTGTTGGTGTGGCCATGTTGTTGTTAATGTGCTTTGCATGAGGTTAGACAGCCGTTGAACAGCAAGGTTGGGCTTCAAATCCAGGACTGTCCAACTGAAAAGCGGAGGCTCATAATCACTGCTAGTGAGTAGGTCTGTGGCCCCTACAGTGTAGATGGCTCAAAGCTAAGTGGTATGAAGGATACACACAGACTGAAACACACAAAGACCTTAGAGTCTTACAGGGGTTGCCGGACAGTCTGGTTGAAAAGAAAAGAAGTATCCGAGGTGGGATGAAGATTGCCTTGACCAGCACAATGAATCATCAACTAGGTTTTAAAATTCAGTCAGGTGAGGAGAGTTGGGAGGGTGCCCTGGTGTCAGGGTGAGCAGAGTCCAGAAGGTGTGAATGAACAGGAGGCATACTGATGATTCAGAGAAGCCACGATAGGAAGTGTCAGATCCCCACACACAGATTTGCAGACCAAATGGGTACTAATCTAACTGCTCCAATGCCCTGAGACTAAGCCAAAGCATTGCCTCTAGGACTGACCTGGAATGAAACTTCCATTGTCAAAAGGAAAGCAGCCAGGGCCGTGTTTGCTTGGTGCTGCTTGCAGGAGTTACACCCATAAGAAATCGTGGGAGGTGCACGTGGAACTCCCCACCCACTGGGGTTGATATCCGAGCTAATTGAACACATTTCCAAAGCCTCCCGTGTGAGAAGGAAAAAATAAAAATGTTCTCTCAACATTTTTGAAGTTCATAAATGTGGCAAATGTTCAATAACTATATTTAACTCTCGTTGCGTGTTCCCTGGTTTTTGAAATATATTAAACCAACAATTTTACGCACTTGACAGGAAAGGCACAATTTTCTGCTCCTTTTTCTTTCACCCTTTGAAGTGACCACCCAGGTCCGCTACTATCTTGAAGCGTGGGCTCAAGATTTACCTTTTCCAAAAGTTGTCCTGGCTCAACATGCCTCTCATTGAGCTTTTCCTCCCTTTGCTTAGCATTTTGGTATTGGATGTGAGCGAGGTCCTGGTGGCAAGCAGGAGAATGGAAAGATGGGAGGAAAAGGTTCAGAGTCCAACATCCACAAGGCAGAAACTCAGAGGTGAACAGTCAGGATCTGCTGCGCCTTCAATTATCCCTGTTGCACTGTCAACATTGCTCTAGGTTCCTGCTCCTGCAAAGTAGGGTCCTTGGACCAGAGTCATCATGAACACCTGGGTGCTTGTAAAAAATGCACTCTTAGATCTGCCCCAGATCTACTGAATCAAAATCTTCATTTTTACAAGCTGCGCAGGTGATCCTTATACACAGTGACTTTCTAGAAGCACCGTGCTAAGGCAGATGTATCACACTGCATTACAGTTGTTTTGTCTCCTTGCCTGTCTCTCCCTACGCTGTGGTTCCTCCAAGGATGAACTGCATTTTATGGATCCCTATAGCCCAGCACCTAACCCAGTGCCCAGGAAATAGAAATAGTTACCACGGATTCTGTGCTTATTATTTGCCAGGTGGTGACATACATACTTTCAATCATTTAATCTTTACAACAATCCTATGAGGTCACCATTATTTCCATTTTGCAGATAAAATAATCAGAGCTCAAAGACCATAAGTAATTCACCTAAAGTCACAGAAATAGAAAGCAACAGAAATGGCATTCAGATGGACCCTTATCGGACTATACAAACCTACCTCTTCACCACTATTTTATACTTCCCTAGATGTTTAACAGATATTTATGGAATTACACAGAATTTCCTGTGCACAATCTCGGCTGAGTCTCTGCTTCTTTCTGTCACAAAGTGAAAGGACTAGGGCTGCAGTTTTCATTTACCATGCAGTTTCTGAAGTGCTGAAGCATCCTGTCTGCGTTCAAGGAAGCGGCCTGTAACTATACTAGGAATTCCGCATCCCCCAGCCCTCTCCTCTTGTAAGATCGGCAAGTGTTAGTAAGCCCTGCAGACAAGCAATCCGTCAGGCAGAAGGCAGCCCAGAGCCCTTAAATAAAACATCCTCACAACCTTCCTCAGAGAGCATGGAGACAAATACCGCGGATGTGAACGGTGTCGCTGGGATTACCAATGACGTGCTAATGGCTGCTCAGGCAATCTCCGTGCCTCTTGCGCTCTGAGTCACCCGCTCCCTTTGGAGCCTGCGCTCACGTCATTAAGGGACCGAGAGCTATTCACAGATCACTGACTAAAGGCAAGCTTGAGTCCGGCCTGCACCCCCCTGGCCCTCTGCAAAAGACTAAGGTCACGGACAGGAGGCCCTGGAGCTTTTTACCGCCGCCACAATGAAGGGAGAAGGAAAGACAAGTCTTTCTCTCTTCCTTGCATCCATCACTTTAGCTGTACTTTTGCAGATGCGAACTTTCCTCTTGCTCCAGAATACGTTGAAACTCTTTGCAAGGAACAAGCAGAATCTTGAGGAGGGTGATGTACTTATGACAGTTTATTATTATTCTAAAAAAAACTTTCTGATGTTATTTTTAATTCCACAGACATTTCATTACTAATCAACCCCAGAGCTTTCAGTTTCTAGAATACACACACATTTCCTTTTTTGGATTTTTTGTGTGACTGCTTGGTTGAAATTATTGTAAATTCACTTGTTTGTTCTTGCCATAATGGGATCATCTAAAAGACTAGGAAACATTAAATGTAATATTTCCGGACACCACATTTTCTCCTACCCTGACTTAATCCTTTGAAGTAAAACATCACTTGGTTTTCCCACTGGGCACTTCTCCCTAAAATAAAATCACAGGTCTGCTTTGGTCATTCTGACACTTAGATATTTCCAAGTTAACTTTCAGGGAGTCACAACTTGACAAGCCTAAAAAGTACTATATTTAGCTGCAATTTGGGAGTGATTTGGGAATGAAGATTGAATCTGAAGAAGCAAGATGGGGTAGAGTATTTTGAGGTGAATGAAACAGGTAACAACTGCAGAATTATTTTTTCCTGAATAAACCAGGATCTATTTGATGGCCACTTTTTTATCCTCTCTCAAAATCAATCCAACATTTATACAAGTTTGAGCTCTTCAAGATTAATCACAGGTTTTATCCTACAAGATAATTTTCCTGATTGGCAGAAAAGAAAGCTATTCATTATATAAAGCAAACTGGCTGGTGATACATTTTAGCCCAATTTGCTTTCTATGCTAATACCAAAACACGTGAACTTAAGCATTTGGTTGGTGAAGAAAATATCACACTGGAATTATTAAAATCAGTCATCAAAGTGATAAGAAAAGGGAATAATTTTTTCCAGACTTCCAGACTTTTTGAACTCTTATATCCAGCCTGAGAGCAGAGTTCTCAGCATCAATTACATTGTTCAGTCAAAGAATGACCACAGAGAAAAAAAAAAAAAAGTAACATGTCTCCCATTTCTATTAAAATAAGAGTCAGGTTTAATACAGACACATTTTTCCCTAGGTGTGGTAAACAAAATATCTCCTTTGGGAAATATCATTTGGAGAAAGGAAGACATCTTTTTTGAACAAATAAAATTTTAATTTATAAAAGAACTCTTACAAAGGCACAATGGGATCAATTCTGCTTGTAATCATGGGAACATGATCAGTTTATTTAGAGAATTTGGGGTATCTGGTGTGTTGAAGAGCCATCGGGGATCTCTTGATTATATGCACCTTGATTTACGGTTCTTAGGTTTGTTTAAAAAAACATACACACCCAAATTATAAGTTTTCATCATTATAGAGTTATGTATCTTACAGAAGGCCACCAGAATTTATATTTCATTCTGTTTTCCCCAGTGATTGATGGGTCCAGAGAATAAAGTTGTGCTAATATACAGCTTCAGACTGTTCTGGAGTCAACTCAAGGATGATTTCCAGGTGGTTGGAATGGGGATGAGAGAGCAATTTTTACACAGCTCATTTGTTGACAATGAACTAATTTGAAGAGTTTCCGTGGAAATCCACCAGAATGGTGGGACAAGGCAGTATCAACCAAGTTATCTTCACATGTAGCACCAAGATACTGCTACTGGAAACTCAGGGTCCTTGTCCTCTCTGAGGATCTGAAAATCACCACCAAGTACTTACACTGTTCTACACTCTTATCCTCATGAATTTATTCAATACTTTCAATAACCCTGTGAGGAAGGAATTATTATTGTTACTCGTGAGTTTAGAAAAGTTAAGTAATTCATAAATCATAGGTAGTGAGCATTTCAAAACTACTTTGAGGATCATGCATATGTGTGCTTTTGTGTGTGTGTGTAAACAGATAAGGAGAGGCAGTTTATAGAACATTCTGGAAGCCCCTTGCAAATGTTCCTCTTGAAAAGAAACTGGATTTGTTATAGTAGATTTATATAGGAGCATTTTAAAACTAATTTTAAGTATATTAGCTCAGGAAAGAAATGTTCTTGCTGCTTCACTGTTTAAAAAAAAAAACTGAAATGTATCTTCAATCTATTTTACTGCTTACCATACTTTCTACATATTTTATGTGTGTTCTTTTCAATAGGGAAAAGGAAGTACCTGGGTAAGGGAACACACCTATAGTTAGCCAGAACCCCAGTAAACAAATATTAGATGGAGAAGCCAAAAAAAATTGAGGCTTTGGAATAAGACAGACCTAGGTTCTATGTAAACTCCACCACTTTTATTTTAATGATCCTGCTGAAGTTTATTAGCCTCTCTGAGCATCAACTTCCACATCTATAAAATAACCAAATCATGATACTAATGGAGTGACTGTAAGGGTTAACTGAGAAAAATATATATCAAAAAAAACCCCAAAACTGGCACTGTGTTCTTGCCTGACGAATGTCAATTCTCTATTGCATGCTTTTTGGGGGGATCTAGTGGTTGCCAAAGGTCCCAGGACCAAACCAAAGTGATGGCTCTCGAAGAAACACTTACAGATCCATACCCAACTCCTCTTAGCTGAGCTCCAAGCCAAAATTCACCCCCAAGAGAGCAGAAAGTCCTGAGAAATTAGAGATTCATAATATATTTTCTAATTCCTCGAGGCCTTATGACAGCATCTTGAACTTTTAGCTGGCTTGATAAATTTTGGCAATTAATGTTTGGAAATAATTTTGTCAAAGATGTAACCGTTCACCACGTGGGCTGGAAAGATTAACCCTTTCCGTGTTATTATAATAGTCATTATGATTGCTAAAGATAACTGGGCAATAATAGAACATTTTAAAATTAATTTGTCCTCACTATCTGAAATTGAAAGAGCCCATTCATGGTCTAAAGAGAAAGTCTTACATTTCTAATGATATAGTGTCATCAATGCTTCAAGCATCAGTTCTTCATTGTTAGTTCCTCATTACAGATTGAGATTTTGGGCCAAGGCAAGAGTGTCTATTTACGTCTTAAATACACTGGGACCTTCATCATCACTGTTGTGAAGTATGGCCATGCTCATTGGTCAAACAGAGAGGCTATTGAAATAAAACTGAAGAAAAAGCAAGAATTACTCTATTTTCCTAAGTAACGTCATGAGTTCCTGAAACGTAGAGTACACTGTTCACTCATTCTTCCATTCAGTCATTTATGATAAGCACCTACCATGTCCTAGGCCTTGTACTAGGAAGTCTAAGAAAAGCAGATTCCTGACCTTAATGAGCCACCATTCTAGAGAGACTCCCTCTAAGTCAGGGTTACTCAAAATTGGCACTATTGACATTTTGGGCCAGATGATTGCTGTGCACTGTAGGATATTTATCCCTGACCTCTACCACTAGTGCCAGTGGCACCTCCTTCTCAGTATTGACAACCAAAGACATCTCCAGACATTGACAAATGTCCCTAGAGAGGGAGTTGGGGACAAAGTTGTCCCTGGTTGAGGACCACTGGCCTAGATGCACATACCAATAAGTAACTGCCATTGATGGAAGCTCCCTGTGCTGTTCTTGGTCCAGGTCACCTAAACTTCCTGGTTCAAAAATAAATTCTAGGCTATTTTTGGTTTCCTGGAAAAGTTTATGACACAACAGCTCAATATAACTCAGATGAAGTCACACACACTTATGAAATTTAAACCTTTTCCAAGCAACTTATTATTTTCAGGGAAAATAAGGTACTAAATGCAAATGCCTGGGAGGCTTTGATATCTATCAGATCCAATAATGAACACAGTTTAGGGAGAACTGTTGCATACAATGTAGATTTTGCAGAAGGTATCATTGAAGAGCAAGTATCCTGTGACCACTGGAGAAACTGTTTTACCCATCCATACAACTCTATAATGATCTATACATATCCTTCACCTGGGTTCCAGAAGTTTCACGCGACTTAAAATATGTAATCAGTCACTTAAAACTAGAACAAAGAAACAAAGAAAAACAAAACACCTTAGGAAAATCCCTCCATTATTTAGGATCATTTAGATGTGAGGTATAGCAATTGGACTTTCAAGTGTCAACTCAGATCAATTGGTAGTGGCTGTCTGGAGTCCTGGGCTGGGAAAAGTTCTAAGATCACACCTGAGGGAAAGAATGCCATGTTTGATTAGTGATGTCTATGCTGTCCACTGAAGAGTAAATTGTGTATACCTGCTATTTGCCATCCTTGATCCAGATACCATTTTCAGTGCTAGTGTCCATTATTTACACAGACTGGTTAACTCCAAAGATGAAGTCTATAAATGGGCTTGCTGTATCCAGTTCTGACGAGCTCTTCAATATTATATATGTTATCCTACTTGTTTCTACTAAACGATTTGGAGGACTGTGTTTTCTTTCTAATAGGTTATATCACGAGCAAGTAAAACTAAAGCTCTCATCTCAAGAAAATGATTAGGAGTAATACAAGCCTTCTCTGAGGATTTATTGATCTTTCTTTCAGTTTTTCATTTTAGAGAGGCATAACCTAGGAGCATGGACATATGCCATCAATATGATTTCTAGGTTCTTCTTAAGTGTTTTATTGAAATCTATATATCCCTCTCTCCATTTAACTATTTACTTATTAATTTATTCATTTAGTAAATATTTATTTAAGGCCATCGTTGTGCAAGTAGGATGCCAAATGATTAAATCAGACATGAACTCTTCCCACAGGGACCTTAAAATCTAGCAGAAGAGATAAGAAATGCATACATTACAAGGTTACAAAAGATAAAATGACAAACGCCATTGAAGAAATTTTTAGGAAAGGAATTGCAGGAAGACTAGGAGGTAGAGCCTCCTTTCCAGGTAGGAGATCAGCAAAGAGATTGCCTTTGAGTGAGATGTGATGTACTGGTAAGATCATACTGACAGAGATAGAAGATATTCTAGGCAGCAAAGAAGGCTATAGTAAAAGCAGAGAAGGGGAATGTTTGGGGATATAGATTGAAAAAGAACCCAGCAAGTAGCTCTGTTTGAGTGAAACACAGTATTAAAAAAGAGGTAACGAGAAATAAATTTGGAAATGCAGAGTGGACTCAGACCTACTCTGAGTATAAAATCAGAGTAGGTAGATGTGATCTTTTAATAGATGAAATTCCAATTATACTTATTGGATGAGAGAGTTGGGTCATAACCCCCTTCTTTTTTTATTTATGTTTCATGAACATGATTCATGAAAGAATCATGTTAGAAGAATGGGCTGCTTGCCCACTTACCAAAGGGAACCAGGCATCCTCCTCTATGCTGACGACAGTTTTATTTTTATAAACTGGGAGAGGTCTTAAGAAAAGGACTGATTCTTTCAGCTAATTACCAGACACGTGATTTTTAATTTAATATACAAAAATAGAGATCATTTTATTTGATATTCATTCTTTCATTTTAAAGGCAGACTTAAATGTTGACTTAAAGAACTCCAAACAACTGGACAGTTTTTCAGCTATCTGGGGGACACTTGCTGTCTGCTCTTGCAAAGTGGTAGAGCCTGTTGCACATCCTTCAGGGGATATACTGAGATGATTTTACAACTGAAGCAGCTAAAACATGAAATTGTACTAACTACTGTGATTAAGGGCCTACAATGTGACAGGCATTGTGTAAACTCTTACTTAATTCTTCATTCTATAAATATTAATGGAACACCTACTGTGTAGAAGATGCACTAAATACTTGGTATAGAATGGCCAGTAACGACAGATAGGAGCTCCTTCCTACTTTCACGGAGCAGAGAGTGCACGGAGAGATTAATCAAATGATCATAGTAATAAAGTAAAATTACAAACAGACAGCAGAGCTGTAAAGGGACGATAACAAGGTTCTCGGAAAACACATAAAAAAAGGCAAGAACCCAACACAGACTGTGAAGTAAAGAAAGGCTGACTCAGGAAGGTCACTAAATAAAAGTGGGATGGGTAGAAGGAAAAACATTGTGATCAAAAGGGACAACAGTTCTGAAGCAGTAGGGAGCATGTCATGTTTGAAGAATTCAAAGAATGCCAGTAAGTTGGAAAACAAAGAGAGATGGAGAGAAGAATGTGTGATGAGAGATAGGTAAGGTGAGATGAGGTAAGAATTTGGGTATAAATCTATGAACAAAGAGAAAACAGAAAGGTTTCAAGTTTGGGGAGTTTAGAAGAAGAGAATCTGATCCGATTTCCACTGCAAGAGCAGTACTTTCACTGCCATGTGGAAATAGAAAGGTCAAGGTACAGATGTGAATTCTTTAAAGGCTGTTATAGTAAACCGGGCAAGAGCTGAGGGTCTGTACTAAGGAATGTGTAGGAGACATAAAGGGGAAAGACAGAGAGAGGTGAATGGCTCTGGTAGATATGTAGGTGGTGACACTGGCAGGATCAAAGTATGGGGAAGATGAAGAAAGCAAGAGAGATGTTAAGGATGAGATGGAGGTTCTAGAAGACAGAACTGGATATACGATGGTTCAAGTCATCCCCAAGGGGCACAGGAAACCGGGAAGTGGTCTGATTTCATAAGAGCCTGAAGTAGGAAGAAAACCAAAAGAGAGTGGCGTCCTGGAAAACATGTTTCAAGAAGAAGACAGCAATTTTCTCAAATGCTGCTGATGACAAAAGCAATAGTTCTAGGTCTGAATGCCTCAAATTTTGTGCCATTTTTCTACATTATTTTGTTCACCAGTTTACAGAGAATCTATTCTAAGGTTTACATCTGGCAGCCATTGGGCCAGGTGTATCCACAAATATATTTTGTTTGACCAGTTCAGACTGTTTCAAAAAATAGAATTTGAAAGCCTTTATGTTGGTCATGTGCTCTGCAGTTAACCCTTGAAGTTTTGTTTAAAACAAGAATTTTTAACCTGGGCCTTACAGGCATTTGTGACAATGATACCAAATATACACACACACACACACACACACACACACACACACACACACCCCAACATGGTGATTATTGTACTTAAACTTCTCCTCAGCCATAATGTAAAAAATTTTAAGGTATATCCTTTGAAATTTCGCATTCTGACTAGTTCTAGTGTCTACAGCAAGGAGAATTATGGCCTTCGAGAATATTACATGCCCTAATCCTAGTACTTTGAATATGTTACCTTCCCTGGCAAAAGGGATTTAGCTGATGTGATTAAGGTTAATTGGTTGACCTTAAAATAAGGAGATTATCCTGGATTATGGAGTGGGCCCAGTGTAATCACATGATCACCTAAAAGCAGAAGAGAAAAGCAGAGGGGGAAACCAGAGAGATTCAAAGTATGAGAAGAATTTGCTCTTATTGGCCTGAAGTTGGAGAGGGCTACTTGACAAGGCAATGGGGACCTCAGACTGACAACCACAGAAACAATATTCTGCCAACACCCTAAATGAACACTGCAGAAGACTGTTCCCCCTGAGCCTCCAGAAAAGAAGGCAGCTCGGCTCACACTTTGATTTCAGCTTTCAAGGCCCTGAGCAGAGAATCCACCCAAGTTATCCTGGACTTCTGACCTACAGAACTGTGAGACAATAAGTGTTTAAGCTGCTAAGTGTGTGGTAATTTATTACACAGCAATAGAAAGTGAATACAGCATCCATAATAAAGTATATATCAATTTTGTAGTATATCCGCGGTTATCCCAAGTCTAATTTCCTCTGGAAAGACTTCTTAGATCATTCTATCTGATTTCCATCCTCTAAACTCAGAGCGCTTATCTGTACCACCTAACAACGTATTTGTTGTTTGCCTTGTCTGGCTATTCAATTCTCATGTTGTTTCACTTTTCATGTGTATTTTCAAAACTTCTATTAAAAAGACTGAAAGTTTCTTGAAGGCAGGGGCCGAATCTTTTACTCTCAAAATCAACTTCTGAAAATCTGATCTGGTTAAGTCACTGCGCTACTTAAATTATTGAATGGCTTTCTGTTGCCATCAACACAAAGTTTTCTGGGCATGACCAACACAGATGGCAGAGCACGATATGGCTCCTCCCCACTCCCTAGCTCCATCTCATAAGGCACCACAGCACCCTCCTGCTGGATCTTCAGCCACAGTGGTCTCGTCTCAGTCTCCCTTATTGGCTATGTTCATTCCTGCTCCAGGGCCTTTGCAGATGCTGTTCCTTCTGCCTGGAGCTCTCTTTCCTCCTTTCTGTGCTTGGTAAATTCCAGATATTCCTTTAGATCTCAACTCAATGGTCCCTACTTCTCAAAAGAAGCCTTTTGTGGCCTCTTTTACTAGGTCAATGAACATTTTTATAAGTTTTCATAGCAAAGTGAGAGAATGGCATGGACATATATATACTACCAAACGTAAAATAGATAGCTAATGGGAAGCAGCCGCACAGCACAGGGAGATCAGCTCGGTGCTTTATGACCACCTAGAGGGGTGGGATAGGGAGGGTGGGAGGGAGGGAGATGCAAGGGGGAAGAGATATGGGGACATATGTATATGTATAACTGATTCACCTTGTTATAAAGCAGAAACTAACAGACGATTGTAAAGCACTTATACTCCAATAAAGATGTTAAAAAAAAAGTTTTCATATTATCACTCTTCCCTTATTCAAGCAATTTAATACTTGAATCTGTGATAAACTAATTAATGTCGTGTCACCTCCCAGTAAAAATTCCAAGATGGTAGAGAACATTCCATTTTTGTTCTTTGGTATAGTCCCAGTTCCTGACAGGGTGCACGTCCTGTAATGGTGTTTTTAAAAAATTATTATAAATGCGTATATAATTGTAGTAGACAGAATAACGTCCCCCTCCCCTCCCCAAGATATTCACGACCTAATCCCTGGAAGCCGTGAATATGTTAGATTGCATGGCAAAGGAGAATTAAGGTTGCTTACCAGCTGACCTTAAAATAAGATTATCCTGGATTATCTAGGTGGTAATAAAAGTGGAAGAGGGAAGCAGAGAAGAAGAATCAGTCAAAGGAAGATGTGATTACAGAAGAGAGATAGTCATGGACAGACATGCAACGCTTCCCGCTTTGAAGATGGAGAGAGGGGAGCGTGAGCTAAGGAATGGGGCAGCCTCTAGAAGTTGCAAAATGCAAGGAAATGGATTCTCCCCTAGAGCCTCCAGAAGGAGCACAGCCCTGGCAACGCCTTGTGTTGTTTAAGCCCCTAAATTTGTGATAGCTTGTTACAGCAGCAATAGAAAACTAACAGAACGACCTAGACCATTGCTTTGCCCACAGAAATTCAATACATTTCCTAATTGACTTCAGCTCAAAAACATTTACTGAGTAAAATTGAATTGTTAACAATCTAGTATACTCTGACAAGATGTATACAATTTAGAGCTGTAAAAGAAAAACTTTAAAAATATTACCTCTAACCTCTTTCCCATAATACAGATAAAAAAGAATAATTGAAGCTCAAAGAAGTAAAGAAACTAGCAAAAATTATATCTCTAGCTGGTGAGAAAGCCTCAGGGAGACCACCTATGTTGTGAGACAATGAGAGGAAAAAAGTCATGAAAAGAGTTAGGGAAACAGCTTTTTTTTTTTTTTTTTTTTTTTTAGGGAAACAGCTTTGAATAATCTGTTCTACATATGGTGATCTCCAGGAGTAACAAGTAACGCAGTATTTTTCTGTCTTGCAGACTAAAAGGCTAGGAGGTCTCTACCTAATTTTTTCAAAGAATACTAAATAACAAATACAATAACAAATAACAGATTGTCTGCAAGAGGAGAAAAAGTACTCTTTGAGTAAGATTTGCCACATGGGATTAGTGAGTGTCTCATTATCTGTTGCTTGAGTTAAAAAAAAATGCTCACATTATATAAATAGATTCCTTTACTCTTTGGAACAAAAATTATGTGTGTTTAGGTTGTAAAATGAAACACTGGCAAGCCAGAGAGCTAGCTATTATGTTAACAAATATCGGTGAGGTTTTTTTGGTGTCATAATATAGTAGGCCATCGGTTCATGTCAATAGTGTGACTTGCTACTTGCCAAAGAGTTTATTTAAAATTATACTATTTGAGACCTAAATACATGTCTTCTGTTACCTACCAGATCTAGAGGATTTTCAACAGGCACATAAAAAGCCAGTGCAAATCATCAACCTACTCTGAGACTAAAGCAGAAGCATGACAAATACACAAATAATTCACGTCATCAGTGCCTTTGATGTCAGCAATGGACTTCAGTTGGGAACAGTCATAAGAAGGAAAAAGTATTGGGATTTTCAAACAGTGGACCATCTAAAAAAGCATCCAGTCACTGTGGAATATGAATATTCTAGTCTTGGTTTTTCTGTTACCTCAGTCAGTTTTTTAATCTGACAAATTTTAATGGAAAACACAATCCTGCCATAACACAGGTATTTGCAAACATCATTAATATTAGTAAAACTGACTCTGGCTAATAGGGCCATGCAAATCATTATTAAAGAGACTGTGTACAAATTAGAGAAAAATGACTAATAGTAACATATTGTTCTGAGATGTCTTCCCCCAAGCAAGGCAAAAAATACCAGTCAACTAGTCAGCCAGGCTTTATTTAGTATCTAATCTGTTCTCAAAAGTATCCAAGACTAGAGATGCAAGAGAAGCAGGTGGTCACTGCATTTATGAAAACAATTAATTCTAATGGCTAAGGTTTATGGAGAACTCACTATATGCCAGGAAAATTTACCTGGCTTAGTCATAATCTTCACGGCAACCCTGCGGTGTGTAAGTTTCCATTCCCATTCTACAAATGAAGAACTATGGGGAAGTTGCAAAGAAGTCAAGTATCTTACCAAAGGCTCTACAGCTAGCACAATGTGGAGTCCAGACTGATCCCAAACAGGTGTTCCTTCCACTCACTCTGCTGTTCCATTCATTTCTTTTCAGAAACGGTGCAACACATTGCCAAGAACCATAGATTTAGGAGGGTTATCATAAAGCAGACTGTACACAAATACATGTTTGCCGTCTTTGAGAACCAGTAGAGTGTGGTGGCTAAATGCTAAGACTTTGGATTCAGCGTGCTTGGGTTCAAATCCCACTTTCTCCAACTGGGAAATTGGCTTGATGTGCCTCAGACATTTTTATTTCTATTACCTCACTCATAGAGTCTTTGATGAGGAAACCCAAATGCAACACCAGCTTCCTTATAGGGTCATTTTGAGGTAATGCAGAGGCAACACTACCTTCTTCATTGTGTATGTGTCATGAAGTAACACGTACACAGCACTTAGAATAGAGCCGGGCCCATAACTGACATTCTGTGATTGTTAGCTATCATCAGTGTGAATCAAAGCAAGAGGGAGTAAATTTGATAAGGGTGTTTGATAGGCAGGATTGAATGAATAAAGCAGAAGAATTAAAAAAAGATTGATCAAAGTTTTCCCTTTTTGAGCAGTCATTGAGTACGAGCACAAGCATGTCGTAGTCCGTGGAAATGAATAAGATACATTTTTGGACCTGTCTTCAAGCAGCTTTTAGATCCACCTGCATTTACCATTGGGGCCAGATTAGGACAAGTGAGCTTTTGGCTGGTCTCAGGAGACTCAGTCAAACCCCAGATCCAGTCAACCCAGCCTCATGCTTATTCTTTATCTTCGGCCTACACTCTGATCCCCTCCCTCCATTCTTCCTGACCTAGAACGCCAGCTCTCTTCATCTATTCTTATCTGCCACCTTGAAATTGCACCTCGAAAGTTACAAAATACCTTTCCGTCCATGTAACGAGAACTTTTCCAGTTCTCTCCCAACCAAACCCTCTCAAAACAAAAGCTTTAAGTTATGTAGTTTTCCAAACACATGCAACTGTTTTATCCCCCATATTCTGATATCAGAGCTCTTATCCTTTCACATTATCCTTTTGCCATATAACGACTAGTTCTTCCAGTCAGGCTTAAACAAAACTCCTATGCAGAGACTTCTCTGATCTGTTCCAGGCAATCCCCCACTCTTCTGTGCCCCTTCTGTAGCTTATATCTAAGTCTACGATGCCCTTACCAAGTTGTAGGGCAACTGGTCTTGGTTCCTTGTCACTGCCAAATTCCTTAAGACATAGACTTTGCCTGGTACCTGGCTCCATAGTAGCCATTCAGACCACTTAATTTCTACCACACTGATATTCTGTGCTATAAGAGTTAGCGCTTGGCTTTGCACATATGACTTGGTAGTAGTGTTGAGGAGTAAGACTCATCATTTGAGCAAAATCTTAATCAGTAAATCAACAAATAATTGACGAAATGATTTTTATCTTTCTAGCTCAGTTCTCTGAGGTATACAAAGGAAGTATCCAAAGAACTTAGTATATAACTGGGGGGAAAAAAACTGATCTAGACTTAGGTGATTAGACTCTTAATTATTAATCTCTTTCCTGTTTTCTTTTATCTCCTGACTTGTGTTGTCCACAGGATATAATCACTAAGAAGTTTATTTATTTTATCTGTTGTACAGTTAGTACCATTGGGGACAAATTTTTTTCTGTGCTTGGAAACCTCAACCACAGAAAGGCATATGAATGCACAGATGGGTGAGCAACTGTTAGAAAAGGAAGACTCTGGGGAGCCATTAAAAACAAGAATTAATTCTGAATAGCAAAAGGAAATTACTCTAAAGGGTAAGTATAAAAGCAGCATGACTGCTCCTTATATGAAATGAGAACATTCTATACAAGAATTTAGGGAGCAATAAAATCCATCCTTACATTTTATTATTTTACAATCATTCTTTCTCTTTGATAATTGTAAGAATATAATCTATAACAATTATTTAGCTCATTCATATAGAACGTTCTGGTAAAGAGTGGCAGAAGACACTCAAGCAAAATTATATGAGCAAAAGAATATGCCTCATTCAACCCCGAAGAGAATCTCAAGTATTTTCTGTCAAATGGGAGACTAGGAAATCCTTTTCTGTTTTCTGCTCTGGCTTCTCAAGAACTCAAGGTGACTTGTAAATGAAAACTATGCTCTTCTCTTCTAAAGCTGTCTGGCCCAAGAAATATTCCAGCATAGGCCGAATAGTTTATCTACTCTTGATTCTTAAGAAAAAAGTAAAATAATATGGATATTAATAGGTATGTGTTATTCATATATTTATTCAAGAAATTATTGAACATTTCCTAAATACAAGGCAGCATGCCAGCTACTAAGAATAAATGGAAAGCTAAATAATAATAGTTAACAATTACTGATTGGTAAGAACTTTGCATGAATTATTTTAAGCCTTGTGACAATCCTTGTAGTATTAGCATTTTCCTTATTTTCAGGTAAAGTAACTGAACCTTAGGAAGATTAAATAACTTTTCCAATGTCATGTTACTTATAAAGTAGTAAATTTAGGATTCAAATCCAGGACTATCATATTACAAGGGTAAGAGATTTCATGGAAGAGATGACATTGAATTAAGCTTTGAAAGATGAACAAGTGTATTAGCTAGACTATGCTAAGATATGCTGTGGTAAAAACGAATCCCAAGATCTCCACAATTTCTTTTTCTTCTTGTATTTCATGTCTGTTGTGGTTCAACTGTGCATCTTTTTTATTCTGCAACTAGTTTGACAGAACATGCCCTATTTGGAACATACCTGATTGATAGCAGAGGAAATAAAGAGTAATTGATGGGACCATGCAATGGCTCTGAATGCTTCTACTCAGAAGTGACTTAATCTAAGAAATACAACAAACTGGTGAGTATAATAAAAAAGAAGCAGATTCACAGATATAGAGAACAAGTTAGTGGTTACCAGTGGGGCAGGGCGGTGGGGAGAGGTCATATAGGCATGGAAGGTATAGGAGGTACAACCTATTGAGTGTAAGATAGGCTCAAGGATGTATTGCATAAGACAGGGAATAAATAGCCAGTATTTTATAATAACTGTAAATGGAAAGTAACCTTTAAAATTGTATAAAACATTTTTTAAAAGAAATGACTTAGATAACTTTCATTCACATTTCATCAGACAAAGCAATTTATAAGTCAAGTCTGCTGTCAATGGAGTACAGAGGTAGAATACTCTTATGGAGAGAGATTGTCCTCGGGAATTCTGTTACAGGTTTAGATGAGTGGAAATGGGAAATAATATTCTAAATAGAGGAATATTCTAAACTTGACTCCAATCTCCATAAAAAGTAACCAAGTAAGTACTTACAGAGAGTGGAATTTTAAGTCCATATGGAGCATTATTTAAGAGGTTCAAAAAAGGACAATGGTTTGGGAGTATCTGTAGGCTGATCCGACACAGTCAGTTTAAGAGAGAGAGTCACTGAATGAGAGGGGAATAGAAATGACTGCTTAGGCTTGCAGCAGAATAGGAACTTTCTCTTCCCTACTGTGTGCCTAAATGTCTGGCAATTGTAACTACAATTTAGACAGTGATACCAAACACCACCATCTGCTCTGATTTACTCTCATGACTTTGAGCTGGGCTGGGCATCCAAAACCACCTGTCTAAGCTCACAGCCCTCAGATCTGAGTAAATTGGCCACTTACTGTCCACAACATTGAAGTAAGAAAGGCAATTCTTCCATTAACACCATTCTTTTGCTAAAGTAACCTACACAGCTGAAATGATTTTTCCTTGGAAAACAAGTGAGCCCCTGAAGGGTTGAGATTGCCTTAAGGTTACTTTCTGAATTTGATCCTGGCATCAAGAATAACACATTGGCTGTTTTCTTTAATTTTACAGTGAGCTGTCCCCTCCAAGGAGACTTCATCTAAGCTATCTATACAATGCCAAAGTAGTCTATGAATATAGCAAAATACTAGGCAAACTGAAGTTTGGTTTTGATGTCAGATAAATCTGCACTGCCTACTTGGTGACCAATGACCTGGGATGAACTTCAACTTATCTCTGCGCCTTCATAACTCCTTGATCAAAGTGGAGACTGTCTCACCTAGAGCTTTGCAAATCTCCTGCAGGAGTTCAGTTATATTTTAATTGACACATTAGAAACCAAAAAAGAATAACATATGTCATTAGAAAATCAATTGGCCTCTGGGAGCTTTCATGGCCTCATCTGAAAGCAGCAGAGCTGAGACTTGAGGCTACGTGACCTGGGTGCCATTTTTACCCTTTTTGGTTACTTGACATAAAAAGCCCTGAAGGGTATGCTGCTTTGAGGAAGAATAGCCAAACATCAACCTTCCAGAATCTCTGAGTGATCAAGCAAAAGTAGAAACCATTTCATATAATACTCTAGGGATAAAAAAGCAATACTAAAGAGAAAACCAAGTGCCTAGGAAACTGGAATTCTCACAAGCATTTCTTTTGTCTGAAGGGAATTATTTTAGACAAATTATGATCCTACAGACCACTGAGGAGAAGTTTTCAAATTCTAAGACTTCCTCAAACTTACCACACAAACAAAGCATTTACCAACAAAATAAAAGAAATGCCCTTTCAATCTAAATGAGGCCCTCTGAGCCTTACCCACAGAGTGTGTTCAATTCACAGAAACTTTAGAAGCACAGTTGAATTAGAAATTCTATAACCTTAACTTGAAACAAGCTTTGGAAATATTTCAAAGCATTTTCATGGGTTCTCAGCAAGCTCCAAACCAATGGCTTTCAAATATTTTTCCTTGTGTCCCTGTGAACCGTGGAGAGAAGGGAAAGCCCGAATTATCAGGATCCATTCTGCCTCTCTGCCTCTTCAATCTGAGTGTGCTCCTTTTACGTATATTATACATTGAACTTCCAAGAAAAAGTTATCCTGAAGAATGGATTCTAGTATTCAAGTGCTTTGGGGAAAAGCAAAACAATTTGAAAACCACTGCTCCAAGCAGGAAAAATTAGAGAAAGCTTAAAATGCAGCAGGTTCTGGTGTTCCCTAGCTCCACCAGTTCTGTCAGGAACAGGGAGGGGTGAGAGAGTAGTAAAATGATCCTTAGGAGAAAAGGCAGCAGGAAAGAGGAAAGAAAAACTGGCTGCAACATTCCTCTTACTACGCGCCAGTTGCCCCTGGCAGCAGCTAGGAAAGATCCCATTCTTTGCTGAACGTTGTAAGTAACCAGCTGGGCTTGTCATGCTCACTTAATAGCAGTACTTTAAGGAAGTGTTGTCATTTCCTTGTCAGATTCATTTCTCTACCCTCTATTATCTTTTCAAAATCACATTACAAAATATTATGAGCTTCCTGTATCAGACACTTTGGTTCTTAGTCACTCAATTATTAAAACTGTATGATTTTTTAAATTACCGTTATGTGTGGGCTGTCTTTACCAAAGCGACAAAGCTATTGAGTTAACCCAAATGGTGCTATGATTGCAGGATCAGAACATGGAAGATTATAGCACTGGAGGAAAAAAAAACAGCTATTTTGCATCAGTGCCAATAAAATCCTGGGAAACTCACCATGACACCATTATGCTAGACAGAGCAGAGCAAATGCTCCCCACGTATTTCCACGCGGGATAATAGGAAAACAACACCGTATAGGGCTGATAGGTCTGTACCAAGTTACTCATCTATAGTAAACGAGGCCCTCTGGGAAAGTGACAAAAGCCCCCTCATTTCACAGCAAGAGCCACCTCTGTCAGCCACCTCACTGCCCCTGTGCCCATTACCATGAGGTCTCCGTGCACCTGCCATCAGAGCTGCTGAAACAAGGGCTGGGTCCTCTGTCTCGCTCGGGGGACAGCTGTGGGCAGAGCTCCATGGAAACTGGGTTTCTGGGATTCTTCCACAGGACGAGCTGGCTTTATGAGGTCAGCTCACTGAGCTTGATGCGCTTCTGACAAGACCAACCTGAAAAGGAGGGGGAATTCGCAGGTGCCTACCCAACTTGATTTTTTTTAAAAGAAGCCAAGCAATCTTCCTATTGCCTGACATTCTACAGATGATCACTTAGGTCTCCCTTAAGTTTTCCACAATAGACAGCTGGGCCTACTTAACACCAACCTGCAAATTCAGCCTAACTCCAATCTCTGGAGCCAATTTTTCTGCTTGGCAGAGTGGGTGATTTACAATGGCCCAGGCAAGGAACTCAAGGAGCCAAAGCTGTACATAGGGTATAAAAATGGAGAGGGCTGTTACATAACTGTGATGGCAGGTGTGGTGAAAACTACGGTGAACTTGAGAGGCTGTGCTCATCCAAAGGCCTCAGCATTATATAGCTTCAGTGGACTCTTTTCAGGACAAATACAAGCCACCTTTGGAAGAGCTTCCAGTTTGTTTAAGACATTAGAAATCCACATTTTCATATAAAATTGGATTTTAAGTTGGCGAGGTTTTTGTTTTTTAAAGCAAAACATGTTTGCCCACTGTCTTAGTTTCCAATTGCTACTGCAAGAAACTACTACAAATACAGTGGTTTAAAACAACACAAATGTTTTATCTTAGATTTCTATAGGTCAGAAGTCCAAAATATGTCACACAGGGCTAAAATCAAATTGGTGGCAGGACTGCATTCCTTTTGGAAGCTCCAGAGGATACTTTTTTTTTTTTTTTGCTTTTTCCAGTTTCTATAGGCTTTCTACATTCCTTGGCTAATGGACCCTTCCTTCATGTTCAAGGCCAGCAACAGAGCATATTCAAGTTTCCTCTGACTCTGACACTCTTGTTTCGCTCTTATAAGGACCCATGCAATTACATTGGGTCCAACTGGATAATCCAGGAAAATCTCCCCACCTCAAGATCCTTAATCGCATCTTCGAAGTGCCTTTGCCGTGGAACATATTCACAGGTTTGGGGGATTAGGGAACGGACATATTGAGGAGCCATTATTCTGCCTATCACACCTCCATTATACAATGGTCTAGGCAACTTAAAGAGCTCAGAGGCTCAGCCTCCCATCAGCCTTGAGCCCTATACCCAGTAACTAGATTCTAGTACCATAGTCACGTCTCCATTTTCTCTGCTCCCAGTCTTGTCAACAACACACTTTCTTGCCCTTACAACATCACCTAGCTTTAAAAGTCACACAATGATATTCTTGATCCAGAGTATGGGACTGAGCTCACTGATGGGAAACTCTTGTTCCCAGACTTTAAATTTTTACCACCGTGACTTTTCCACACTGCCTGGATCATCTCCAGGGCTGTCTGCTGCTCTCTCTACTAAACAAAGTCCTGTCCCAAGAATTGTAGCTTCATTCTCTTGGGTTCTGAAACCAGTTACTCTCATCTTCAAACCTGTGAAATGACAAACCTCTTAGGAAGGATTATACATTTTTACTTTGCAGACATTCATCAACCATCATTTGAACCTAAGATGTATTCCTGGGCCTGAGTGGGTGCCATGAGGATGGAGGAATGAGATACTCAGAGCACTGCCCCAAGGATACATTTTTACAGGGTACTTCCTTCACCACATTGACTAAGGAGGCTCAGATTTTGACTCCAGTTATCAAATTGAAAGTATTCCACCAGTATTTAAGTGTAGGGATGGATCTCTTCGAATTAATGCAAGATCTCCCTGGAACTCCCTGCTTATAGCAAAGGTCCCTTTATCTCCTTCTCTCAAGGGAAATGGGGGATGCAGTAGCCAAGCCAGGATCAGATTCCAGCAGGGGCAGAGAAAAGAGAATGAATATCACTGACATTGGGTTATATTTTCCCTTCATAGTGGGAATGAGTTTACCAAAAATTGAAGCCCAAGGCGACAGTGTTTTATTGAAAGAAGTTCTAGACTTCCAGGCTGATCAAGGCCAGAGCAGAATTTAACTTGGCTTAGTGATAGACAGGGGGTCACCCTCCCTGACAGAACAGGAGAATGGAATCCAACCAGAGGCTGCGGCTGCCTGATCTTCTTTCTTACTTTCTCTCACCTCCCCCTGCCACTTCTTCTTCCTTCCTCTTTCCTTATTCTCTTCTCTGAGAACTTCTTCTTTCCCTCTTGTGGAGGAGGAGTAACTATATAAAAGGAGTATTTGTGTTTTCTCCATTTGAAAGTGTGTTTTGTTAAATGACCTTCAACCTGTAGCCTCTCACCCAGAACATCGCTGTGCTTTCCCTGAAGAGCCCACGGGACCCCATGAGTAATCTTTATTGCATTCAGCCTATGCCCACAAATAGCAGAGACTGTACACAAAAGTCACAGACTACTTGACCCTCTGCTGCATCTGGCCGAAAGACGTGTCTCACTGAATTGTTTTACTGAACTGTCAACATTTATAAAATCAAGACATTTCACTGTAAAATTCAGATAACCATATTCTCTTAAAGAAGATGATCTGGCTCCTCTGTGCCTGCATTCCTGCAGGCAATACACTTCTAGAAGTAAGTAGTAGCTGACCTTTTAAACAGGCACACTCTCCAGTGTGACCCATCTACCTGACTAGCCCAACTGACATTTGAGTTTGTAACCCATGCAGTCTAATGTAGCGGTTAAACGTATGCAGTGGACAGGCCTAGGTCTGACTCCTGACTCTATAGGTGACAGATTAGGCCTCTGAGGGCATTGTGGAAGCCATTGGTAAGAGATCAAATCCCATTTCCACACACGAGGAAACTCTCCAAAGTATTTTATTACCTCTGAATATTCTTGCACTGAGGATTTCTAAAAACAAGCTGACCATGGATTGGTTCTTTGAGATCGCCTTGTCATTTACAGATTGGTGATTTGAAATGACTTCTCTTTCCAATTATACTTATTACATCTGGCCCACCTCCAATGTTCCATGATGTAGCACTGTGAGTGGGCTGTTACTTTTTCTGTTTAATACTTGCAAACTCATAGCATGGCCAAGGTGATCATTTAGTGGTGAAGGATACAATAACAGGGCCAGGTCACCTCACCTACACCACTCCTGGTGTCAGCTTCCTGGGCTATGGATTCCATTTCAGACCCCAGCATATGCTCAATATCACTTTCAACACAGCCCTGAGGCTGAGGAGGAAACATTTCATTGTCAGATACATATTTAAAACTAACAAATGAAATGTTCTCAAGAGACCATTCGTTGGGCCATTTTATTTTCAGGATGCACAGGAAATGTTTGTCTGACCAATTTGAAATAAATGTAATTGACCTTTTAAACACAGAACCTGAGTGATTTAGAGAAAAGAGAGAGAAACAGTTCAGCTTAATCCTATTAGAATGAATAACAATGGTGACTCTTCTATAAGACCTTTAGCTAATAAAAGCAGAATGTCCCTTCTAATGGTTATTAAAAGACTGGATATATAGAGATATGAAGATGGAAGAATTAGTAGCAGGAGTCCAGTTGCCGTATCCCAGAGTGATATCATGAGAGAAGCATGACATTGCTAGGCAACGCTGTGCAGTTAAACAAGTTTTCAGTGTGGTAGAGTCGGTAGGAAACAAGATTCTAGAAAAGCAAAGGGAAGAAGGATGAAATTATTTATTTTAATAGGATGAGGATGGAGGGTATAAAAATATACAAGTTAGTCACAGCCAAATTTTCAGGATATGAAATGTGAATTCTAAAAAGGAATTCTACAAAAATTAAGAATTCTAGAAAAATAAACATTCCTTTCACCAAATTAAAGATGATTTCTTAAAATGAAGATTGGAGGTATTACCCAAGTATTATGCTTTATATATATTAGATCATGGTAAGAGTCACTGTACCCTTTTACAGGTGAGGAATGAGGTTCAGGGAAGTGAGTCACATGCCCAGGATTAGGAGCTAGAGACAGAAGAAGCCAGGATTCTTTTTACAACTTTTTATTTTATATTGGAGTATAATTGATTAACAATGTTGCGATAGTTTCAGGTGTACAGCAAAGTGACTCAGTTACACATATACCTGTATCTATTCTTTTTCAAATTCTTTTCCCATCTGGGCCATGACATATTATTGAGCAGAGTTCCCTGTGCTATACAGTAGGTCCTCATTGGTTATCCATTTTTAATATAGCAGTGTGTACATGTCAATCCCAAACTCCATAACTACCTCTTCTCCCCACCCTTGCCCCCTGGTAACCATAAGAAGAAGCCAGGATTTGAATGCATTCTGTGATTCCAAAGGACATGCTTTTCCCATTATTCCATGCTGGGCTCCTCTATTTAAGAATAACTCTAAAATAGTTACTCTTAAATATAATGTAATGTAATATAAAAATAACTCTTAAATGTGACTCTAGCTTTCCTGAGCCTTCAAGATTTCCAACACGGCAGTATATTTTGCCCTGGAAAACACATTACTGTGAATAGTCAGTTATTCATTGTTTCAACAAATACCACTTTCTCTCTCCCAAGCACTGTTCTAAGTATGGGAGATACAATGGTGAAAAAATGAATTTCCTGTCCTCTTGGCACTTAGTTTTAAGGAGCTTGAGAGATTAGCAATAAACTAGTAAAAAAAAAAACACAACAACCCAAAAAAAGGTTATATTATCTTAGATGGAGATATATGCTCTAAAGAAAAATAAAGCAGGGCAAACGAGATATGGAAGGGTGGGCTAGATGACAGGGTGATCAGAGTCAGCTTTTCTGAGATGTTTTTGATCTACCTTCTATTACTAAGAAAGACTGTTTAGTGCTTTTTTTTTCTGCTATTACTCTGTTTTGATTATTTATAAATTCATTTATTCATTTGGTTGGCTATTTGTTTTTGTACTTCTACTTTGAGGAATTGCAAAAATGTATTTCTCTTCTAACTTCTTGCCTTGACCTACAAATGCATTACTCTCCCCAAATGAACATACTGAAACTAGGATTTCAAACGCTTTGAGAGGACCTGCTCCATTTCAGTCATCACCTCCTAATTGGTGCCCTGCTTCCACTCCTACCCACCCGCTGTCCATTCTCCACACAGCAGTCAGTCATGGTCTTTTAAACACACAAATCAAACCATAGCATTCTTCTGCCTGAAACCCTCTGATGACGTCCCATGGAACTTAGAAGAAAATCCACCCTCCTGAATGCAACGCTATGATCTGGCTTCTATCTCTTCTCTAACTCCATCTTATACAAACTTTTCTCTGTGTCTTTTACTCTATTATTCGGCATTTCTATGATTAGGGATTTTATTGCAACAATGGGATAGGGTGTTACTGAGCTCAACATTCAAATAGGTCATTTTTTTTAATTTTTAAAATTTGTAATTGAAGTATAGCTGATTTACAATGTTGTGTCAATTTCTACTGTACAGCAAAGTGATTCAGTTATACATATACACACATTCTTTTTCATATTCTTTTCCATTATGTTTTATCACAGGATATTGAATATAATTCCCTGTGCTACACAGTTGGACCTTGTTGTTTATCCGTTCTATATATAATAGTTTACATCTACTAATCCCAAACTCCCAATCCATCCCTCCCCCAACCCCTCCTCCCCGGCAACCACAAGTCTGTTCTCTGTGTCTGTGAGTCTGTTTCTGTTTCATAGATAAGTTCATTTGTGTCATCTTTTAGATCGACTGGGTCATCTGAAACATCATTTCAAACTACTTTTTCCTATTCCTCTGTACTAAAAATGAAACAAACAAACAAAAAACATAGAGAATAAAATTCTAGCTCTTTGACTGGAATTCAGAATTCTACCTCCCCAATCTTACTTCTCACCTTCCTCCCATCATACAACTTTTTTGCCACCCAAACTAACATATGATATGTAATCTATTCATACCTCCCAATTCCCCCCTCTATTCTTTTATTTTTACCTCTGAAATAATTATCCACTCTCTGCCTCTCTTATTTCCAAGTATCTACATCTTATCTAAAGTTTTATTACCTGGCTCAGCTGTCATCTCCTCCAATAAAATCTTTGATTCTCCCAAAGGAACAGAAGTTCTTCATCTCTTACATGGTGCATCTCACTTTCCAATTTGTATTGTAATTTTCTATATTCATATTATTTTTTTCTACCAGTCCATAAATTCCTTATATTAGGAAGAGTAAATGTTAGCTGTTGTGCTAAACAATCCCATGATCTCAGTGGTTTAACAAAATGAATACTGATTTGTGGCTTGTATCACAATCCAGTGTGATTCAGTAAGGATAGGGTGGAGGGGATGGGGAAATAGACTGATTTTCTCAGTTACATAGTATTCCAGGCTGCTCCTCCCATCTGGTGGCTGCACCATCTGCTAAGGTCTTGGGATCTTCCACTTAAGACTCTGAATCTCTCTGGTTGTAAGGAAACAAAAAGAGCACAGAGAAGCTGTACTCACTCTAGACAGCCTTGTTCTCATTCATGAGGAGTGGTTGCATGGCTTCACCCTAGTACAAGTGAGCTGGGAGGGTAGGTTTGCAGTGTGCACAGAAAGAAGAGGAAATGTCTTTGGTGAGCATCTAGCCAGTCTCTGCCACAGTCCCCAATTACAGATTTAATTGGAATCCCCCAAAGACCTACTGTAATGCCTTGAACATTGAATATTCTCAAAATATACCCCCAAAAGGGGGAAAACTAATATGGTGAGAGGACTCTGTGAGGAAGCTCTCTTTCCATATCCTCTAGTCTTGCTTCTCTTGTCAACTTCGGATTCCCTATTCTTCCACATGGAAAAAGTTTGAATTATAGATTTCTAGTTAATTACGCTCTCCTGTTAAAAGCAATAGAGTCAGCACCATATACAAAAATTCCCTGACCCAGGTCATTTTCCCTTGTGCCAGCCCGTGATGTCTGAGATGTACATATTGGAGTCAATCACGTGTGTTATGACATCTAGAGCCAAAATCACACGGATTATATTCTACAAATTACCAAAGTATAATGAAATTAAAAATTAATTTAAAATGAACTTTAAAAATCTATATAGTAGTTAAATACTACAAACTTACTCTTTGGTAAAGGGAAAATCATGAAAGAAATTTCAAAAGGATTTGAGTAGAATGGCAATAAAATATTGGGCTGGCCAAAAGTTCGTTCGGATTTTTCTGTGCCATGTTATGAAGAACCTGAACGAACTTTTTGGCCAACCCAATACTATTGATATATGCCAATATTTGTAAGTAGCTAAAGCAGCACCTCAGTACCTAGGGGAAAATGTGTAACTCTAAATCCATTAACCAATAAAAAAGACATATGACAGAAAGGAAACAACCAGGATGTTAAAAGGGACAGTCCAGGATATTGAAAGAAGGCTGCAATGGACAAAGCTGTACAATGTATGAGTGTCCCATAAGCCATGTGAACACAAGGGAAAGTAGATGGGCATTAACTGTCTTGCTCAAAAGGGCTAGATGCCAAGGCAAAGAGTCCTCCAGCAAGAAGTTGTAGGATGTAGTTCTGAGAGCACAGCTGGGAAGGGTTAGACTATGTCATAGCAGAGCAAGTATCTCTGACCAGGAATCAGAGCAGTGGGAGGAGTCCTTCAGAGCTTCTGAAAAACACACAGAGGTACCCTATGAGAAAGGCTACATTTAGACCCTTGTACCCTAGAAGAAACCACCAGCCAAGAGAAGGTTAAGAAAACATCATATAAGTAAAAAGCATTTATTTTGGTTTCTAACCTTTTCTCTAATCTCTCCTTCCATTTTCCAACACTAGAGAAACTAGAATTAAAATAATAATGAGGGAGAAGTGAAAAGGCAACAGACCTTCTTCCCACTCAGACTGTAGCCTGACCAAAATCAAGGCTATCAAGAGGGTGAACACCAGATTGATGTGAGACTAAATTTTAAACCACACTAAATAAGACTGGACTTTTTAATACTTGAAAGTAATCAGGAAATGATGAGAGCTGCCTGAGACCATCCTAAGGGCTGGGAAAGGGAGACTCAGCAGAAAATGTTTGAAAGAAGCAATTGAAAAAAATAATGAAACTGCGCTGTGCTTGTATCTTGCAGAAATTGCGTTGTTCAGTGAACTAGACTTTATTAAAGACAAATGATCCATGCCTTCAACAAGAAAAAAAATGCAAAGGAGTAAATCAACGAGATAAAAAGGAAGTAATAAAATGTTAGAAATTGATGAGATAAAGAAAAGAGGGGTAAAATACATTATTAACTGAACCAAGAGCTGGTTCTTTGAAAAGAATAATAATACAAAAAAGTAATGTGACAGATTTGGGGGAGCAAAGAAGCAAATAAACAATTAAAAAGAGGAAATAACTACAAAAAATAAGAGATTTTTAGAGTTATGAAAAACACTATGAACAACTATATTGAGTTACATTAAAAAATCTAGATGAAATTTTAAGTGACACTGGGAAAACTGGACAGCTAGATGTAAAAGAATGATATTAGAGCATTTCCTCATACCATATACAAAAATAAATTCAAAATGGACTGAAGACCTGAATGGAAGACCTGAAACCACAAAACTCCTAGAAGAGAACATAGGTAGAACACTCTTTCTAAATTGTAGCAATAATTTTTTGGATTGGTCTCCTAAGGCAAAAGAAATAAAAGCAAAAATAAACAAATGGAACATAATTAAGCTTAAAAGCTTTTGCACAGCAAAGGAAACCGTTGACAAAAAAAAAGACAACCTACTGAATAGGAGAAAATATTTGCCTGGTATGACCTATAAGGAGTTAATGTCCAACAATATATAAACAGCTCATACAACTCAATACCAAAAAACAAGGAACCCAGCTAAAAAATGGGCACAAAACCTGAATAGACATTTTTCCAAAGAAGATATACAGATGCCCAACAGGCACATGTGAAAATGCTCAATGTCACTAATCATCAGAGAAATGCAAATCAAAATCACAGTGAAATATAACCTCACACCTGTCAAGATGGCTATCATCAAAAACTCTACAAATAACAAATGTTGGCAAGGATGTGGAGAAAAGGGAACCCTACTACTCTGTTGGTGGGACTGTAAATTGGTGCAGCCACTATGGAAACAGTATGAAGGTTCCTAAATAAAAACTAGAAATAGAACCACCATATGATCCAGCAATTCCACTCCTAGGTATATATCAGAAAAAAAACAAAAACAAAAACACTAATTCAAAAAGATACTTGCACCCCAATGTTCACAGCAGCATTATTTACAATAGCCAAGATATGGAAGCAACCTAAGTGTACATCAACAGATGAATGGATGAATGGATATATATATATATATATATATATATATATGCACACACACACACACACAATGGAATATTATTCAGCTGAGAAAAGAATGAAATTCTGCCATTTGCAACAATGTGGAGAGAGTATTATGCTTAGCAAAATAAGTCAGACAGAGAAAGGCAAATACTCTAGATTATCTCTTATGTGTTAAATCTGAAAAATAAAACAAAGGAATGTATGTAGCAAAACAGAGACAGACTCATAAAGAACAAACTAGTGTTTACTAGTGGAGAGAGGGAAGGTGGGAGGGGCAAGATAGGGATATGGGAGTAAGAGACACAAACCACTATGTATAAAATAAATAATCAATAAGGATATATTGTATAGCACTGGGAAATATAGTCATTATTTCATAATAACTTTAAATAGAGTATAATATATAAAAATATCAAATCACTACGTTGTATACCTGAAACTAATATTGTAAATCAGTTACACTTCAATTTTTAAAAATTGCTCTCCAAAGATATATACTGGAAACATCTGGATATGGGGTTATAATTAAAAACAAAATCAAAACAGTTTCCTTTAAAAGAAGTAGAACTCTTAATTCAAACTTGCTGGATAGCTGATAATGCAAGTGAAAATGCTGGCATAAATAGATATTGAGAAGTCTTAGGATTTGAATTTTATCATTGACCATCTGATTATTTTCATACTTACAGAAAAATATTAAATAACAAAAGATTCATTAAAAGCCTAAAAGAAGTCAGTGACAAAAAAGAATCTAGATTAAATTAGTAAATATCCTGAAAAAGATGGAAAATGTCAAAATAGGCATATGATGAAATAGAATATATTAATATACCAAAATCATTAAAGAAATTGATGATAATCATTTTAAAAGCTTCCCATCTTCCACAATCTCTCCCAAAACATTTCAGACCCAGATAGTTGTATGAGTTCATTAAATTTTAAAGAAACAGATAACAATCATATACTCAAGTTTTCCCAGAAAATGTAAAAGCAATAAAAGTTATTCAACCCATTTTAAGAGCTAGTATAACATCTATATTTAAACCACATAAAGTCATAATAAAGTAAGAAAATTTGGGTCAATTTTATTTACAAACATGTATGCAAAAATCCTAGATTAGCTAACTAAATTTAATTGCATACTTTAAAAAAATTAAGACAAGTAGGGTTTGCTTCCGAAATTCTTAGATGGCTAAATATCAATCAAAATGTAATTTACTACATAATGCATTAAAGAAGACAATTTCTACAGTCACTTTAATATATAAAGAAAAATCTTATGATAAATGTAAGACATTTTGTTTTGATTTTTAAAACCCTCTTAGAAAACGAGAAGTAGAAACTGTCAACTTGATAAAAAATAATGATGATAATAGCCTGACAAAAGCTAGAGCAAACATCATACACAGTGTGAAATTTTAAATTTATATCATTTTAGGTTGGGAGAAGAAAAGGGTATGTGCTGTCCTTTCAGTTGTTTAACATGGTGCTAGAAGTCCTGACCAACACAATAAAGTGGCATGCAAAGAAAGAGAAGGAAAATGAGAAAGGGATTTGAAGCGATAATACAAATTGGTTACCAATTTTAAGACGTAACAAGTTATATTATTTACATGAAGAAAAAAAAAAGAAAGAATATCAGTAGATAAACCATTAGAACTAATAAGATTTGACCAAAGTAACTAGAGACAAAATCAAGTCCTCAAAACCAGTAGCATTCCTCTTCATCAGTAATAACCAGCAAATGACATGGCAATAAAAAAAAAATGTCTAGAAATGAAACTTATAAAAGTGCTCAAGACTTTTGTGGAGAAAAATTTTAAACTTTTTTAGATGACTTTGCACACCTTTCCCCAAAATCTTGAATATATAGAGAAGTATACTTCATTCTTGGACAGGACAGCATTGTAAATGTGTCAACGCCACCAAATGACATATAAATTTAACGTAGTTCCAATACAAGTAACAGTGAGAAATTAAACAAATTTATTCTAAAATTTTTAAGGAAAAATAGACATCTGTGAACCAATACATGGTTAGGCCAATAACTAACAAGTCATACTTATCAACAGTGTGGTCCTTGGAGTTAACCAAGAGAATAATGGAATATGGTAGAAAACCTAGAAACAGATCCTTTAATACGAGACTCTACTATATGATATAGGTGGCATCAAAGATCGGTGGGAAAGATACTAATTATTTAGAAAATTATGCCAAGAAAAAAATGTCATATTTCCCATTTCACATATTACATAAAAATTAAACTCTGAATAAAGACCTAAATGAGAAAGGTGAAATTATAAAATGATACACATTGAAGTAGGAGACTATTTTTGTTAGTTTGGGACTAGGGAAATATTTCTTTAAATAGACTCCAAAATCACAGGCCATGAAAAGAAAAACTAATGAAATTACATAAAACAAAAGATTTTTGTTTAATGAACATCATTGTCAATGTTAACAGATGGGTGGCAGACTGAGAGAAGATATTTGCAATATCAAAATCTGACAAGAGTTTAACATCCAAAATATACAAAGAATTCCAGAAAATCAGCAAGAAAACTATAAGAAACACTGCCTAAATGGCCAAAAATTAAACCAACACAGTTCATAGAAGGTGATTCAAAATGATCAAGATTAAGTGAACAGGCCTTCAAAGGAATCCTGAAGGCAATAATAATATACCAAATTTTACCCAAAAGATTGACAAAAGGTAGGTGTACATGTAAAGTGTTTCTTAGAACATCATAAATTGGAAGGATTCTTGGAGAGTAACCTGGTATATCCACTGTGAAAAGCTATGTAGGTTGTAATTTAGCTGTCCAGCTCCTGAGTAAATAGGTCAAAGAAATTTCCACACCAAGCCCACAAGAATACAAGTCCAAATAGGGTAACAAATACAATCCTACCCTACATCTAGAGTAAGAAAACTGACATTTTGGAACAGTGCTAATGACCATGAGAGTTCACCTCTGTGGTCACAAATACTGGATACATTCTCCTTTCTACAAACAAAATATCCTCAACCCTCCCTCAAGGGAAAATTTTTATAGTCTCATCTAATCATGACACCAATTTTTATATCAGTCAGAATAGGATAGGTTTTGTCATAGTAACAGATATTTTCCAAATCTTATTGGCTCATAATAGCGACATTTATTTTTCATCTGTGCTGTTTGTACACTCTATGGCAGGATGGCTCTTATCATAATCACTCTGACTTTAGGACCCAGGCTGACAGAGCAGGAATTATCTGGAACATTATTGGTCACAGCAGAGGCAAAGTACATACTACACATATCTCCACCTGGAAGTGATGTGTGTCACTTCTGCTCACATTCCAAACAACCACATCAGCCAAAGTAATTCACATGACTAAGTCCCAAGCTCAACATAGTGGAGAAGAATAGCTCTCCACAAGAAGGTCAGTTAATGTTGATGAACAGTCATAGTCTACCGTAGTGGATGTTCATTGCAGTATTGTTCATGTTAGTCAGGAGTTTGAGTTAGTCTATCTGTCTACCAAGAAGGGGAACAAATGAACAATATACATACACATCTGTTGCTTCATGTAGCCCTCAGAACTGATAATACATTTCAATATATAAGCAAAGATAGATTTCTCTCAGTACTAAGTTCAAATTTTAAAAAGAAATAATCAAATTAAATTTATAACATTATACAGTGTGTTTTTTAAAAACTCATTAATGAAAACATAGTTACATTTTTCAAGAGAAAAACATATCCACATAAATATGTGGAAGCTTAATTGGAAGAAAATATAATACATACATTAGATTGGGGTGGGTATATATGAGGGATAGGGGAATCAAGTGGATATTGGGGGAATCAAGTTGATATTGAGTGATTCATATAAAAATAACAAAATAAAAAATAATACTTCACAATGATTGATGCTGGTGTTCCATGTACTGAATATGATCAATTCAATTCTGTTGAATAGACGTTCATTTAAACAGAATTCTAGGGGCCTCCCTGGTGGCATAGTGGTTAAGAATCTGCCTGCCAATGCAGGGGACATGGGTTCAAGCCCTGGTCTGGAAGATCCCACATGTCACAGAGCAACTAAGTCCATGAGCCACAACTACCGAGCCTGTGCTCTAGAGCCCATGAGCCACGACTACCAAGCCCAAGCACCACAACTACTGAAGCCCACATACCTAGAGCCCATGCTCCACTACAAGAGAAGCCACCGCAATAAGCCTGCTCACTGCAACAAAGAGTAGCCCCAGCTCGCTGCAACTAGAGAAAGCCCATGAGCATCAACGAAGACCCAATACAGCAAAAATAAATAAATAAATAAATAAAAGAATTCCAGATCCCTCTTAAATATAAATGTGTGACTTGAAAGGGATAATTTATTAAATACTATCTAATATGTATACATCCTTTACAATAAACTAGCTGATGTGTTTTTGTCTTCATCAGACTCTTAAGGAAATGATACTTGGGTAATGTAGGGGTTTTTTTACAGGGGATAGATCACAAAAATGCCTGGCACAGGGCAGATGCTTAATAAATGGTATCATTTTTATACATAGAGTGCTTTGCTGTGTATATGTTATCTTAATCATTATAACAAAGTAAAGGATTTTAACTGCAATTTCATAAATGAAAAAACTAATAAGAGAGGAGGTAACTGAGTTGTCCCGAGTTTACAATAACAGCAAAAAGCCAGGTTAAATAGAAATTTCTGACTTGTGAATTTTTTTTCAGCTTTATTGAGGCACAACTGACAAATAAAATTGTAAGACATATAAGGTGTGATTGTGATGATATGATTTATGTATACATTATGAAAAGATTCCTCCCATCTACTTAATTAACACATTCATCATTATATATATGTGTGTGTATATATATGGAGAGAGAACACAAGTTGTACTCTCTTAGAAATTTTCAATTATACAATACAGTGTTATCAGCTATAATCACCTATCAAAATTCCAATGGCATTTTTCACAGAAATAGGAAGAACAATCCTAAAATTTGTACGAAACCACAAGAGACCCTGAACAGCCAAAGCAATCCTGAGAAGGGAGAACAAAACTGGAGGAATCACACTTCCTTCAAACTATATTACAAAGCTAAAGAAATCAAAGCAGTATGATATTGTAGTAGAATAGAGAGCCAAGAAATAAACCCATGCATGTATTGTCAATTAATTTACAAAAAAGCCAAGAATATACAATGGGGAAAGGATAGTCTCTAACAGATGGTGTTGTGAAAACTGGACATCCACATGCTAAAGAATAAAACCAGATCCTTACCTTACAACATAAACAAAAATCAACTCAAAATGAATTAAAGATTCAAATTTAAGACCTAAAACTCTAAAACTCCTAGAAAAAAACATAAGGGTAACATTGTTCTTGGCAATGATATTTTTAGATTCAACACCAAAAGTAAAGTCAACAAAAGCTAAAATAAACAAGTGGGACTACATTGAACCAAGATGTGAATCCTTGTATAATTTTCATTTGACTCTTAACACTCAGTCTAACACAAGAAAAAGAATTCTTTGTGGCTCCAAGGAGAATGCGGTTTGAGTCTGGTATTACAAGTGTCTCTAAGTAGCCCTCAACCCTCTTTCTTATCAGCTCTTGAGTACTTACCTCAAGGACAGTGCAACTGTAACCTGGATGGACATAGAAACAACTTCTAGAACTCTTCTCTTCTACACTCTTTTAAACATCGCCTGAAAATACAGTTTGTTCTGGTGCAGCTTCCCACAGGCACAGTAAAAGCATCACGGTTAAGTAGTTCACAAGCTCAAATACTGCCACACCTTACTAGGGGGAATAAAGTGTATATTACTAACCTTTAAAGGCATGCTGACAAACATTTTCGATAGGCAAGAAAATGTTTTGCTTCAACAGAGATAAATATCTTTAAGGCAACATCTACAATAAAATGTTAAATTAAGTGGGACAGGCAAATAATTATAGAATGGCATACAATTTGCAAGGAATAAAAGATAAAAAGATATTGTGTAATGTCAAACTGCAATCCAAGAAAGATTAGGTATTTATTGGAGCATGAGAGAACCTTCAATTATGAATATATAAGAGAGTAAGGTCAAGGCAAAAAACAATTATGCTCAGGGACTTCCCTGGTGGCGCAGTGGTTAAGAATCCACCTGCCAATGCAGGGGACATGGGTTCGCTCCCTGGTCCGAGAAGATCTCACATGCTGCGGAGCAACTAAGCCTGTGCACCACAACTACTGAGCCTGCGCTCTAGAGCCTGCAAGCCACAATTACTGAGCTCATGTGCCGCAACTACTGAAGCCCTCATGCCTAGATCCCATGCCCTGCAACAAGAGAAGCCACTGCAATGAGAAGCCCACGCACCGGAATGAAGGATAGCCCCCACTTGCTGCAACTAGAGAAAACCTGTGTGCGGCAGCAAAGACCCAACATAGACAAAAAATAAATAAATATTTATTTTTTAAAAAAACCAGTTATGCTCAAATAGCCACAGCATGCTGAGGAACAACCAGAAAAACTGCAGATGCAACTTATTCCCTTTAAGTGTGCCATCAAAATCTCTAATATTTAAAAGAAAAACTTTTGAGACAATTCTTCTCTATCAGGAGTAGGAAAACCACAGTCCATGGTCTGTTTTGTAAGGCCTGCCAGCTGAGAAGGATTTTTACATGTTTAGGGATTTGTTGAGAAGAAAAAGATCAAGAAGGAAGAGGAAAAGAAAGAAAAGTGACAGGGGCCAATATACGGCTTACAAACTATAAGATATTTAGTACCTAACCCTTTCCTAAAAGAATTTTGCTGACCTCTGTTCAAGATCAGTGAAAGAACAGGCATGTTTCTGCATTGGCAAGGTATAACATGAAAACCCCAGAAGACTAACACAGTTGTATAGTATCTCTTACCCAAAAAGCAGGGTAGCAACCTATAGTAAACTAACTTGTTTACTTGTTTACTATTGTCTTTGGCTACTTTTGAGCTACAACAGCAGAGTTGAGTAGTTGTAACAGAGACAGTACGGCCCACAAAGCTAAAGTATTTTCTATTTGACAACATAAAGTTTGCCAACTCTGTAATAAAGCACAATACCAAGACTCTTGTCACTTACTTTGTAATGTCCTTTGTATATTGGTAGACTCTGACTTCTCAGAACTGAGGGACACAAAAGCTTTTTCCAAACGTTTTTTAACCATGGTGGTTAAATTTCCTTTTATGGATTTGCCCTTTTGCTTCTCCCGTTCTGTGTTCCCTCATGGTGCTCTATTCTTTGTTACTGGAAATACAAATAATTGTGAAGGCACAATCCTTGTTGACACAGACACCAGGCCTGTTGATCACATGGTTGGTAAAATTCAACCAGACTTATATATTTCTACCTCAGACATCAGCTAAAATTCTTTAGTTAAAATATTATACAAATAAGACTTGAGTTGAATAATTCCACTGTGGATAAATTGGTGTAAACATATTGAGAAAGATACTGTAAGAAATATATATATATATATACATATATATATGTATATATGTATATATATATATATATATATATATATATAGCTCAACATGGGTTTTGTTAAGGACATTGTCATTTAAATCATATTATTGCATCATAGAATATCTCCTTTAAGGGGTTTGTATGAGGATGCTTGAGAAAATGTCTCAGAATTTGGTAACTGGCCTGATTTCATTGTGTGGACAAAGTGTATATGATAACTGATTCTTCCGTTTATCAATTTGTTACCTCTCAGCTCTAAATTCATCCTTCATTGCCTGCTATGCAAAAATGGATATGGGCCCTTTTAACATGTTTCCTTTGCCAACTGGCATATTATTAAGCTTTGTCAATAGAGGGCACTGGAGGGACATTGCAGGGGGAAGGGTTTTGCTTTCATGTTCTCAGGTTCTTTCAGGTTCTCAGCAGGCTCCTGAGGAAGGGCACATGGCTTCCTTAGTGTCCAGCAACTGTAGCAAGACTCTTGCCACTAACTATGTAATGTCCTTTTTTATATCGGTCAGCTTCTCATCACCAGACACCTCAGCATGTACAACTTCTCCAGTGTGTGACAGCGAGAAGGACCCACTGGCCAGCAGCTTCCCTCTGTATCCCTCTCAAGCTGTGGCTGGTGAGATATGTTCCCATGTATATCTTTCCTGGGCACTCTAGAGAACAGATTTTCTGGCAACTTCCAAAGGACAGATGGCCAGCAGCACATTGACCATCCACAGAGCCACACCAGCCCTCTCCACAAGGACTGGATCTCAGCCCTGGGGTAAAGAAGGAGGTATCTTCCTTAAGTGCTCTATCTCAGCCCAGAAGGTAATGTCTGCTCCTTATATATGCTATTCCTATATTCTTTAGTTGCTCTCTATTTTTCTTACTACCCAATGCTTTTTTACTCCAACCTCTAGGTAGAATTAATAATTCTTTATATTAAACTTTCTCTGGTAAAATTACTTTGTGCTTTCTTTCTCTCTTCATTGGACTCAGACTAATACACTAATTGTTTCTCTTATTTGTTTGGGTACTGGAAAATTCAGAGTTAAGTGCCTATGCACATGTGTTTTTATCGACTTACATACATTCACACGCACACTCATAATGTATAATTTAATATATTGAAATTCTTTTATATCTGGTTATATATTCTATACTCTTTAAAAAAATGAATTACTTTGAATACGATTTGTGTGCTTACTATGACACATTGTATGATGCAAGTATTAAATTACTAAACAAATATATCTGAGAAGTTGTGCTAAATATAATTAATTATAAACATATTAATATATGCTTAGTGTTGACCACCAATCCCTGAAAAGTTGATAATCCAGGAATGACTATTTAAGGATTTTAGTCCTGCCTCTGGGGCTGCCGTATCACACAGTTACCTCTTGTGCCTTGAAATCTGGATTCATTAAAGTCTTCTGACTCACTGCTGTGGCTCTTTCTAACACTGAGTTCACATATGTTCTTACCACCCACTTTGTGCTAATGGCACCTGCTATGGCTGCCTTGACTACAGCCTTCTCATCTGCATGAGCAGTTCTGTTTCCTACAGGAAACACTGTCACTTAGACAGGAAAAGGAATGGATTTCTCCAAGAATGCTGAGAGAAAAATCATCACCAAAGAATAAAGCCAACGCGCTTCACTGGTGTTTCTTGCTTCTCCTTATAATATACCCCTGGGTACAAGAAAGGAGCCATCTCTCAAAGTTTCACCGTTTTTGCTGTCAACCCTTTAGGAAAGGAAATACCAAGGAACCTTTTAAGATCACCAAATTCAGCAGTAGTATAGTTGGAAAATCTAAATATTGTGCCTGAGAGGACATCAGGAGATTGGGGTAGTCCTGAATACATCTACCTCTAAGTCATCAATTAAAACTAAGTACTAGCTTATAATCAAAAACAAGGATATGGATCTCAGCATTTCAAATATCTAAAATTGGAAACTATACGTCCTACATTAGACAATTAGTGGAGTAAGTCATGGTCTCTTCCCACAACACACAGGCAAACCATTATTAAAACCGAGGTCACAGAAGACTATTGAATAACATGAAGAAATGATCTTCATGCATTATTAGGTTAAAGCAAAAGCTGTTACAAGGCAATGAATATAAATTTTATTTTTAAACATACGTATACCTGCAGACACCCACATATACTCAGACAACCTGTACAGGTGAATCAAAAACATGTGGGGCTTCCCTGGTGGCACAGTGGTTGAGAGTCTGCCTGCCGATACAGGGGACGCGGGTTCGTGCCCCGGTCTGGGAAGATCCCACATGCCGTGGACGGGCTAGGCCCGTGAGCCATGGCCGCTGAGCCTGCGCGTCCGGAGCCTGTGCTCCGCAACGGGAGAGGCCACAACAGTGAGAGGCCCGCGTACCACAAAAAAAAAAAAAATGTGGATGGTTGTTTACTCTGGGTTATAGAACTATGAGTGACTTCTACTACCCCGCTGTGCTTTTCTGAAATCTTCAAGCTCTCTATCCATAATCTCTATCTCTTTCCATAATTAGAAAAAATACACATTTTAAAAAAGGCACAGTAATGACTGAATCAGCCAAAATTTGCAAATACAGGGAAAACCTATAATTCCAGATATAGTTTTGGAATAGAAGTGCTCCACTGTTTGGTTTTCTTGGTATTTATTTAAAAAAAATACTTCCTGATTAAGATTGGTTGCTGATCTCATCAAAGCAGGGAGCAAAAAATAATCTCTAGAATCTAGGCTTTTAATCAGTTAATTTCAGTTAATCTGTTATTCAACAATATAAGTCCCTGAGAGTACAGTGGCATGGAGATGGTTTTAGCCAATAGATATATGGATAGATTAGATAGATAGATGATAGATAGATAGACAGATAATGTCCAGTAATATATTTGTCATGGATTTAAAGAACAGGAAATTAGTGTTTTTAAAAGATTCATCTCCTCCATGCATGCAGTGTTGCATTCTCTTAACCACAGATTTTCTTCATATGTAAAAGAGAGATAAAAATAGTCATGGAAATGAGTAAATGAATGCTAATATATAGAGATGAAATACTAAAGTAGTTAAGTTGCTCCTGTTAGGAAATTGTGTTTGGGGTTTAAAGAGATATGCATCATTCTCTGTCTTTTGCTATTTGCTATTTCATCATCTTCTTATGTAGTAGATAATCTTAACTGAGTACCTGTAATGAAATGCCAGATAGCCAGCTAAGCATTTTAATAATAATAGTTACTATATTATTATTAGATATAATAATATATTCTATATTATAATACAATAATATATTATATTATAAAATAATAATATATATTATATAGTAATAATTACTACTAACAATAAGAACAATAACTACTACTGTTACTATTTTTCAAGTGTTTACAATATGCCAGGCATTTTAAAAAGCACTTAATCAATACCATTGTATTTAGTGTTCTCAACTTTCCTATGAGGTAGGCATTGCTATTTTCAGAGGAGACAGAAGATCAGAGAAATTGTGTGACTTGCTGAAAATCACAAGTAGGTATCTGTAGCAGTGTTTAAATGAAGATATTTTTACAAACAGTTCATATAGCTCAATATCAAAAAAACAAACAACCCAACCAAAAAATAGGCAGGAGACCTAAAGGGACATTTCTCCAAAGAAGACATACAGATGGCCAACAGGTACATGAAAAGACACTCAACATCGCTAATTATTAGAGAAATGCAAATCAAAACTACAATGAGGAATCACCTCTCACCAGTCAGAATGGCCATGATAAAATAGTTTACAAATAATAAATGCTGGAGAGGATGTGGAGAAAAGGGAACCCTCCTACACTGTTGGTGGGATTTTAAATTGGTTCAGCCACTATAGAGAACAGCAAGGAGGTTCTTTAGAAAACTGAAAATAGAATTACCGTATCATCCAGCAATCCCACTCACGGGCATACATCTGGAGAAAACTCAATTCAAAAAGATGCATGCACCCCAATATTCATAGTAGCACTGTTTACAATAGCCAAGATATGGAAGCAACCTAGGTGTCTATCAACAGATGAATGGTTAAAGAAGATGTGGGGTATATATACATTGAAATATTACTCAGCCATAAAAAGAATAAAATAATGCCACTTGCAGCAATATGGATGAGCCTATAGATTATCATACTAAGTAAAGTAAATCAGAGGAAGACAATATCATATGATATCACTTATTTGTGGAATTTTAAAAAATATACAAATGAAGTTATTTACAAAACAGAAACAGACTCACAGACATAGAAAACAAACTTATGGTTACCAAAGGGAAAAGGCGGGGGAGGGATAAATTAAGAGCTTGGGATTAACAGATACATACTACTATATATAAAAATAAATAAACAATAAGGTCCTACTGTACAGCACAGGGGACTATATTCAATATCTTGTAATAACCTATAATGGAAAAGATCTGAAAAAGTATAGATATAGATATAGATAACTGAATCATTTGCTTAACCCCTGAAACTAACACAGCATTGTAAATCAACTATACTTCAAATAATAATAAACAGAAGATGTTCTTGATTCCCAGGTCTGCTCTCTTTCCACTGGCCTAAGCTACTGATTTTCACATGACTCAGTGCTTTGGGGTAGCCTTGGAGATACTCATACTAGGCATTTGAGTTTCTTAAGCCCAGAGATGTAAGGAACATTGGCAGGAATGAGTTACCAAGGACTCTATTAACATTGGTTGAAATAACAAAAGAATGAGACAAAGGGAAAGATGGGATGGGAAATATAATCAGACTCTACTCTTATTTTCTGGATCTATAGAGGATAGGGAGGGGTAGTGGTTTTTGTAATTATTTTGGACCCTAGCACTGATAGCATAGCATTATCCAGGCTTACATTGCTTTGTGAAGTCAGAAGTGTCTTGAAGAGATAGCTGTAGCTAACCCTTTCTGTTCAAAGTAGTGAATAGTGTAAACATTCTTGTTGAATGAAAACTGTGAATTCACCAATTTCAGTTGTAAATTATCTTTTTAATATCCATGTAAAACAGAAAAATCACTGGATTAACAGCTAGAAAACTAGAATTCTAGGACCAGTTCTATATATTGATGCAACTTCCTTGATTTTCATATTCTTCCTTTGTCAAGGGGTAATATGCAGATTTTAGAGGTTTTTTACAAGATGCCAGTGACATAGTGAATTTGGAAACATTTTAGAGAGTATTAAAGACTGTGAGATGTATCATATGGAACATGTGTCAATATGAAAGACACTTTTATTATAAATAATTTCTTCAGTAGAGGTCAACTTTTCAAATAACTTTTATTTGAGTTTTTCTTTTCTTATTACAAAAATAATATAGCTTCATGGCTCAAAGTGTCAAAGTTACAGGAAAATTAATTAAAAGTCCTCTATGTAGTGGTGGGTTGGAGCTGCCTAATACCAGTTTGTGAAAGTCAATTGTTCCTGTCTCTTCCCAATTACATGTTCAGTGATATTGTGTTGGTAGCTTGAAATCAACCATGATGAGATTGTTTATACCATGGAAATTGGCAAATGTTACAAAGCTGGGCTTTCTTTTCTGGAGAAACAGTTGTTAAACATTTACTAGTGTACCACTGCCCATAATCCTTGGGCTTTATCAGTTTAGTGAATCTTAAATCAGATTGCTGTCCTTTGTATTAAGTCAAAAATTGAGGGAGATTCAAAAGAAGAACCAGAGAGTCTGTCTTCAGCCTTTAACATGTCATCCTCCAACAGAGAAGGTAAAATGTATCTGAATAAGCAATGAGAAAACATGCTTTATGAGCCCTAAAGACCTGCATTGACATAGTCCTTTGCATTAGTTTGGCATGTGTGAGTTACACAACCCATGTGATCTTTATTTCATCCTCCTCTCATTCTTTCTTTTTCTCTCTCTAACCTTCCTCTCTCTCTTCCTTCCTTCCTTTCTCTCTCTCTCTTTCCTTCTTTCTTTCTTTCTCTCCCTTTCTTTCTTTCTTTCTTTCTTTCAAGAATTCTAACCACTAAAGGCCAACAGTTATAGATCTTTAGAGGCTTTGCTTATACCCAGGTTGTTTCATTAGTGTCTCATTCTTAATGAGAGCATTTCAGATCTCTGCATTGATGACCAAGAAGTAGGGTTATTAGCCTTCCCTTAGACATTTGAGTTCCCTGTTAAAGATCCAAATTATGTACAGTTCCAAGACACTATTTTGGTAGCAAATAGGATCTGGAGCACCACCCCAACTTGCCTTTTATCCCTTTATTTTATCGAACTATTTTCCTAGCTGCCACCACACCAGAACCTAAGGAACTAATTTTCTAGGGATTTCAGAAGTTCAACGAAGACATTTGAAATATTGGACTTATTTTCTCCATACTTATGGTTGTTCAGTCCATATACACAAAAACTTTAAAATGACATTTTGTCCACCAGAGGGCACTCATATTGTTCCAAGTATAGAACTAAGAATTATGGCAATTTGAAGAGAGATCTGAGTCAGAGAAATGAAAGAACTCCCCCAAATTACTCAAGTCTTAACTAAATACCAAACAGAAGAATAAAAGCAAATTTTCTTTATTCCATTTTATTTCCTCTCTCCCTACCCTGTTACCTCCCACCACACACACAAAAATTCTTCTCAGGTATATTCATTAATTCACCAAAGAGAAAAAAGGGAAGGGACCAGGGTGAAGTTCTGTGTTCCGCACTTTCAAAGTGCCAGCTTCACAGGAGGGTATATTTTTCTTTAAAATGTGGGAGTGTTGGAAGTGTGGAAGAATGTCAAGAAATTGGTTTTCATAAAGTTACATCCTTGGTGCTTTAAGATGATACCTCTGAAGTTATTTTCTACCATGAAGCTGATGAATTGCATGCTTCAGATGACAGGGCTTCTTCCCTTGTCTTGGAACTTTACACTTCTCAGGCACTAGAAAAAGCAGAGGTCACCACAAGATTGTAGTCTAGCATGTTGACAACCTCAAACACAAGTTATTCCAACTTCTGACAAAAGCAAAATAAACTTGTGATTTCTGAGACACGTTGTGTAGCTCATTAGTGGTTTCAACTAAGTGCTGTTTATTGATCTTAAAATCTCTCTCTCTTCAATGAAGGTAGACTTTCACCTATGTCTCCATCTTTTCCAAACACTCCAGCATTATGAACCCAGCAGTTAGACCCTAGTTATTGCTAAATTTAAGCCACTAGATCTGAGGTAAGGATTCTATCTCATTCCAGCTATGCTAACATGTCAAACATTTGCTTTATCCATTCCATTCTCTTTCTCTGCAGAGGCATTTTTATTCATACCTTTCAAAATTAGGCAGAGCAAAAGACCCATCAAATCATCTCTGCCTTGGAATTGCTCACCAATGAAAAGTCTGAATTTCTTCTCTATTTTAAAAAGTGCTAGGTTAAGCCAGTTTAGAATGACCTGAAATCTAGCTATTTAGTATCTATGCAGTGCAAACACACATACCATAAGTACTTTACAAAAGGAAGAAATAATGAGGCAATTTAAGTTTTGTGTCCGTTTGGAAAATTGATGTCAAAGTAATGATCAGAGAACTGCTAATGAACATTTATGAGCTTGAACTTTATAGCCTGGCCCAAAGTTGCCAGGTACTGTAAATGTTTGAAAAAAATTGCCCTTTAGCACTGCCAAGACCAAGAGCAAAATTGGCCCCCCTTCCCCAATTCACATCTGGGTTCAATTTATTCTCAGTTAAAAGAGCTTAACCCATAGTGCTGACTTGGGAAAGCAGCAATGTTATATGAAAGGAGCAGAAATAGGTGAATATCTTTTTAAGTCCTCCCTTGAGGGGAAAATCTTGTTTTATTATGTTTGGACAGTCGTTATATAATTGCCTGGTATTAGGGAATTGGCTGGGTTGTTGTTGGACAGTTCCTATTGGGTTTAGATGGTTCTTTTTTGAAGTATGCAGTTTACTGGTCAGAAGCCTTCAAAAATAAAGTACTTTATTACAGGAGCTTTAAACTGAGTAGGATTAAAATGAAGAAAACTCTCTTTCCAATGCATTAGATAAGACACAGAAAGAATTCCATTAATTCAGGTTTAACATGAGGAATACAGCAGATATAAAAGTTATTTTTTAATATAGGTAGAGAATGGGAAATAGCAACAAGATTAAGGAAAATGTAAAAGGGCCATGATTCATATTCAGAGGTTTTTTACTAGTTCTTCTCATGAATTTGACAATTTGTAATTTGGCAATTACTTTAAAAGTCTGAATTTTTTAGGGTAAATCAACTTCATGTTTGGAAAGATTTATTCCGGATGGGGAATTATCATAAGATGCATTATAACTTTACTGACTAGATGAAAAAAGCTGAGTAGGTCTCTATTAAATAATAATAATGATAGTAAAAAAAAAAATAGTACCACATCTCATATCCATTGCCTTTTTCTCCTTGCAGTGACCTAGTGAGCACCGACTCCCTTCATCAGATCTCAGTTCAATTATCACTTCCTCAGGGAGACCTTCAAACACATTGATTAGGTTAAATCCCCTTCTCCCTGCCTACTGCCCTCACCCTCATGATAAGTTTTTAAAGCATCATGCTTCTCTCCTTGTAGGAGTTAGCAAAGTTGCAACTTTACATTTATTTGTGCACTTCTTTGACAAATGTCTATCTTTCCACTAAAGTATAAGCTGCCCAAGGACACAGACTGGTTTAGCTCTCCGATTAGTCACCAGACTCTAGTACAGTGCCAGGAAAGTAAGAGGTACTCAATGCTTATTTGTTTATTGAATTATGAATGAATAACCAGGCAAGGCAACTGTGAGATTAATGTCATATTACAAAGTAGCTAATAAACTCAAAAACTCCAGTTAGCTAACCCAAGATAACACAGTCATTTAGTAACAGAGTTGGGTGGGACTCAACCCCTTGTCCTACTTTCTTTTCCCAATGTGTCTTATCAGAAAAACTATAACCAAAGCATTATGACTCAAATCAGTACAAGTATAAACTAACTAACCAAATTTGTTTTCCATCACAGTAGTAAAATAAATCAAGTGACCATCAGCAATATTCTAGGTGAATGATTATTTGCAAAGTAAAGTTAAACATCATTCAACCAAATGAAAATATGTCCTCAGAAATTTTATGTTTATTTTTTAAAAGAGAGGAGAAAAGGATTATATTTTATAAAGTCTGCATCTGCTTAGGTGTAAAGAGCAGACACTTCCTAAAATAGGTAGATCAAATAAATAAGAACAGGGTTTTGATTTTCTTTGCTGTTCTTTAGACAATAACATACATGCTTAGTTTTGATCACTTGATCTAACAGACAAGAAAATCATGACGCAGAAAAGAGAATTGCATGAAGCTTGTGTCAGGGCTTGTATTAATTTTCTAGTTTGCTTGGGCTGCTGTAACAAATGCTACAGACTAGGTGGCTTAAACAGAAATTTATTTTCTCACTGTTCTGGAGGCTAGGAGTCCAAGATCAAGGTGTCAACAGGGTTTAATTTTTCTGAACCTCTTTCCTTTTCTTGTAGATGGCCATCTTCTCCATGTTGTTTTCACATGGTCCTTCCTCCATGTGTGTCTGTGTCAAAGACAAAGAAAGAATCTTGAAAATAGTAAGAGAAAAGTGACTCATCATGTACTGGGGAGTCTTAATAAGATTAACAGCTAACTCCTCATCAGAAGCTATGAAGGCCAGAAGGCAGTGGAATAACATACAAACTGCTTTAAGAAAACCCAAATTTTAAATTCTAAGAAAATTCTATGAGCAATTCTATGTCAAAAAATTAGATAACCTAGATGAAATGGAAAGTTTTCTAGAGGGATACAAGGTACCAAAATTCTCACCATAAATTTTGAAGTCCTTTATGTTCTTGTCCATACATAGTAGTCTCATCTATCATCATATCCCCTTTAGCTTATTATACCTCAATTAGCTTGACTCTCATTCAGTTCCTAGCATCATGGAGTACACAATGCTCTATTCCTTTAACTTGTTGATTGTTCCATTTTATCTTTGAGGACTCATTTTAAATGCTATTTCTGCAAAGACAGTTTCTTGAACTCCTTATAAGTAACTACTTATTACTGTAATACTATCTGCTTTACCAAAGATAATTTCCTTCATGATAACTTTCCCTCAAATATATACTTGGTAGGTTCTAATCTAGTTTCCAATCAGTTCTATGTTCAAATAACTATGTCCAAACTTCTTTCCTAAATAGAATTCTCAAGGCTGATTTGGGTCTTTGTTTCTGAGCTCCCAGGGCAATATATCTCAACTTAATAGTACATATCTTGAGACCAGATGAAATTAAAAATTTGGGTGGGAAGGCCACACACCCTTAAATCTAGTCTTCACTCCAGAGTAGTGTATAAATCAGACACTGCCACTCAAAACCTCTTTAGATCTCATGTATTACAGTTGGGGTTTTGAAGCAGGAGTTTTTAGATGACCTAAATTTGAGATTCTCAATATTCCCTTATTGTCTGACAACTGTCCAGTTATTTCAGGATTTATCTTTATTTTTCTTGATGAAAGGAGGAAGTAAAAGCCAATTTACATGACTATTCTGAGTCTTTCCAATGACATCCCCTAGAACAGAGTTTCTAAACAACAGCATTGCTGACATTTTAGGTCAGATAATTATGTACTGAAAGGGTCTATCCTACACATTATTAGATGTTTAGGAGCATTCCTGGCCTCTACCAACTACGAGCCTGTAGCACCACCTTCATCTACAGTTACAACAAACAAAATGTCTCTAGAAATTGCTAAATGTCCCAGGGGTACAAAGTCACCGCCAACTGAGAACTGAAACAACAAGCTCAATAGGCCCACCTTATGCCTTCAAGTTATCACAGGCAATATGTTTACCAAATATTTGTTCAAATTTACAACCTGGGCCTCCATTTTTCAAAACTCAAAAAATGGTTTCCTGACTGCCTAACACAGAGTCAGAGTTTCTTGACTGCCTAACACATTACTGAAAGGTCAATATCACCTATTTTAAATATTTATTATAAATGGCACCACATTTCAAGTTTACGTGGAATCATAACTGCAGAATTAGTTTCCGTACAATAATTCTAGATTCAGAATAAACAAATACAAACATTTGTATATTGTGACGAAACCCAATTTAAATTCATTTCTTACATGTAAAAGCACAATTCTGGTATTTGGTGGGTAGCCTTCTATGTGGGAATTTAGAAACCCCAGTTGCTTTCAATGTGTGGTTCTGTCACTTTTAACACATAGTTTCAAGAGTCACCATGTTTATGTGTTTCAAGTCATAAGCAAAAGAACATGGAGTATTATATAAAGGAGGGTGTTATGGGCTAGACTGGGATACAAGGAAATAGGTTTGATGATTACTCTCAGTGTCTTCTACTTTTACTCATCATCGTTATATCCTCTCATTGTACCTTGTACTTTTTTTCTTCATGCCATTCATCATAATTATAATAAACTAAATATTTGAGCAGCTGTTAGTTTAGTATCCAACTTGCCTCAGAGGCAGTACACTCCATAAAGACCAGAACTAATCCATCTTATTTGGTGCTGTATCTCCAGATCTAGCAAAGTTCTTGACATTTAGTACTTTCTCAATAAAGCTTTGTTAAATGAATGAATAAAAGAATAAATAAATAGATGAATTAATATCATAGATATGGTACTTGATTTAAATATAGTCTAGTAGATCTTCACAATAGTGTATTATTCTTTGCCAGACACAGATCTGGACATTGGTCAACAAGAGATAATGGCTGGCAGAACAGCAGAATATCCTAATGAGGGACGGTAAGGATGGTGATGCAAGAAGCAAGCAAAACTTAGAATTCAGTGCAGTAGTCAAGAGTTTTCTCTCCTGATTACATGATCTCATGCTTACCCTGCTTAGTTAGAGCATTTACATCTGGTTCTGATCTCCACCTTCCGGCGAGGAGAAAAGGGGCTCTTTAGTTTCCAGGGCCCAGGTTTTATTGATCATGTTGGATTCTGAGACTCCTTCTGCTGGCTGAGATGGTTAATTATATGTGTCAACTTGGCTGGGCCATAGTGCCAAGATATGTGATCAGACATTATTCTGGATGTTTCTGTGATGCCGTGATTGAATGAGATTAACATTTAAAATGGGAGACTTTATGGTGGTCAGATTGCCCTCCATAACATGGCTGGCCTCATCCAATCAGTTGAAGACCTAAATGAAACCAAAGACTGACCACACCTAAACAAAAGGGAATTCTGTAGCAGAGGGCCTTCAGACTTAAACTGCAGCCTTGGGTCTTCTTTGAGCCTCAAGTCTGCCCCGCCCACCCTTCATTTATTGGACTTGCCAGCCTCCACAATCATGTGAGCCAATTACAAAAATAAATCATACAGTATCCTATTGGTTCTGTTTGGTGGTAAAGTCAAACACACTGCCCATGTAGAGTGTAATACACTCTAATATACTGATTCCAGACTTCACTCTAAACAACAGTATTGTCCTTATGCTTTACAAGAATACCTACTTTCAAAGAGTTTGCATAGAGTTGCACTCATGTTTGAAATGGAAAGTGGTCTCTAAAACTGTGGGTATTAGATTCCACTTATCTATTCCCAAATTTATTAATTTTACTTGGTTTTAAGCATCTTGAGTGCAAACACTATATTATATCCATCTTTGTATTCCTAGCATCCAGCCAATAGTAGAAGATTTTAGAAAGTGGGTTGAATTAAATAAATAGACGAATGAATGGCTCAATACTTATGTGCTAAAATATAGGTCTTAATGTGGATTAAATTAAATGAGATCAAGAATGTAAAGCATTGGGCTTCCCTGGTGGCACAGTGGTTGAGAGTCTGCCTGCCGATGCAGGGGACAAGGGTTCGTGCTCTGGTCCAGGAAGATCCCACATGCCGCGGAGGGCCTGGGCCCGTGAGCCATGGCTGCTGAGCCTGCGCGTCCGGAGCCTGTGCTCCGCAACGGGAGAGGCCACAACAGTGGGAGGCCCGCGTACCGCAAAAATAAATAAATAAATAAATAAAATAAAATAAAGCATTTATCAAAATGCCTGGCCATAGCAAGAGTGCATCTAACATTAAGTTTCTGTTTTTTGAATGTGTATGTCAGAGATATAATTTCCATAGTTTTCTATTTTAACATCTTTATTGGAGTAGGATTGCTTTACATTGTTGTGTTAGTTTCTGCTGTATAAAAAAGTAAATCAGCTATACTTATACTTATATCCCCATATCCCCTCCCTCTTGCATCTCGCTCCCACCCTTCCAATCCCACCTCTCTAGGTGGCCACAAAGCACTGCGCTGATCTCCCCGTGCTATGCGGCTGCTTCCCACTAGCTATCCATTTTATATTTGATAGTGTATATATGTCAATGCCACTCTCTCACTTTGTCCCAGCTTACCCTTCCCACTCCCTCTGTCCTTAAGTCCACTATACATCTGAGTCTTTATTCCTGTCATGCCCGAAGGTTCTTCAGAACCATTTTTTTTAACATTCCATATATATGCATTAGCATACAGTATTTTTCTCTTTCTGACTTACTTCACTCTGTATGACAGACTCTAGGTCCAACAACCTCAATACAAATAACTCAATTTCATTTCTTTTTATGGCTGAGTAATATACCATTGTACATATGTGCCACATCATCTTTATCCATTCATCTGTCAATGGACACTTAGGGTGTTTCCATGTCCTGGCTCTTGTAAATAGTGCTGCAATGAACATTGTGGTACATGACTCTTTTTGAGTTATGGTTTCCTCAGGGTATGTGCCCAGTAGTGGGATTGCTCGGTCATATGGTAGTTCTATTTTTAGGTTTCTAAGGAACTTCAGTAGTGTTCTCCACAGAGGCTATATCAATTTATAGTCCCACCAACAGTGCAAGAGGGTTCCCTTTTCTCTACATCCTTTGCAGCATTTTTTGTTTGTAGATATTTTGATGATGGCCATTCTGACTGGTGTGAGGTGATACCTCATTGTAGTTTTTATTTGAATTTCTCTAATGATTAGTGATGTTGAGCATACTTTCATGTGTTTGTTGTCAATCTGTATATCTTCTTTGGAGAAATGTCTATTTAGGTCTTCTGCCCATATTTGGATTGGGTTGTTTGTTTTTGATATTGAGCTACACGAGCTGCTTGTATATTTTAGAGTTAATCCTTTGTCAGTTGCTACATTTGCAAATATTTTCTCCCATTCTGAAGTTGTTTTTTTGTCTTGTTTATGGTTTCCTTTGCTGTGCAAAAGCTTTTAAGTTTCATTAGGTCCCATTTGTTTATTTTTGTTTTTATTTCCATCTCTCTAGGATGTGGGTCAAAGAGGATCTTGCTGTGATTTATGTCATAGAGTGTTCTGCTTATGTTTTCCTCTAAGAGTTTTACGGTGTCTGGCCTTACATTTAGGTCTTTAATCCATTTTGAGTTTTGGGGGGTATGGTGTTAGGAAGTGTTCTAATTTCATCCTTTTATGTGTAGCTGTCCAGTTTTCCCAGCACCACATATTGAAGAGGCTGTCTTTTCTCCATTGTATATTCTTGCCTCCTTTATCAAAAATAAGGTGACCAGATGGGCATGGCTTTATCTCTGGGCTTTCTATCTTGTTCCATTGATCTATCTTTCTGTTTCTGTGCCAGTACCATAGTATCATGATTACTGTACTTTGTAGTATATTCTGAAGTCAGGGAGCCTGATTCCTCCAGCTCTGTTTTTATTTCTCAAGATTGCTTTGGCTATTCGGGGTCTTTTGTGTTTCCATACAAACTGTGAAATATTTTCTTCTAAATCTGGGGAAAATGCCATTGGTAGTTTGATAGGGATTGCACTGAATCTGTAGATTGCTGTGGGAAGTATAGTCATTTTCACAATGTTGATTCTGCCAATCCAAGAACATGTTATATCTCTCCATTTGTTTGTATAATCTTTAATTTATTTCATCAGTATCTTAAAGTTTTCTGCATACAGTTCTTTTGTCTCCTTAGGTAGGTTTATTCCTAGGGATTTTAATCTTTTTGTTGCAATGGTAAATGGGAGTGGTTCCTTAATTTCCCTTACAAATGTTTCATCATTAGTGCACAGGAATGCAAGAGATTTCTGTGCATTAATTTTGTATCCTGATACTTTACCAAATTCATTGATTAGCGCTAGTAGTTTTCTGGTGGCATCTTTAGGATTCTCTATATATAGTATCATAACATTGGCAAACAATAACAGTTTTACTTCTTCATTTCTGATTTGGATTCCTTTTATTTCTTTTTCTTCTCTAATTGCTGTGGCTAAAACTTCCAAAACTATATTGAATAAGGGTGGTGACAGTGGGCAACCTTGTCTTGTTCCTGATCTTAGTGGAAATGACTTCAGTTTTTCACCATTGAGAACGATGTTGGCTGTGGGTTTGTCATATATGGCCTTTATTATGTTGAGGAAAGTTCCCTGTATACCTACCTTCTGGAGAGTTTTAATTATAAATGGGCATTGAATTTTTTCAAAAGCTTTTTCTGCATCTATTGAGATGATCATACGTTTTTTATCCTTCAATTTGTTAATATAGTGTATCACATTGATTGATTTGCATATTTTGAAGAATCCTTGCAATCCTGGGATAAACCCCACTTAATCATGGTGTATGATCCTTTTAATGTGCTGTTGGATTCTGTTTGCTATAATTTTGTTGAGGATTTTTGCATCTATGTTCCTCAGTGATATTGGTCAGTAGTTTTCTTTTTCTGTGACATCTTTGTCTGGTTTTGTTATCAGGGTGATGCTGGCCTCATAGAATGATTTTGGGAGTGTTCCTCTCTCTGCTGTATTTTGGAAGAGTTTGAGAAGGATAGGTGTTAGCTCTTCTCTAGATGTTTGATGGAATTTGCCTGTGAAGTCATCTGGTCCTGTGCTTTTGTTTGGTGTAAGATTTTTAATCACAGTTTCAATTTCAATGCTTGTCATTGGTCTATTTATATTTTCTATTTCTTCCTGGTTCAGTCTCAGAAGATTGTGCTTTTCTAAGAATTTGTCCATTTCTTCCAGGTTGTCCATTTTATTAGCATATAGTTGCTTGTAGTAAGGTCTCATGATCCTTTTTATTTCTGCAGTGTCAGTTGTTACTTCTCCTTTTTCATTTCTAATTCTGTTGATTTGGGTCTTCTCCCTTTTTTTCTTGATGAGTCTGGCTAATGGTTTATCAATTTTGTTTATCTTCTCAATGAACAAGCTTTTAGTTTTATTGATCTTTGCTGTTATTTCTTTCATTTCTTTTTCATTGATTTGTGATCTAATCTTTATGATTTCTTTCCTTCTGCTAACTTTAGGGTTCTTTTGTTCTTTTTCTCTAATTGCTTTAGGTGTAACTATGGGTTGTTTATTTGAGATTTTTCTTGTTTCTTGAGGTAAGATTATATTGTTATAAACTTCCCTCTTAGAACTGCTTTTGCTGCATCCTATAAGTTTTGGTCCATTGTGTTTTCATTTTCATTTGTTTCTAGGTATTTTTTGATTTCCTCTTTGATTTCTTCAGTGATCTCTTGGTTATTTAGCAGCATATTGTTTAGCCTCCATGTGTTTTTATTTTTTACAGCTTTTTTTCTTGTTATTGATATCTAGTCTCATAGCATTGTGGTTAGAAAAGCTACTGGATATGATTTCAATTTTCTTAAATTTACCAACACTTGATTTTTGACCCAAGATATGATCTATCCTGAAGAATTTTCCATAAGCACTTGAGAAGAAAGTGTATTCAGTTGTTTTGGGATGGAATGTCCTATAAATATCAATTAACTCCATCTTGTTTAATGTTTCATTTAATGTTTGTGTTTCCTTATTTATTCTCTGTTCAGTTGATCTGTCCATTGGTGAAAGTGGAGTGTTAAAGTCCCCTACTATTATTGTGTTACTGTCGATTTCCCCTTTTATGGCTGTTAGCGTTTGCCTTGTGTATTGAGGTGCTCCTAGGTTATGTATTGAGGAGCTCCTAGGTGCTCCTAGGGTGCATAAATGTTCACAATTGTTATATCTTCTTCTTGGATTGATCCCTCGATCATTCTGTACCATCCTTCTTTGTCTCTTAAAAGTCTTTATTTTAAATAGCGTCCTTCTTTGTCTCTTAATAGTCTTTATTTTAAAGTCTATTTTGTCTGATATGAGAATTGCTACTCCAGCTTTCTTTTGACTTCCATTTGCATGGGCTATCTTTTTCCATCCCCTCACTTTCAGACTGTATGTGTCCTCTGGTCTGAAGTGGGTCTCTTGTAGACAGCATATATACAGGTCTTGTTTTTGTACCCATTCATTTTGTCTATGTATTTTGGTTAGAGCATTTAATCCATTTACCTTTAAGGTAATTATAGATATGTATTTTCCTATTACCATTTTCTTAATTGCTTTGGGTTTGTTTTTGTAGGTCTTTTCCTTCTCTTGTGTTTCTTGCCTAGAGAAGTTCCTTTAACATTTGTTGTAAAGCTGGTTTGGTGGTGCTGAATTCTCTTAACTTTTGCTGTAAAGCTCTTAATTTCTCTGTCAAATCTGACTGAGATCCTTGCTAGGTAGAGTAATCTTGGCTGTAGGTTTTTCCCTTTCATCACTTTAAATATGTTCTGCCACTCCCTTCTGGCTTGCAGAGTTTCTGCTGAAAGATCAGCTCTTAACCTTATGGGGATTCCCTTGTATGTTATTTGTTACTTTTTCCTTGCTGCTTTCAATATTTTTTCTTTGTACTTAATTTTTGATAGTTTTGTATGTCTTGGCGTGTTAGTTCTTGGATATACCTTGTATGGGACTCTCTGTACTACCTGGGCTTGATTGACTATTTCCTTTCCCATATTAAGGAAGTTTTCAACTATAATCTCTTCAAGTATTTTCTCAGTCCCTTTCTTTTCCTCTTCTTCTTCTGAGACCCCTATAATTTGAATGTTGGTGCATTTAATGTTACCCCAGAGGTCTCTGAGACTCTCCTCAATTCTTTTCATTCTTTTTTTTTATTCTGCTCTGTGGTGGTTATTTCCACTATTTTATCTTACAGGTCACTTATCCATTCTTCTGCCTCAGTTATTCTGCTACTGATTCCTTCTAGAGAATTTTTCATTTCATTTCTTGTGTTGTTCATCATTGATTGTGTTCTCTTTAGTTCTTCTAGGTCCTTATTAAATGTTTCTTTTATTTTCTCCAATCTATTTCCAGATTTCGGATCATCTTTACTATCATTACTCTGAATTCTTTTTCAGGTAGTCTGCCTATTTCCTCCTCATTTGTTTGGTTAAGTGAGTTTCTTACCTTGCTCCTTCATCTGCTGTGTATTTCTCTGTGTTCTCATTTCGCTTAACTTACTGTGTTTGGGGTCTTCTTTTTGCAGGCTGCAGGTTAGTAGTTCCCGTTTTTCTGGTGTCTGCCCCCAGTGCGTAATGTTGGTTCAGTGTGTTGTGTAGGCTTCCTGGTGGAGGGGACTGGTGCCTGTGTTCTGATGGATGAGGCTGGATCTTGTCTTTCTGGTGGGCAGGGTCACATCCGGTTGTTTGTTTTGGGGTGTCTGTGAACTTAGTATGATTTTAGGCAGCCTCTCTGCTAATAGGTGAGGCTGTATTCCTGTCTTGCTAGTTGTTTGGCATGGGATGTCCAGCTCTAGAGCTTGCTGATCATTCAGTGGAGCTGGGTCTTAACACTGAGATGGAGATCTCTGGGAGAGCTCTAGTTGATTGATATTACATGGGGCCAGGAGGTCTCTTGTTGTCCAATGTCCTGAACTCGACTCTCCTACCTCAGAGGCTCAGGCCTGACACCAGGCCTGAGCACCAAGACCCTGTCAGCCACATGGCTTAGAAGAAAAGTGAGAAAAGAAAGAAAGAAACAAAGAGAAAAAATAAAATAAATTAAATTTTTAAAATAAAAATATTTTTTAAATATTAAAATAAAAATAGTAATAAAAAAAGAAGAGAGCAACCAAACCAATAAACAAATCCACCAATGATAACAAGCACTAAAAACTAAACTAAGATAAACATATAAATCAGAAACTTGTCAGTCACATACAGCAAACCCCAATTCTACAGTTGCTCCCAAAGTCCACTACCTCAATTTTGGGATGATTTGTTGTCTATTCAGGTATTCCACAGATGCAGGATACATCAAGTTGATTATGGAAATTTAATCCACTGCTTCTGAGGCTGCACAGAGAAATTTCCCTTTCTCTCCTTTGTTCTCACAGCTCCTGGGGTTCAGCTTTGGATTTGGCCCCACCCCTGAATGTAGGTCACCCTCTGGCATCTGTTTTTTGCCCAGACAGTAGCTGGTTAAAGGAGTGGCTGATTAGGTGTCTCTGCCTCACTCTGGCCAGGGGAAGAGAGGGGTATGGCATGCGGGGCAAGCCTATGGGGGCAGGGGCCAGCATGATGTTGCACCAGCCTGAGGTGTATCGCGTGTTCTCCCAGGGAAGTTGTCCCTGGATCACGGGACCCTGGCAGTGGCGGGCTGCACAGGCTCCTGGGAGGGGAGGTGTGGATAGTGACCTGTGCTTGCACACAGGATTCTTGGTGGCTGCAGCAGCAATGTTAGCATTTCATGTCCGTCTCTGGTGTCCATACTGACAGCCGCAGCTTGTGCCCATCTCAGAAGCTCGTTTAAGCAGTGCTCTGAATCTCCTCTCCTCGAGCACCCGAAACAATGGTCTCTTGCCTCTTCGGCAGCTACAGACTTTTTCCCGGACTCCCTCCCAGCTAGCTGTGACACACTAGCCCTCTTCAGGCTGTGTTCACACAGCCAACTCCAGTCCTCTCCCTGGGATCTGACCTCCGAAGATGGAGCCTCAGCTCCCAGCCCCCACCTGCCCCGGCAGGTGAGCAGACAAGCCTCCCAGGCTGGTGAGTGCTGGTCGGCACCAATCCTCTGTGCAGGAATCTCTCCACTTTGCCCTCTGCACCCCCGTTGCTGCACTCTCCTCTGTGGCTCTGAAGCTTCCCCCCCACACCATCCCCATTTCCACTAGTGAAGGGGCTTCTTAGTGTGTGGAAGCTTTTCCTCCTTCACAGCTCCCTTCCAGAGGTGCAGGTCCCATCCGTATTCTTTTGTGTGTTTTTTCTTCTTTCTTTTATCCTACCCAGGTACGTGGGAGTTTCTTGCCTTTTGGGAAGTCTGAGGTCTTCTGCCAGCATTCAGTAGGTGTTCTGTAGGAGTTGTTCCACATGTACATGTATTTTTGATGTATTTGTGGGAAGGAAGGTGATCTCCACGTCTTACTCCTCTGCCATCTAACATTAAATAGTAATATCTATTACAGGCATACCTTGTTTCATTGCACTTCACTTTATTGCACTTCACGGATGCAGTGGGTTTTGGGTTTTTCTGTATCACAAATTGTAGGATTTTGACAACTCTGCATCAAGCCAATCTATCAGCACCATTTTTCCACCAGCACTTGTTCGTTTTATGTCTCTGTGTCACATTTTGGTAATTCTCATGCTATTTCATGCTTTTTCTTTTTCTTATATTTGTTATGGTGATTTGGGATCTGTGAACTTTGATGTTACTACTTTAATTATTTTGGGGCACAAGGAGCCATGCCCATAAAAGATGGTGAACTTATTGATAAATGGGTATGTTCTGACTGCTCTACCTATCTGCTTCTGTTCCCTCATCTCTCTCCCTCTTCTCAGGTCTCCCTATTCCCTGAAATACAACAATATTGAAATTAGGACAATTAATACCCCTATAATGGCCTTTAAATGTTCAAATGAAAGAGAGCCACATGTCTCTTATGTTAAATCAAAAGCTAGAAATGATTAAGCTTAGTGAGGAAGGCACACCAAAAGCTGAGATATGCTGAAAACTAGGTCTCTTACTCCAAACACTTAGCCAAGTTGTGAATGCAAAGGAAAAGTTTTTGAAGAAAATTAAACAAGCTATTCCAGTGAATGCATGAATGATATGTGAAACAGCCTTACTCCTGACATGGAGAAAGTTTTTAGTGGTCTGGATAGAAAATCAAACCAGTCACAACATTCCCTTAAGACAAAGTCTAATCCATAGCAAGGCCTTAACTTTCTTCAATGCTATGAAGGCTGAGAGAGGTGAAGAAGCTGCAATAGAAAAGTTTGAAGCTAACAGAGGTAATTCACAAACTTTAAGGAAAGAAGCTGTCTCCATGACATAAAAGTGCAAAATGAAGCAGCGAGCACTGATGTAGAAGCTACAGCAAGTTATCCAGAAGGTCTAGCTGAGATAATTAATGAAAGTGGCTACACTAAACAACAGATTTTCAATGTAAACAAAACAGCCTTTCAGTTGGAAGAAGATGTCATCTAGAACTTTCATAGATAGAGAGGAGAAGTCAATGCCTGGCTTCAAAGCTTCAAAGGAAAAGCTGACTCTCTTGTTAGGGGCTAATGCAGCTGGTGACTTTAGGATGAAGCCAATGCTCATTTACCATTCTAAACATCCTAGGGCCCTTAAGAATTATGCTAAATCTACTCTGCCTGTGCTCTATAAATAGACCAACAAAGCCTGGATGATAGCACAACTGTTTACAACATGGCTTACTGACTATTTCAAGTCTACTGTTGAGACCTACTACTCAGAAAAAGGATTCCTTTCAAAATACTACTGCTCATTGACAATGCACCTGGTCACCCAAGAGCTCTAATGGAGATGTACAAGACTAATGTTTCCAAGTCTGCTAACACAACATCCATTCTGCGACCCATGGATCAAGGAGTACTTTCTACTTTCAAGTCTTATTATTTAATAAATATATTTCATAAGGCTATAGCTGCTACAGATAGTGATACCTCTGATGGATCTTGGCGAAGTCACATGGAAACCTCTGGAAAGGATTCACCATTCTAGATGCCATTAGGAACATTTGTGATTCAGGGGAAGAGGTCAAAACATCAACAGTAACTGTAGTTTGGAAGATGCTGATTCCAACCCTCATGGATGACATTGAGGGGTTCAAGACTTCAGTGAAGGAAGTAACTGCAGATGTGATGGAAATAGCAAGAGAACTAGAAGTAGATGTGGAGCCGGAAGATATAACTGAATTGTTGTAGTCTCATGACAAAACTTTAATGGACAAAGAGCTGCTTCTTATGGATAAGCAAAGAAAGTGATTTCTTGAGATGGGATCTACTTCTGTGAACATACTTTAAAGATTGTTGAAATGACAACAATGTATTTCGAATATTACATAAACTTAGCTTACAAAGTAGAGGCAGGTTTTGAGAGGATTGACTCTATTTCTAAAAGAAGTTCTACTGTGGGTAAAATGCTATCAAACAGCATTTCATGTTACAGAGAAATCATTCATGAAAGTAAGAGTCAGTCGATGCAGCAAACTTCACTGTTGCCTTATTTTAAGAAATTGCTGCAGCCACCCCAACCTTCAGCAACACCACCCTGATCAGTCAGCAGCCATCAACACTGAGGCAAGACCCTCCACCAGCAAAAATTTACAACTTGTTGAAGGCTCAGATAATGGTTAGCATGTTTTAGCACTAAAGTATTCTTTAATTAATGTATGTACATTGTTTTAGACATAATGCTATTGAACACTTAATAGTTAATAGACTACAGTATAGTGTGAACACAACTTTCATATGCACTGGGAAACCAAAAATTTCAAGTCACTCGCTTTATTATAATATGCACTTTACTACAGTGGTCTGGAATCTAAACCTGCAATAACTCTGAGACATGCCCATACTGTATCCTAGAAAGGTACCAAGGTCAAAGGCAGGATATCAGTCCAAACAGTCTTTAATAAAAAGGTAAGCTGAGAACAAAACTGCACTGTAAATGCTGAGACAGAAGAAGAGATTGAGGAAGCTGAGAAACTGGGATCTGAGTGAAGCAGGCAAGTAGAAAATGGTCTAAATGAGTTCTGAAAACAGAGCATTGTTGTCTGAGGGACCTGATATGTTTATCTAGGTGGCCCTCATTTGAGCAAACCAGTTTATTCAAAGATACTAGAGCTAGAAGGACAGTGACAGTGCCCTAAACACTTTCTAACAAATAATGGATGGGTGGGGCCCAGAGAAATCACCTGCTCACATCAATGCCAGAGCCTCTACATCCCCCAGAAACTGCTTCCTCCTGTCCATGTTAAGGCTCAGAGCTTCCCTATCTCGTATGCTCTCAGTGTCTGACCCGACTGTTAACGTTACAGCATTCATTTCACTGACTCATTAGTGACTACACACCTGCAGGAAACAGATGACACACTCAGACTGGGAAAATTAAAGTGAACTTAAAAGGATTCTTGCCAGAATGGTGGAGAACATATAGGGAAACGACATGGAGTGGTGCACTACCCCAAGCTGAGTGACGGAGGATCAAAATGCCCACCCCCAGGCCTGAAGGAACATGACAAGGGAGCCATGAGGGAACCTGGAGAGACAGAGTGAGTGGGATGAAGAAGAATGACTGACATAACTACAGCTTTTACTTGAGGGAAACACCCAGCCCGAGGATGTGGACAGAACCAGAGTGATAATCACCTGACCTCGTTCCGCTCCCACCTACTGGTCAGCTAATGCCCCAACTAAACCCAGCCAGAAGCCAGAGGACAAAGGAGCCCAAGGTCAGCTCTGGGGTACAGAGCAGGGCAGGAAAGTGTAGAGAGTCAACTGGGAAGAGCCACGAACATCAGATATCTGGCACATTGCCCCACCTTTCTAAAGCTCTGGCAATGCCTCAGAAGGGACTAACTTCATATGGTTGCCCTGGGATAAAGCCAACAGCCTGTCTTCTTTCATAGCCTCATCCACCTCACAAACCTGTACACTCAGCTCTTTCACATCAGGGTGAAATCCTCCTGTTCCTGGTCCAGTGCTTTTCTTTTCCCAACTACCTTCTTGTTTACTCATAGGAAGAGACTAGTGTGCACATCCCTCCAGGCCTTGGGACAGGTTCTGACATGTCAGAATTGGCTGGACATGTCCATGCTAGGACCTCCATGACACAATAAAATATGTACTTGGCACTAAAAATCAACTGATTACAATGGAATCTTCCTTGGATGAGTTAGATACCTCAGGATTTTGCAGGGCCCCAGGTCAGGATTCTCAATGTCAATAGTCATTGCACAAAACAGTATAAAATATGATTCCGGTTTTTTTTAGGGTTTGATTATTTGCATCCTGGATTAATAGCACTTCACTACATGCTCCAAATTAACAGCTTCTGAAGTTTTTTGCTTTGTTTCGTTTTGTTTTTTAAAGTTTGATAATTTTGTAAACCTGCCTTGAAATTCCTAGTTCTTAATACTGGCCAGAACCCAAAATAGAAACTGAAAACAAAGAAAAGAAACTGTTCTCACAAGTCAGAATTAGGCAGCATCAGAAATCATGAAAGAGGTTGGAAAACATTTTTAGACTGGTTTTACAACTCCTGTTAGCCTAGATAATTGATATCACCACCAAAATTTACCTTGACAGGGCTTTGAAAACTTTTGAAATTCACCTTCCTAAATGAATGCAATTCATAATTCCATGAAGAATGCTAAGTGTTCCCCCTCCCACTCGTTACACTGAATTGGAATTGTATACCATGTTGGAAATTCTAAAGTCAAGTTTGAAGAATCACCGTGAAGCCATTAATTACCAGATAATGCTCCAACCAAAGAAAAGGCTTAGAGATGAATAAAAGAACTCACAGGGTGGCCTAACACTAAATTATTTTCTTGGGACCGTTGTGGAGGCAATGTCTCTTGGGTGCCAAGTCTGCCACTAGACAAAATGGTGAAGCTGTTTTCAGTCACATGTGCTCCATCCAGTTGCCTTTATATTCGATAACTTCTATGAGGCTTCCAGGGCCACCTCACCCAGGCCTCCCTGATAACTCAGTTCTCTTCCCAGGCAGGAAGACTTCCTTATTTGGTTGGATAAGAAAGCTTAACCTTCCTATCTTCCTTCCTAGATAATATGCTAAAAAGTGGTTGGTTTTTTAACTCCAGTATGTGGCTTTAAGGAGATTTATCCATGATGGAAAAGACCTGGCCAAGGAATCAGGGGGATTAGGTTCTTGCTTCAACCCTGCCACCAAAGGCAATTGTGATCTTGGAATAATCACTTCATTTCTCTGTGTCTCATTTTCTTCTTCTGTAACATGAAGGTGTTGGATAATGTCAGTGACTTCCAGGCTATTTCTTTTAGCCTTTTTCAAATGTAGTCTTACATGGAAGCTCAATATGTGAAGCAGAAAAAGGCAGAGCTACTCTGATTTGAAGAAAAGGTAATTTCCACCAATCCTGTTCACCTGACCATCACACTTCCCTGTATCTCTTAAATTCACTCTGCATTCAAAGTATTACCTTTGGCCCTTGCCTGTGGCTCATGATCTCTGAAGTTCTGATTAAAAAGCAGAACTCTGGGTCCCACACTTAAGATCTACTAAATCAGCCTGGGTAGAGCTGGGGCTCAGGAATCTTCTTTTAAACAAGCATCTCAGGTGAATCTCATGAACACAAAAATTTGAGCACGTTGAAAAGCACCAGAACAGATATTTCTGAAATCTTTTCCTATGCCAACACTCTAGCAGTGTTGCTCAATATTTAAGATTTACAAAGCCATTTGAAATCTGATGAAGGAAATAAATCTTCTGTCTGAGAAAACTGCAAACACACACACACACACACACACACACACACACACACACACACAGAGGCACATATGTGAAATTTGTCTAGAATTACAGCGAGCTTAAATACCCAGTTATGTATCTCCTTGATGTCCATCCTGGACACTCTATGGGCCCATAGGTAAAACCCCTGTGATATCCATGACCTGACAGTGGTATTTCAGGATGAATGTGGTGATTCATTACAGAAGGAGCCCTTCTGGCATTAAATCAAACGTTATTAGTTGCTGATATTGTACTAAACCAAAGGCTGCCTCCAACTTAAAACCTCTAACCCAAATTCAAACTTGTTCAAAGTGCTTAGTACCTCCTTTTTGGGTTTTGTTTGTTTTTTAATTTTTTTAATTACCAGGAATAGTGTCAGCCTGAATTTTTCTCAAATACTTCACTATAGGTATGAGGATAAAATGGCTAAACTCCAGCAAACCAGCTGACACGTTTCCAAGATTCTTGCTGTAAGGGCTATTCAGTTCCCAATTGATTTGTTTCTCAGATTGGATGCATAGACAATCCTGCCCATGGAACATGAGGGTCATGTCTTCCAACAGGAATGATGTGGTCACCTCATGGCTGAAAGCCCAGGCATTCTTTTCAAAGGACCAAGGAATGAGCTTAGGACAAGTTTTCAACCTGCCAACCAATAAAACTGTGTGGTGGCACCGAGCACCCTTATAAAGGGCTGATCCCTAAATATTCTCAGACATGACAGGAGTAGGATGGTCCTTTCCCAAAAGCCTGCCTCCATTTTCCACGTGCCACCCAGATGTGCCATGTGGAGTGGGAATGCTAGCATACAACATAGGCAAGGTGCTGTACCACCTATATGAGTTCTTTATTCTTTTTTTAAAAAAACTTTCTCTTGCAATTTGAGTGATTTTGGCTTTCATTCTGCCTTTGGCTCAACAGCTAAAGCCCCTCTCCAAGTCAGCTCCCCTGCCTACGTATTCCCAGTTAATAGGGAACCACTTAACTACACGAACATTAACTAATTTAAAGTTTGCTTTTCATCCTAGCACTAATAGGAGAGGAGGAATGTGTTTGTGTTTGCAAGTTTTCCATGTGGGTTAAGCAAAGATTGTTTGCTCAAGTGTGAAGCTTGGAAGAGAAAGAAAAAACAAGGCCCATGTCTCATCTTGTCCTTTGGAGGTAGGCAGAAGAGCCATTGTTCCCATTGCAGCTGAAACTTGTGGGCTGAGAAACCACTGGAACCTTTTCTCTGAGGTTTCTGAAAATTTTCCTCACAGACTTATCATTGTCAGCAACCGTGGCGGGCTGTTTTGTTTTGCCTTTCATTCCTTATTTATTGCTAAAGCAAACGGTAATGACAGTTGAGAATGGAAAGAGTGGCAAGCCATAGTGAAATATAGGAATAAGGCATTGATCTAAACAAGAGAAGTTACTAAAAAGGAAAAGGAGTTCCTTCTCTAAAAGCTCAAAGTACCTTTCATATTCCAGCAAAGCTGGACCGAAAGCAAAATTATTTTTAAAGGTAAACAGATAACAAGTGGCTCATCCAGAACTCCAGGGTGGATTTCTACTCCCTCCTACAAGGCAAAGGTTGCCTTTTAATTCTTTGTAGGTAAGACAAGGCACAGAACAATGGGGAGAAACATGTTTGAAGGTAAAAAATGGATATATAATACTAAAGGAGAAGCCACAAGATCCCTTAAAATATAACCCTAGCTTTCATGGTCTTAAAAAAAAGAATACCCTTGGTTTCCCCTGTCCTTAGCTGAGGCATGGCCAAAATAAGGATGCTGCTATTAATCAGGGACTTGGGATTCTGCGTTTTTGATCTTGGCTTATTTGTTTAGTGGAATATACAGCATCTTCCATGTTTCTGCTTACATTATAGTTATCGTGATGAGCCAGCAGTATCTATTCTGAATGCCCTGACTTTGTCCCATTAGTAAAAAAATGGCAATATATAGAAAAAAGGTTTCAATGTTTCCCAATAACCAAAACGATAGAATCCTAGATCTTCAACATGGTTTGCATGGACCTCTATAATCTGATCCTTGCTTATTGTTCCAGCTCCAAGCACTAATATTTTGCCTCTTGAACTGCATGTTCCAATAATTTCAGAAACTTAAATTTCCTCCGAATCATTGTGCTACTTTAAGTCTCTATAGGTTTTCCAATGATATTCTATCTCCCTGAGTGACCCTTTCCCCTTACTCATTCTTTTCCCTGTACCTAATCCAACTTATCTATCCAGACATAACTCAGGTGTCATCACATCTAGGAAGTCATTCTTAACACACCAAACCACTCCCTCACATGAGATTAGGCACCTGGGCATGACATCCTCAGGAGAACTACCATATTTTATTGAAACTATTTTTGTGTTTATCTCTGCTACTAAATCATGTGTTCCTCAAGGACAAAGATGATGCCTTATTCCCACTGCCAAGCAAAAAGAAGACACTTAATTGAATTTAATCAAAGAAAGACAGAGTAGTATGAAGTACTAGAGGGAAAAAACATTGAACTTCAATGAAAAAGACATGATAGGCAAGCCTATCTTGCCTCTCAAACTCACCAGCTGAAGCTCACTTTGCTGCTGCCATCTTCATCTTCAGTCTTCCCTACATGCTTAGCACAGTTCCTTGGTAAGTCTCATGGCATGGTCCACTGTAGCCTGGCTCTTCATGCCCAGTGCCCACTGAACTCCAACTCTGACAGTCTCTGCTCCAATCTTTGAATCTGAACAAACCGTTCTCCAATATTCCCACCACCCAGTATCATCCAACAGCTGGCATCTAAGGCAGCACTGACCTAGGACCAGACAGAAACAACATTCCTGTTCCCTATCAGTTCGTTATTCCCTCCACAATGATGCTAAATGACTGTCTTAAATTTTAATTTCCTGTAATAAGAATGAAAGGAATCTGCAAATGATGGTTTCACTTATTTGACTGAGTCTTATTCATCTCTCCTTTTTAGGGACCCAACATAATGTCTAAAATATAGGATATGCTTGATGAGTAGGAATTAATTAAGTAAGTATAATTTCTATGGTTCTTTTCAAGCTTATGATTAGATGCCTTGTAGCAGAGATGAATAATCATCTACCAAGATGTGTGCTCCACTCTTCTCAGTGTTAAGTTGGTGCTGGGAAGAGGCTTCTTAGCCAGGGACTACATTTCCCAGCACCCTTCAAATCTATTGCAGCCATGTGACCGGTTTTTACCAATGAAATGGAAGTAGAAGAAACATATGGCTTCTCTAATTCAGGGCTTTGAAGAAGTGTTTAAAACTTCTCCATGCTCTTTTATTCCTGCTGGTTCAATGCAAATGACAAAAGGGCCCTAGAGCAAAGTCTGGCACACTTTCTATGCAAAAGGATAGATAGTAAATATTTTATGCTTTGTTGCCATATAATCTGTCACAACTACTCCATTCTGCCTTTATAGTGCAAAAGCCACCGTGGACAACACATAAACAAACATTTAAGGCTGTATTCCAATACGGCTTTATTTACAAAAATAAGTGGAGGGCCATATTTAGCCCACACGACATAATTTGCCAACCCCTGCTTTAGAGGACAGCAGAGCATGAGATGGAAGAAACCTGAATACCTGAATCCCACATGGAGAAAAAGCAGCAACACAGACCAGGATCACCAGTCTTGGTTTATTACATGAGTACAATAGCTAACTTCTACTTTGTTAAGCCACTGAAATTTTGGAGCTTACTTATTAAATAAGTTAGTATTGCCTTTACTAACATATAATCCTAGTGTCAAATAAAAGAAATGGGAATTAAATATGTAAACTTTTAAAAGCCACCAAGATGAGCTTAAGGCAAAGCCACAAAATTTTGTCCTCTTGCTCACCTGTTCTCTGAACTATTCTGGCTCCTAGAATCATTTTTTTTCTCATGCTTTTCTTCCTACTCTCCTACCCCTATCTCACACTCTATTATATGGTCAAATCAAAATGAGGTTAAACATGATATATTTTATTCCATAGGTCTATTTTAATACTGTACTGGCTACACTTAACTCTGTATATACATATTATTTCTTTAAACTTAGTAACAAGATGCCATAGATAACCTGATAAAGGAATATAGCTACTATATGTCACACACAAAGGTACGGCTGTCCTCTATGGACAAAGCTGTTTGGTGATCTGTGGGAAAAGTAAAAGGCCTAGCCCCTTCCTTTGTGTTAATGTCCATTAGAGGGCCCTAAAACTATGCCATTTGAACCTGATGTGTCCTGGCGTGTAGTAAAATTCTCATTTAACTTCTAATTAGAAAGCTATCTCAGCCTGGGCATCAAACATGTGTCCAAAGTCTGGAGGGAGTGGGGGAAGATTTGGGAGTTGGTGAAGGGAGGGGGATGGAGTGGTTGACACTTTTGCCAGGAATAAGTTGAAGACACATCCTCACTCTAAGCTCATAATTGTTCCTGCCCCTGGTAACTAAAGAATTGTAAGTGGGTATACCTTACCAGGATTTCAGTGTAAGTAATAGCAAATTCAAAATTCAAATCAACCAGATCTAAACAACGAAGGGCATTTGTTATCTCATTTAAGTGAAAAAAGTTAGGATGGGGTTTAGGAATAGTTTGACCCGGGCTATGGCTCTATTTCCTTACAATTCACTTATTTGTGTCCTACATATTTAGCTGTGTCCAAATGTCTCCCTATGTCACTGCAGCAGCCCCAGGCCTTACAACCGTACATCACACCATTCAAAGTAAGGGAGTGGTTTTATTCTTTCTCCAATCATAGATAAAATAATTCCATGTTCTGACTTGACTAACTTGGTCAGGTAGATGGCACATGCTCCTTGGTTAGACCTTGGTTAGACCTGTCATTGCTAGTCCCTGACACAATTGCTGTTCCATAGGGGATGAGAAAATACTGATTGACTTTTTCTAATTAGGGTCCACCCAATCTGCATACTAACCATATAACAGGAGAGGGGTGGAGTGGATCTGTAAAGGCAATCACAATGTCCAGCCCACTAAGTCAAGGTCAACACATCTGGTCCCTTTCCTAGAGTCTCCCCCAGGGCATGCTTCAGGTCCTCATACAATAGATTCCATGCTACTGTACCTCACCAACTTGCCAGATCCTGCTTTGCTGGCTTATGAGTAAGAAATCATCCCTGTTTTGCTGCTGAAGGAGCTGAGAATCAGAGTTAAGTCATCCTCCTAAGAAGCTGCAGCTAACGAGTGGTACAGCAAGGGCACAGACACAGCTCCACCTGACTCAGTTTCATGTTCCCATGCCCCACCACGCTATCCCTCACCCTAACACAATGATAGGTCAAAGTTGGAAGATATTATCACCCCAGCCCGGCTTACCATGTTAGGAGACGTCCCATCTGAACAGTGGGCTCTGCTCTGCTTTCTTACATTGAATGTTTTCTATAAGTACAGAATCTACAGTCTGTGCCTGAAAAAATGTATTCTGGGTCCTTTAATCATCTAGGTGTCTAAGTACAATCCTTGCATTGAATAGAAAGTGTGTATATGTGTGTATGTGAGAGTGCACATGTGCATATGTTTTATTTCCCAGTGTTCTTAAAATCTTAACAGTAGACTGGGGGACTCTGGGAGGGCTCACGCCAAGGAGCACTTCCCAGAACTTCTGCTGCCAGTGTCCTTGTCCTCACAGTGAGACAGAGCCAACCCTGCCTCTGCAGAAGACCCCCCAACACTAGCAGATACATCAGAAATACATCTACACGTGGAACAACTCCTACAAAACACCTACTGAATGCGGGCAGAAGACCTCAGACCTCCCAAAAGGCAAGAAACTCCCCACATACCTGGGTAGGGCAAAAGAAAAAAAGAATAAACAGAGATAAAAGGCTAGGGATGGAGCCTGCACAAGTGGGAGGGAGCCGTGAAGGAGGAAAGGTTTCCACACACTAGGAAGCCCCATTGCAGGTGAAGACTGCAGTTGGCGGAGGAGGGGAGCTTCGGGACAGCAACAGGGATGTGGAGGGCAGAGTGGAGAGATTCCCGCACAGAGGATTGGGGCCAACCAGCACTCACCAGCCCAAGAGGCTTGTCTGCTCACCCGCCGGGGCGGGCGGGGCTGCGAGCTGAGGCTCCGGCTTCGGTTGGAGCAGAGCACAGGGAGAGGACTGGGGTTGGCTGCGTGAACGCAGCCTGAAGGGGGCTAGTGCACCACGGCTAGCCGGGAGGGAGTCTGGGAAAAGGTCTGGAGCTGCCGAAGAGGCAAGAGACTTTTTCTTCCCTCTTTGTTTCCTGGTGCGCGAGGAGAGAGGATTAAGAGCGCTGCTTAAAGGAGCTCCAGAGACGGGCGAGAGCCATGGCTAACAGCGCAGACCCCAGAGACGGGGATGAGACACTAAGGCTGCTGCTGCCACCACCAAGAAACCTGTGTGCGAGCACAGGTCACTATCCACACCTCCCTACCGGGGAGGCTGTGCAGCCTGCCACTGCCAGGGTCCCGGGATCCAGGGACAGCTTTCCCGGGAGAACGCACGGCACGCCTCAGGCTGGTGCAACGTCACGCTGGCCTCTGCTGCCGCAGGCTCGCCACGCACTCCATACCCCTCCCTCCCCCTGGAGGAAGCACAGAGAGTCCCATACAGGATAAATCCAAGGAGAAATACGCCAAGACACATATTAATCAAACTGTCAAAAATTAAATACAAAGAAAACATATTAAAAGCAGCAAGGGAAAAACAACAAATAACACACATGGGAATCCCCATAAGGTTAACAGCTGATCTTTCAGCAGAAACTCTGCAAGCCAGAAGGGACTGGCAGGACATATTTAAAGTGATGAAGGAGAAAAACCTGCAACCAAGATTACTCTACCCGGCAAGGATCTCATTCAGATTTGATGGAGAAATTAAAACCTTTAAAGACAAGCAAAAGCTGAGAGCATTCAGCACCACCAAACCAGCTTTACAACAAATGCTAAAGGAATTTCTCTAGGCAAGAAACACAAGAGAAGGAAAAGACCTACAATAACGAACCCAAAACAATTAAGAAAATGGGAATAGGAACATACATATCAATAATTACCTTAAATGTAAATGGACTAAATGCTCCCACCAAAAGACACAGATTGGCTGAATGGATACAAAAACAAGACCCATATATATGCTGTTAATAAGAGACCCACTTCAGACCTAGAGACACATACAGACTGAAAGTAAGGGGATGGAAAAAGATATTCCATGCAAATGGAAACCAAAAGAAAGCTGCAGTAGCAGTTCTCATATCAGACAGAATAAACTTTAAAATAAAGACTATTAGAAGAGACAAAGAAGGACACTACATAATGATCAAGGGATCAATCCAAGAAGACGATATAACAACTGTAAACATTTATCCACCCAACATAGGAGCACCTTAATACATGAGACAAATACTAACAGCCATAAAAGGGGAAATCGACAGTAACACATTCATAGTAGGGGATTTTAACACCCCACTTTCACCAATGGACAGATCATCCAAAATGATAATAAATAAGGAAACACAAGCTTTAAATGATACATTAAACAAGATGGACTTAATTGATATTTATAGGACATTCCATCCAAAAACAACAGAATACACATTTTTTTGAAGTGCTCATGGAACATTCTTCAGGATACATCATATCTTGGGTCACAAATCAAGCCTTGGTAAATTTAATAAAACTGAAATTGTAGCAAGTATCTTTTCCGACAACAATGCTATAAGAATAGATATCAATTACAGGAAAAGATCTGTAAAAAATACAAACACATGGAGTCTAAACAATACACTACTTAATAATGAAGTGATCACTGAAGAAATCGAAGAGGAAATCAAAAAATACCTAGAAACAAATGACAATGGAGACACGACGACACAAAGCCTATGGGATGCAGCAAAAGCAGTTCTAAGAGGGAAGTTTATAGCAATAAAATCCTACCTTAAGAAACAGGATGAAAGGCTCTTGGTGCTCCAGCCAGGAGTCAGGGCTCTGCCTCTGAGGTAGGAGAGCCAACTTCAGGACACTGGTCAACAAGAGACCTCCCAGCTCCACATAATATTAAACGGTGGAAATCTCCCAGAGACCTCCATCTTAACACCAGCACCCAGCTTCACTCAACGACCAGCAAGCCACAGTGCTGGACAACCTATGCCAAACAACTAGCAAAACAGGAACACAACCCCACCCATTATCAGAGAGGCTGCCTAAAATCATAATAAGGCCACAGACACCCCAAAACACACCACCAGACGTGAACCTGCCCACTAGAGAGACAAGATCCAGCCTCACCCAGCACAACACAGGCACTAGTCCCCTCCACCAGGAAGCCTACACAACCCACTGAAACAACCTTAGCCACTGGAGACAGACATCAAAAACAACGGGAACTACGAAAGTGCAGCCTGCAAAAAGGAGACCCCAAACACAGTAAGATAAGCAAAATGAGAAGACAGAAAAACACACAGCAGATGAAGGAGCAAGATAAAAACCCACCAGACCTAACAAATGAAGAGGAAATAGGCAATCTACCTGAAAAAGAATTCAGAATAATGATAGTAAGGATGATCCGAAATCTTGGAAGTAGAATGGACAAAATGCAAGAAACAGTTAACAAGGACCTACAAGAACTAAAGATGAAACAAGCAACGATGAACAATGCAATAAATGAAATTAAAACCACTCTAGATAGGATCAATAGCAGAATAACTGAGGCAGAAGAACGGATAAGTGACCTGGAAGATAAAGTAGTGGAAATAACTACTGCAGAGCAGAATAAAGAAAAAAGAATGAAAAGAACTGAGGACAGTCTCAGAGACCTCTGGGACAACATGAAACGCACCAACATTCGAATTATAGGGGTTCCAGAAGAAGAAGAAAGAAAGAAAGGGACTGAGAAAATATTTGAAGAGATTCTAGTTGAAAACTTCCCTAATATGGGAAAGGAAATAGTTAATCAAGTCCAGGAAGCACAGAGAGTCCCATACAGGATAAATACAAGGAGAAACACGCCAAGACACATATTAATCAAACTGTCAAAAATTAAATACAAAGAAAGCATATTAAAAGCAGCAAGGGAAAAACAACAAATAACACACAAGGGAATCCCCATAAGGTTAACAGCTGATCTCTCAGCAGAAACCCTACAAGCCAGAAGGGAGTGGCAGGACATACTGAAAGTGATGAAGGAGAAAAGCCTGCAACCAAGACTACTCTACCCAGCAAGGATCTCATTCACATTTGATGGAGAAATTAAAACCTTTAAAGACAAGCAAAAGCTGAGAGAGTTCAGCACCACCAAACCAGCTTTACAACAAACGCTAAAGGAACTTCTCTAGACACGAAACACAAGAGAAGGAAATGACCTATAGTAGTGAACACAAAACAATATATAAAATGGGAATAGGAACATACATATCGATAATTACCTTAAATGTAAATGGACTAAATGCTCCCACCAAAAGACACAGATTGGCTGAATGGATACAAAAACAAGACCCTTATATATGCTGTCTACAAGAGACCCACTTCAGACCTAGAGACACATACAGACTGAAAGTAAGGGGATGGAAAAAGATATTCCATGCAAATGGAAACCAAAAGAAAGCTGGAGTAGCAATTCTCATATCAGACAAAATAGACTTTAAAATAAGGACTATTAAAAGGGACACAGAAGGACACTACATAATGATCAAGGGATCGATCCAAGAAGAAGATATAACAATTGTAAATATTTATGCACCCAACATAGGAGAACCTCAATACATAAGGCAAATACTAACAACCATAAAAGGGGAGATCAACAGTAACACATTCATAGTAGGGGACTTTAACACCCCACTTTCACCCATGGACAGATCATCCAAAATGAAAATAAATAAGGAAACACAAGCTTTAAATGATACATTAAACAAGATGGACTTAATTGATATTTATAGGACACTCCATCCAAAAACAACAGAATACACATTTTTCTCAAGTGCTCATGGAACATTCTCCAGGATAGATCATATCTTGGGTCACAAATCAAGCCTTGGTAAATTTAAGAAAACTGAAATTGTATCAAGTATCTTTTCTGACCACAACGCCATGAAACTAGATGTCAATTACAGGAAAAGATCTGTAAAAAATACAAACACATGGAGGCTAAACAATACACTACTTAATAATGAAGTGATCACTGAAGAAATCAAAGAGGAAATAAAAAAAATACCTAGAAACAAATGACAATGGAGACACAACGACCCAAAACCTATGGGATGCAGCAAAAGCAGTTCTAAGGGGGAAGTTTATAGCAATACAAGCCCACCTTAAGAAGCAGGAAACATCTCGAATAAACAACCTAACCTTGCACCTCAAGCAATTAGAGAAAGAAGAACAAAAAAACCCCAAAGCTAGCAGAAGGAAAGAAATCATAAAAATCAGATCAGAAATAAATGAAAAAGAAATGAAGGAAACAATAGCAAAGATCAATAAAACTAAAAGCTGGTTCTTTGAGAAGATAAACAAAATAGATAAACCACTAGCCAGACTCATCAAGAAAAAAAGGGAGAAGACTCAAATCAATAGAATTAGAAATGAAAAAGGAGAAGTAACAACTGACACTGCAGAAATAAAAAGAATCATGAGAGATTACTACAAGCAACTCTATGCCAATAAAATGGACAACCTGGAAGAAATGGACAAATTCTTAGAAATGCACAACCTGCCAAGACTGAATCAGGAAGAAATAGAAAATATGAACAGACCAATCACAAGCACTGAAATTGAAACTGTGATTAAAAACCTTCCAACAAAAAAAGCCCAGGACCAGATGGCGTCACAGGTGAATTCTATCAAATGTTTAGAGAAGAGCTAACACCTATCCTTCTCAAACTCTTCCAAAATATAGCAGAGGGAGGAACACTCCCAAATTCCTTCTACGGAGCCACCATCACCTTGATACCAAAACCAGACAAGGATGTCACAAAGAAAGAAAACTACAGGCCAATATCACTGATGAACATAGATGCAAAAATCCTCAACAAAATACTAGCAAACAGAATCCAACAGCACATTAAAAGGATCATACACCATGATCAAGTGGGGTTTATTCCAGGAATGCAAGGATTCTTCAATATACACAAATCTATCAATGTGATAAACCATATTAACAAATTGAAGGAGAAAAACCATATGATCATCTCAATAGATGCAGAGAAAGCTTTCGACAAAATTCAACACCCATTTATGATAAAAACGCTCCAGAAAGTAGGCATAGAGGGAACTTTCCTAAACATAATAAAGGCCATATATGACAAGCCCACAGCAAACATCATCCTCAATGGTGAAAAACTGAAAGCATTTCCACTAAGATCAGGAAGAAGACAAGGTTGCCCACTCTCACCACTCTTATTCAACATAGTATTGGAAGTTTTAGCCACAGCAATCAGAGAAGAAAAGGAAATAAAAAGAATCCAAATCGGAAAAGAAGAAGTAAAGCTGTCACTGTTTGCAGATGACATGATACTATACATAGAGAATCCTAAAGATGCTACCAGAAAACTACTAGAGCTAATCCATGAATTTGGTAAAGTAGCAGGATACAAAATTAATGCACAGAAATCTCTGGCATTCCTATATACTAATGATGAAAAATCTGAAAGTGAAATCAAGAAAACACTCCCATTTACCATTGCAACAAAAAGAATAAAATATCTAGGAATAAACCTACCTAAGGAGACGAAAGACCTGTATGCAGAAAATTATAAGACACTGATGAAAGAAATTAAAGATGATACAAATAGATGGAGAGATATACCATGTTCTTGGATGGGAAGAATCAACATTGTGAAAATGACTCTACTACCCAAAGCAATCTACAGATTCAATGCAATCCCTATCAAACTACCACTGGCATTTTTCACAGAACTAGAACAAAAAATTTCGCAATTTGTATGGAAACACAAAAGACCCCGAATAGCCAAAGCAATCTTGAGAACGCAAAAAGGAGCTGGAGGAATAAGGCTCCTTGACTTCAGACTATATTACAAAGCAACAGTAATGAAGCCAGTATGGTACTGGCACAAAAACAGAAAGATATATCAGTGGAACAGGATAGAAAGCCCAGAGATAAACCCACGCACATATGGACACCTTATCTTTGATAAAGGAGGCAGGAATGTACAGTGGAGAAAGGACAGCCTCTTCAATAAATAGTGCTGGGAAAACTGGACAGGTACATGTAAAAGTATGAGATTAGATCACTCCCTAACACCATACACAAAAATAAGCTCAAAATGGATTAAAGACCTAAATGTAAGGCCAGAAACTATCAAACTCTTAGAAGAAAACAGAGGAAGAACACTCTATGACATAAATCACAGCAAGATCCTTTCTGACCCACCTCCTAGAGTAATGGAAATAAAAACAAAAATAAACAAATGGGACCTAATGAAACTTCAAAGCTTTTGCACAGCAAAGGAAACCATAACCAAGACCAAAAGACAACCCTCAGAATGGGAGAAAACATTTGCTAATGAAGCAACTGACAAAGGATTAATCTCCAAAATTTACAAGCAGCTCATGCATCTCAATAACAAAAAAACAAACAACCCCAACCAAAAATGGGTAGAAGACCTAAATAGACATTTCTCCAAAGAAGATATACAGAATGCCAACAAACACATGAAAGAATGCTCAACATCATTAATCATTAGAGAAATGCAAATCAAAACTACAATGAGATATCATCTCACACCAGTCAGAATGGCCATCATCAAAAAATCTAGAAACAATAAATGCTGGAGAGGGTGTGGAGAAAAGGGGACACTCTTGCACTGCTGGTGGGAATGTGAATTGGTTCAGCCACTGTGGAGAACAGTATGGAGGTTCCTTAAAAAACTACAAATAGAATTACCATATGACCCAGCAATCCCACTACTGGGCATATACCCTGAGAAAACCAAAATTCAAAAAGAGTCATGTACCAAAATGTTCATTGCAGCTCTATTTACAATAGCCCGGAGATGGAAACAACCTAAGCGCCCATCATCGGATGAATGGATAAAGAAGATGTGGCACATATACACAATGGAATATTACTCAGCCTTAAAAAGAAATGAAATTGAGCTATTTGTAATGAGATGGATAGACCTAGAGTCTGTCACACAGAGTGAAGTAAGTCAGAAAGAAAAAGACAAATACCGTATGCTAACACATATATATGGAATTTAAGGAAAAAAAATGTCATGAAGAACCTAGGGGTAAGATAGGAATAAAGACGCAGACCTACTGGAGAACGGACTTGAGGATATGGGGAGGGGGAAGGGTGAGTTTTGACAGGGCGAGAGAGAGTCATGGACATATACACACTAACAAACGTAGTAAGGTAGATAGCTGGGGGGAAGCAGCCACAAGGCACAGGGATATTAGCTCGGTGCTTTGTGACAGCCTGGAAGGGTGGGATGGGGAGAGTGGGAGGGAGGGAGACGCAAGAGGGAAGACATATAGGAACATATGTATATGTATAGCTGATTCACTTTGTTATAAAGCAGAAACTAACACACCATTGTAAAGCAATTATACCCCAATAAAGATGTTTAAAAAAAAAAAAAAAGAAACAGGAAACATCTCGAATAAACAAGCTAACCTTGCACCTAAAGCAATTCGGGAAAGAAGAACAAACAAACCCCAAAGTTAGCAGAAGGAAAGAAATCATAAAAATCAGATCAGAAATAAATGAAAAAGAAATGAAGGAAACGAGAGCAAAGATCAATAAAACTAAAAGCTGGTTCTTTGAGAAGATAAACAAAATTGATAAAGCATTAGCCAGACTCAAGAAGAAAAGGGAGAAGTCTCAAATCAATAGAATTAGAAACAAAAAAGGAGAAGTAACAACTAACACAGCAGAAATACAAAAGATCATCAGAGATTACTACAAGCAACTCTATGCCAATAAAATGGACAACCTGGAAGAAATGGACAAATTTTTAGAAATTCACAACATGCCAAGACTGAATCAGGAAGAAATAGAAAATATGAACAGACCAATCACAAGCACTGAAATTGAAACTGTGATTAAAAATCTTCCAACAAACAAAAGCCCAGGACCAGATGGCTTCACAGGCGAATTCTATCAAACATTTAGAGAAGAGCTACCACCTATGCTTCTCAAACTCTTCCAAAATACAGCAGACGGAGGAACACTCCCAAACTCATTCCATGAGGCCACCATCACCCTGATACCAAAACCAGACAAGTATGTCACAAAGAAAGAAAACTACAGGCCAATATCACTGATGAACATAGATGCAAAAATCCTCAACAAAATACTAGCAAACAGAATACAACAGCACATTAAAAGGATCATATGCCATGATCAAGTGGGATTTATTCCAGGAATGCAAGGATTCTTCAGTATACGCAAATCAATCAATGTGATACACTATATTAACAAATTGAAGGAGAAAAGCCATATGATCATCTCAATAGATGCAGAGAAAGCTTTTGACAAAATTCAACACCCATTTATGATAAAAACCCTCCAGAAAGTAGACATAGAGGGTACTTTCCTCAACATAATAAAGGCCACATATGACAAACCCACAGCCAACATCGTCCTCAATGGTGAAAAACTGAAAGCATTTCCACTAAGATCAGGAAGAAGACAAGGTTGCCCACTCTCACCACTCTTATTCAACATAGTTTTGGAAGTTTTAGCCACAGCAATCAGAGAAGAAAAGGAAATAAAAGGAATCCAAATCGGAAAAGAAGAAGTAAAGCTGTCACTGTTTGCAGATGACATGATACTATACATAGAGAATCCTAAAGATGCTACCAGAAAACTACTAGAGCTAATCAATGAATTTGGTAAAGTAGCAGGATACAAAATTAATGCACAGAAATCTCTACCATTCCTATACACTAATGATGAAAAATCTGAAAGTGAAATCAAGAAAACACTCCCATGTACCATTGCAACAAAAAGAATAAAATATCTAGGAATAAACCTACATAAGGAGATGCAGAAAATTATAAGACACTGATGAAAGAAATTGAAGATGATACAAATAGATGGAGAGATATACCATGTTCTTGGATTGGGAGAATCAACATTGTGAAAATGACTCTACTACCCAAAGCAATCTACAGATTCAATGCAATCCCTATCAAACTACCACTGGCATTTTTCACAGAACTGGAACAAAAAATTTCACAATTTGTATGGAAACACAAAAGACCCCGAATAGTTAAAGCAATCTTGAGAATGAAAAACAGCTGGAGGAATCAGGCTCCCTGACTTCACACTATACTACAAAGCTACAGTAATCAAGACAGTATGGTACTGGCACAAAAACAGAAATAAAGATCAATGGAACAGGATAGAAAGCCCAGAGATAAAAGCATGCACATATGGTCACCTTATCTTTGATAAAGGAGGCAGGAATGTACAGTGGAGAAAGGACAGCCTCTTCAGTAAGTGGTACTGGGAAAACTGGACAGGTACATGTAAAAGTATGAGATTAGATCACTTCCTAACACCATACACAAAAATAGGCTGAAAATGGATTAAAGACCTAAATGTAAGGCCAGAAACTATCAATCTCTTGGAGGAAAACATAGGCAGAACACTCTATGACATAAATCACAGCAAGATCCTTTTTGACCCACCTCCTAGAGAAATGGAAATAAAAACAAAAATAAACAAATGGGACCTAATGAAACTTCAAAGCTTTTGCACAGCAAAGGAAACCATAAACAAGACCAAAAGGCAACCCTCAGAATGGGAGAAAATATTTGCAAATGAAGCAACTGACAAAGGATTAATCTCCAAAATTTATAAGCAGCTCATGCATCTCAATAACAAAAAAACAAACAACCCAATCCAAAAATGGGCAGAAGACCTATCAACATCATTAATCATTAGAGAAATGCAAATCAAAAGTACAATGAGATATCATCTCACACCAGTCAGAATGGCCATCATCAAAAAATCTAGAAACAATAAATGCTGGAGAGGGTGTGAAGAAAAGGGAACACGCTTGAACTGCTGGTGGGAATGTGAATTGGTACAACCACTATGGAGAACAGTATGGAGGTTCCTTGAAAAACTACAAATAGAACTACCATATGACCCAGCAATCCCAGTACTAGGCATATACCCTGAGAAAGCCATAATTCAAAAAGAGTCATGTACCACAATGTTTATTACATCTCTGTTTACAATAGCCAAGAGTTGGAAATAATCTAAGTGTCCATCATCAGATGAATGTATAAAGAAGACGGGGTACATATATACAATGGAATATTACTCAGCCTTAAAAGAAACGAAATTGAGTTATTTGTAATGAGGTGGATGGACATAAAGTCTGTCATACAGAGTGAAGTAAGTCAGAAAGCGAAAGACAAATACCATATGCTAACACATATATATGGAATCTAAGAAAAAAAAATGTCATGAAGAACCTAGAGGTAACACAGGAAAAAAGACACAGACCTACTAGAGAATGGACTTGAGGATATGGGGAGGGGAAGGGTATGCTGGGACAAAGTGAGATAGTGGCATGGACATATATATACACTACCAAACATAAAATAGATAGCTAGTGGGAAGCAGCCACATAGCAGAGGGAGGTCAACTCGGTGCTTTGTGACCACCTAGAGGGGTGGAATATGGAGGGTGGGAGGGAGGGAGATGCAAGAGGGAAGAGATATCTGAACATATGTAGATGTACAACTGACTCACTTTGTTATAAAGCAGAAACTAACACACCATTGTAAAGCAATTATACTCCAATAAAGATGTAAAAAAAAAAATCTTAACAGTAGGTGGCTTGCATGGGTTTTAAGTGTGAAAAGACTTCACAAGTCTGTGGTACATGGCTAGCCTCCCTCCAGAAACTCTAGTGCATCCCATACAATACTGGGGTTGTTACACAGTACTGACACCTGTCTAACTCATTTCCAAATTTGTGCCCATGCATATACACACTTCACACACAGCCCCTGAAGAAGGTACCTTCAAACCTTGTCCAGTTTTTAACTTCATCATCCTCAGTGGTCTGGACAGTTCCAAGGTATGTTCAGAGTATGTGAGTAGTGTGTAGGGCTAAGTTCAAGAGGTGAAAGTGAGTTGATCCCACATTTGCTACTCAGTTTGCCTACTTAAGAACCATGACTTTGGGGAGGTTTTTAACCTCTCTAAACGTCTATATCTCTTATTTGTATAATTGAAATAATAATAATGTATATTCCACATGGTTGTCATGAACACAATGGAGTATTGAAAACACTCAAAAAATTTTCACTGCTACTTCTATTATAATAAATATTGATGTTTATCTCTTTTACACTTAAAATTACTAATTAGAATTAGCATTTTTTTTAAATGGACAACTTTCTAGAAACATACAGACCACCAAAATTGAATCAAGAAGAAATAGATAATTTGAACAGACCAATCACTAGAAATGCAATAGAATATGTGATAAAAAATACTTCCTACTAAAACAAAAGTCCAGGACCAGACAGCTTCAGAGGCAAATTCTACCAAACATACAAAGAACTTTTACTGATCCTTCTCAAACTCTTCCAAAAGATTGAAGAAGAGGGAAAACTCCCAAAGACATTCTATGAAGCCACCATCACCCTGATACCAAAACTAGACAAAGATACCACCAAAAAAAAAAAAGAGAAAATTACAGGCAAGCCAATATTTTTGATGAGTATAGATGCAAAAAATCCTCAGGAAAATTTTAGCACACCAAATCCAACAACACATAAAACAGATCATACACCATGACCAAGTGGGATTCATCCCAACTTCACAAAGATGGTTCAACATACACAAATCAGTCAATGTGATACACCACATCAACAAAATAAAAGACAAAAATCACATGATCATCTCAATAGATGCAGAAAAAGCATTTGACAAAATTCAACATACATTCATGATAAAAACTCTTACCAAAGTGGGTATAGAGGGAACATATCTCAACATAATAAAAGCTACTTATGATAAACCCACAGCCAATATAATACTCAATGGTGAAAAGCTGAAAGCCTTCCCACTAAAATCTGGAACAAGACAAGGATGCCCACTCTCACCACTTCTTTTCAACATAGTATTAGAAGTCCTAGTCACAGCAATCAGACAAGAAAAAGAAATAAAAGCTATCCAAGTTGGAAGGGAAGAGGTAAAATTGTCATTATATGCAGATGACATGACACTATATATAGAAAACCCTAAAGACTCCACACAAAAACTGATAAATAAATTCAGCAATGTAGCAGGATACAAGACTAACATACAGAAATCAGTTGCATTTCTTTACTCTAACAATAAAATATCAGAAGGGGAATGTGAAAAAAATACCTTTTAAAATCAAACCAAAAAAAAAAAAATACTTAGGAATAAATGTGACCAAGGAGGTGAAAGACTTATATGCTGAGAACTATAAAACATTAATAAAGGAGATTAAAGATGATTCAAATAAATGGAAAGATACCCCATGCTCTTAAATTGGAAGAATTAATATAGTTAAAATAGCCATATTACCCAAAACAATATACAGCTTTAATATGCTCCCCATCAAATTACACATGACATTTTTCACAGAACTAGAACAAATAATTCTAAAAATTTTATGGAGCCGTAAAAGACCATGAATTGCCAAAGCAATCCTGAGGGAAAAGAACAAAGCAGGAAGCATAATCCTCCCAGACTTCAGACAATATTACAAAACTACAGTAATCAAAACAGCATGATATTGACACAAAAACAGACATACGGATCAATGGAACAGAATAGGGAGACCAGAAATAAACCCAGACATCTACAGTCAATTAATCTTCGACAAAGGAGGCAAGAATATAAAATGGGGAAAAAAATCTCTTCAGCAAGTGGTTCTGGAAAAGTTGGACAACTGCATGTAAGTCAATGAAGTTAGAATATACCCTCACACCATGCACAAAAATAAACTCAAAGTGGCATAGAGACTTAAATATAAGACAAGACACTATACAGCTCCTAGAAGAGAACATAGGCAAAATACTCTCAGACATAAATCATACCAATGTTTTCTTAGGTCAGTCTTCCAAGGCAATAGAAATAAAACCAAAACTAAACAAATGGGACCTGATCAAACTTACAAGCTTTTGCACAGCAAAGGAAACCATAAACAAAACAAAAAGACAGCCTATGGAATGGGAGAAACTGTTTGCAAATGATGCACTGACAAGGGCTTAATTTCTAAAATATAAAAAGAGCTCATACAAAACAACAACAAAAAAACAAACAACGCAATAAAAAAATGGGCAGAAGACCTAAATAGATATTTCTCCAAAGAAGACATACAGATGGCCAATAGGCACATGAAAAGATGCTCAACACAGCTAATTACTAGAGAAATGCAAATCTAAACTACAATGAGGTACCACCTCACACCAGTCAGAATGGTCATCATTAAAAAGTCTACAAATAACAAATGCTGGAGAGGTGTGGAAAAAAGAGAACCCTCCTACACTATTGGTGGGAATGTAAGTTGGTACAGCCACTATGGAAAACAGTATGGAGGTTCCTCCGAAAGCTAAAAATAGAATTACCATATGATCCAGCAGTCCCACTCCTGGGCAAATATCCAGACAAAACTATAATTCAAAAAGATACATGCACGCCTATGTTCATAGCAGCACTATTCACAATAGTCAAGACATGGAAACAACCTAAATGTCCATCAACAGATGAATAGACAGAGAAGATGTGGTGCATGTATACAATGGTATACTACTCAGCCATAAAAAAGGAAATAATGCCATCTGCAGCAACATGAATGCAACTAGAGATCATCATACTAAGTGAAGTAAGTCAGAAAGAGAAAGACAAATACCATATGATATCACTTATATGTGGAATCTAAAATATGACACAAATAAACGTATCTATGAAGCAGAAACAGACTCACAGACATAGAGAACAGACTTGTGGTTGCCAAGGGCAAGGGATGGACTGGGAGTTTGTGGTTAGTAGATGCAAACTATTACATATAGAATGGATGGACAACAAGGCCCTATTGTATATCACTGGGCACTATATTCGATGTCCTGGAATAAACCATAATGGAAAAGAATATAAAAGAGAATGTATATATGTGTATAACTGAGTCATTTTGCTATTCAGCAGAAATTAACACAACATTGTAAATCAACTATACTTCAATTTAAAAAAGGGAGAATTAGCATTTTATTCAAATGACCAAATTCATTCTATTTCCTTACTGTTGGATATTAGTTGCATATAATTTCCATCTGCTTCGTATTCTGCCTTTGGGAATCTAAGCTTTAATTTAGATAAAGGTCTATTTTCCTCTTTCATATAACAGGAAAATAAACAAACAGATACAAAACATATCTTTTAAGTATCTTGGCTATTTACTTTCTGATTTATGCTATCCAGCAGTGTGCTTAAAGTTTTTCTTCCATTTCTTTTTTTGTTAGCTAAAGTAGCAGATCTTTTTACAATTTCCTTTAGTAATTACTTTCGGTACTTACCAAATCTAAGCAACTAAGACACAGGCCCTGTAAAGAAAATGTCATCTCTACACAGTCAATAGACCCAGGTTTCAATGGGCTTAACCTGAATCTCTGGTCTGCCCAGCATTTTAGTGTTACATCCCAAGGTCCTCAGAGCTAATGAAACAGTTGCAATCCTAATACCTACTTAAGCAAATTGAATGTGGCCATACAGGAAAATTACCCCGTTGTCATAGTAACCCTTTTACTACTTAGGTCAAGGAGAATAGAATTTAGAAAAAAGAAAAACCTGGCAGCAAATTCTACAACCTAAAATAAAGTTGTGGGAAGTATGAGGAAGAGGCAAAGACAAATGAGGGATTTAATTCAACATGGAGGAAAACACCTGAAATGCAGTGAGCTCCCCATAATATACTCTCACTTAGCCTGCTTGGCCAAAAGGTTGGGGGGTGTCTCAGCTATAGATTCACAGAATGTGAAACATCGAAGAGCTCTTAGGCAATCTAACTTGAGTCCTTAGTTTTACAAATAAAGAAACAGAAGCCCAGAGAGGTAAAGCAACTTTCACAGTTAGTATACTCAGTTATTGGCCCATGCTGAAACAGCTCTACTGCTTTCCTGTCCAGCGTTCTTCTTATCATTCTATCCCTGAGATTTAAGGGCATAGAGGAACTATCCAAAAGACCTTTTGGAGTTTTTGCTATCTTAATTTATTTTTTTAAATTATAAAGGATAGACTCAGTGCAGAAGAAAAAGACAGATTGGTCTTAAACTGGTTACCTGACCAGCCAGTTACAGAAAAGTTGGCAAGATCTCATCACCAATTACACACTGACCCTGTATTATGTACTGTGCTGGCTCCTGGAGATCTAAGATGATGTGGTCAAATCACTTAGGCCACTCATAGTTCTTGCAAAGTAGAACACCTTTATGTTCAGACTGAGAGCCAAGAGTATGAAAATTTCCATCTCTGAGGGATTTACTCTCTATTTCACAGACCTTAGAACATATGGCAAACCTACAGTCCTAAAAAGCAACAGATGCAGCCTGATTTTAAATCTATGATGTTTTCAATACTGAGAAACAGTGGAAATTGCAAAACAAGTACAGTGAGGCATTTTAATGTTATTATCATCAATGAAAATGTGGATGCTAGTTGGTCAAAAAAAAAGGGGATCCAAGAAACTGAGCCAGTACATAGCATGATCCAGTAATATGAAAAAGGACTCCTCTATGTAAAACATTTAAAAGTTGTATATGTAGGTCAACATCACTGAACCATGTCCACCTTGGCTTAATGCCAATTCATTTGATTTGCTACAGCAGAACCAGGTACTTTGGTCTTATCTTCTAATGGTGCCCTTTGCCTTTCTGGTTGAACTTTTCGTTGACTAGAAAGAATCCTTGGATTCCAACTGATTGCTAAAGAAAGAAGTCTTTGTACCCCATTCTCAGGCCAGCATTCCTCAAGGCCAGGAGCAATCTGATGATTATCCAGCCTTAAACCCAGCAGGACTTGCAAGAGTTGGGAGGGAGCCTATTTGCTGATGACCATGAAGGGAAGTGAATAAGGGACAAGGAGCCCCCATTGAGATGTGGAAACATCAGTGAAAGTATGGTTCTGCCATGGTACTTTGTAATGGATTCTGTTTCTCTAATCAGACTTTAAACTGGGCAAAAATAGGTACTAATAAATGTGCCTTGAGTAGACAGAAAGGTAGGTAGCTGGAAAAGAACAGAGCTGTGGTGACAAGTGATAGTGTTGATAAATTCTAAAACAGGGATAACTGATGGTTACATTCATGCAGTCAGTCACTCACTTACTGAACGAGTATTTTTTGGGGAGCTACTATGTATTGATTCTGTTCTTGTTAGAACTACAGCAGTAAGCATGACAAGGTCCTGTCCCTCATAGATCTTATATTCTACTGACAGGAGACATAAAATAAAAGCTGACTAAAATAAAAATTCATGTGGTAATCAGTGCTATGAAGAAAATAAAGCAGAATCAGGTGGTACAGGATGATCCAGCTGGAGGAAATGACATAAGCAATTCTAGATGACCTCTCTGAGAAGGTGACTTCCTAGTGCAGAGGTCCAGGCTGAAGCAAGGCCTTGAAGATGGAGTAAGCTTGGACTGTTCAACGCACACAAAAGACAATTATTGTATGACTGGAGTTGAGAAGGCCAGGGAAAGAGTAGTAGGTGATGAGGTGGGTGACTGGGCAGAGACCTGACCACGTATCACTTTAGGGGACATGGTAAGGATTTTGGATCTTTTATAATGAGCTGGGAAGCTATTAAAGATTTTGAAGAGGTGAGTTAGGTGATCTGCTTTACATTTAAAAACATCACCCTGACTGCTTCATGAAAGACAGACTGAGGAGAATTCAGGTGGAGTGAGGGAGAAATGCATGAAAATGTTTGTGATAATCTGAGGAAGAAGTGATAGCATCAGGAACTGGGAAGTAGCAATTTAAGGGGTAAGAAGTGCTCAGAGGAAGGATCAACAGGACATATTGACATATTGGGTATGAAGCAAAGGAGTAATTCAAAGATTATTTCTAGGATTGGGAACTAAACAAAACTAAAGTAATAATGGCCCCATTTCAGAGATGGGAAAGAGTGGTGAAGATTTTTTGAAGATGGAAATCAAGACTTCTTTATTGGAAGCATTACGTTTAAGGAGTATGTTGAATCTAAGAGGAGGGGTCACATAGGTGGCTGGATACATGTCTGGAGCTCAGGGAAATGGTATGGTCTAAAGGCAGAGATTTGGGAGTCAGAAATGTACATGTTGATTGATTGGTAGTGGCTGCTGGAACACTGTGTTAAAGATTGTGAAGTAAAGTTTGAGCTCAGTGGGAAAGGATGCTGAGGTTGGTTAGTAATTCAGGTACCAGGAAACCCCATGATTCGCCCAATTTGAGTACAGCAGAAGGGGTAATGGGTCATGTTTGCTACTAGGAAGTCATGCAGCAATACATTAACCCCAAGAAAGATGCTTCATACAACAATATTTAAACTAGTATCTCAGGTCAGGTCAGGTCATGCTTCAGTATTGAAAGGAGAATGGGTTACAGGGCAGAGATCTAACAACAATAGCTACCACCCATTGAGTGCTTATTTTGTGCCATTTACATCATGATTTCTTTTAATTGTTATGACCAGTTTGAAAAATAGGTATTATATATATTGTTTTATAAGGAATTAAATGAGGATTTCAGCAACCAAGTTTATGAAGCTAGTAAGTGGTGGCATTGAAATTCAAAATCATTTGTTTAACTTCAAAGTCCGTGACCATTCTATTATATCAAAGGAAATATCAGAATAGGGACCAAGTCAGAATAGAAACTGAGCCAATACGGTGAGTAGAAACAACTGTAAGATAGAGGTGATGAGCGCTCTCCCCCTACCTGGTGAGGGAGACCCTATGTCACTTGATGACATGGACAAGAGGAGAGCACACACTAAGAACTCATTTTTGTTCATTTATTCCACTAATATTACTAAACTCAGAGCGGCAGTGCAGGGAGGAGGCAAGAGCAAGACTGAGTCTGTGAGTTAGAAGGGCTTAAGTGTGAGGAAACAAGGTGAGGGTGCCTACAGATACACAGAGCAAGAAGGTTCACCAGAGTGAAAGAGCATCATGTCCTTCACCATCTCTTGGCTTTGCAGCCAGGAACTTGCAAAGGGTTAAGCACAGAGGTGTGCACCTTCTTCCCATGGCTCTTCAAGGAAACCCTAGGAGTTCACAAACACCCAATCCACTGTCATTAGTCAGCCAGTCACATTTTTGTAGGCCAAGGACCTACAGTATTTAATTAGCCATACCAACTGACTTTCGGATCCAACCAGAAAGCAAAATTCATTTCAAGTTGGCAGATTCTAAATTGAGTATCCAACACGTACTCGCAACCACCTTATCCAGATGAATAAGATATCCTTGCTACCCTCATGGAGTTTACTATTCTGTTACAAAATGATATATATGCACACATGCATGTGTGTGTGCACACACACACACACAATTATAAAAGGCAGAATAGTAATGTCATCATAAAACTACAAAGAAAATATTCTCAGAGCTCAGAGGGATGGAAAACATCCTGTAAGGGGATTAGGAAATGCTTTATAGATTAGTTTTTGGGTTTTTGTTGTTGTTTTTTTTTAAGGAGGGGAATTGGCTAGACAGAGATGGCCAGAAAGAGAATTCTAGATAAAGAAAAGCATCAGGGAACTACAGCTTATGTTTGGGGGTCAGTGAACTCTCCTGCCTTAGATGCTTTTCTAAGGAAGATGGTCTGGGTTGGCGGGGGGCAGGGGGTGGTATTTCCATACACTTTTGATGATTTTTCAGCTTGAAAGTCTTGATTGTGAGAATAATGGAGGTGGCAAGACCTATTTGAGAATCTGATGAAAGTGATAGATCTTCCCTCAAGAAACATATACCTGGATCCCCAGGTAAGAAGTCACCAGTTACACTCTTTCCTAATTCCTTCAAAAACTCCAGCTATCACCTTTCCAGGAAAAGCCATATCCAGCCAACTTTCTACCAAGCCTAGTCCTGAGTGTTTACACCAGAAGCCAATGTGATCAGCTTTACCTGAAACTGGGAATGGCCTTTCCATTTGTTCTGTTGTAATTAACGCATGTCAAACCATGAGCCTGCTTCGTCTGGTGGTGCAGCCCGAACTGAACTGGAGGGCGCTGAACATCCGCCTCCTTAGGAAGGCTCCCCAGTGAATGATGTCAGCTCCACACCAGCCAGAGAAAGAGGGAATTAGTACGTTACACAACAGCAGCTTACAAATGAAAATTGCTCCATGGCTATTTAAACATTTGAATTAGTTCAAAATCAAATATGTGTACACAGTCATGTCCCCAACATATATACACATTTATGCATCTTGATGACGATCAGTTGAATTCAGTATTCAGCCTTTCCACACTGCACTGGCTCTGCTGCTTACCAGAGGTCACGCATAGACTTGGGCCTAAACTAACTAATAATCTGAGTACATTATCCTCAGTTTTGTGTTTCCCCAATGAACCAATTAGATTCCACCAGAAAACCTAGTTAAGACTGTACACTATTAGCCTATGGGGCATGTTTGGCTCACAGATTTATTTTATTTAGCCTGTAATTTTTAAAAATCTTGAATTGTCTTTAATATGCTGAAATCAGGAAATTACACATAAAAATCCAGATTTCTGAGGACTTTTTAAAGAATCTGGAGACTTCCCTGGTGGTGCAGTGGCTAAGAATCTGCCTGCCAGTGCAGGGGACACAGGTTCAAGCTCTGGTCCGGGAAGATTCCACATGCCACAGAGCAACTACTGAGCCTGCGCTCTAGAGCTCACGAGCCACAACTGAAGGCTACACTTCGCAACAAGAGAAGCCACCAAAATGAGAAGCCCACGCATGGTGACAAAGAGTAGCCCCCCCTCGCCAGAACTAGAGAAAAGCCCGTGTGCCACAAAGAAGACCCAATGCAGCCAAAAATAAATAAATAAATTCGTACAAAACAATAAAATAAAGTATCTGGAGATCTGACAATAATAAGCATATTTTTACATAGCAACAGTTTAAAATGAATTACAACTGCCCCTTTTAGATACAGCATGGGCTCTCCAGTTTGCCACAGCCCAATCCAAAACTGAAGTATATCCAAACTGCTTCATAAATTTGTAGTAACTGCCTAGCCCATGAACACATTTGAGGTTGGAATCCTTAATCTAATACTACAAATGATCAGGGTAGTATAATGTAGTACTTAGGAATACAAGCTATGGAATCAGACCTACCTGGGTTTAACTCTACCATCTATTGTTTGGACAAAATGAGTTACTTAATTCCCAAGATCCTCATTCGTCAGTAAAATGTTGATAATATCTTACAGGGTCTCTGAATAAGGACAAAATTAGGCTGTGCTTAGCATAATGCTCAGTATGTTGTCACCCAGTAATAGTAGTTGAGAGATATTAAATTACTTTTCATTAGTAATAACTTTTCCTCCCTAGAGAATGATCAGACTTCTTTCTGCCCCACTGAAGTCAGGCTTAGTCATATGACTAGTTTTAGCCAATGAAATGTGAGAAGTGAGGTGTGTCACTTCCAGGAATGGCCAGTTTGTACTTTACCACTTTACCTGGACCACTGATGATACTCCAGATAGTGACCCATTCAATGCCAAGTCCTGGAAGGAGCTCAAGGAAAATGTGGAGGAGAGCTCCTAGCTGACCCTCAACAGACATGGAGAATTAATGAAATATAAAACATTTTTCTTTAAGCCATTGAGATTTCAGAGGTGTTTGTTACAGCAATGTAACGTAGCCCATCCTGACTGAAATTGTAGTGGTAATTATTATTTTTATCACTACCATTATCATAATTTGTGACTGTTACTCAGAGTGCTTTCCCTTGCCAGGCCTCCCTTTCCTTTATTTCCAGGGCTCCTGGTAAAGAGACCAGGAGATGCAGAATCTCTTCTCTGTCCTTCGTGGTCAACTGCTCTTTCCCTCCCTATTTCATCACCCACTTTGAGCTTAACTTTCTGTCATCTCACAGCCCTCAACACTCCTAGTGATCACAAGGCTTTGGGGAAGGGGAAAACACAAATCATTCCTCTTTACACTAAGACTGCCTCCCCCGCTTTCAATGTGAGAGGAATTACAATTTTATTCACATGTCACAGACATGTGCAAAGAAAATACCAATTAATTCTACATTTAATTTCATTTTTCTCCAAAGTTTCTACCCTTTTGGGCAGTAGGAGAAAATTACTTTCAGTTGAATCCAAAAATTTAACTTGATTTAATAATATTGACCAAAAGTTGACAAACTAGCACCTGTAATCCCACTATTTGTTTAAATAAAGTTTTATTGGAACACATTTATGCCCATTCATTTATATATTGTTTATGGATGTTTTCAGGCTACAAGAGCAGAGTTGAGTAGCTGCAATAGAGTCCATACTGTTTGCAAAGTCTAAAATATTTAGTATCTATCTCTTTGTGGAAAAAGTTTGCTGGTCTCTGATAAAAACTTTATCTTTAAGTAAATGATCAGTCCCTTTGGGATAGAATTCTTAGTCTTTCAGATTTCTCTTTCTTCATTCAACTCCACTCCAAGATGATATCTTGGTTTTAAAGAGTCTGTGGTCTCTGTAACCACGGTAAAAAGAGAGGGGGAGAGACCAGGTCCTTGGTGCATGTGGTACCCTCTGGATTCTTGCTCATATCTACTGTAGAGTGGTTGGTATGGATTGTTCCCTAGACTAATGACCACTGACATGAGACTCGTCTTATTCCTGAGTGTTCTGTGAAATTCACTCTCAAGTTTGCAACTGGTGAAACTCATGGTCTGTTCTCCTTTTGGCTTATTAGCGTATGGTACCTTCCCTGCTGACTTGACTACAGATGATTTTGCAGACTCCATCGAGGGCCAGCTGGAACTCCCATGCAGTCCTCAACTTCAGGACCACTTTTTCTTTATGCCAGGAATCCCTCTGGCAAACTCCCCAGACAAAATCTCAAGTAACCTCCATATATGATCCCAGGGACATGTGGAAAATTCCTTGAGTCCTATGCAAGCTTAGGAAATAAGGAAGTTTTGAGAAGGCTGCATTCATGCTCTCCCTCTGTTTCACCATGCTGTGATGTCTAGTTTCAAGTGGAGGAGACGACCTATGAGGAAGTCACCTTCCACCATCCTAAGTAGAAAAGGGAGCAGAAATCTCTCACCCTTCAGCATTCCCTCCTACTCATCTAATATTCTGCTATTTCATTCTAAAGGAGGGAGAGTGGGACATATGGCTGACCACCTGCTGCTTCTGTCTCTCCCCAAATCTCTCTAGCTGATATAAGTATTTCTACCTTGTTCTTCCTGTATATTCAGGATGCATATAAATCTCTATGCAACTTTATAATTGAGCCTACCAGTCCAGGTTCTTAATACATTAAAAGGCAAGATGAAGGAATGTGAGGATAAGATATCTAGTATATTAGTTTCTCTCAACAAAGTGGGGCACAAAGACTACTGTATTGTTGAAGTTTTGAAAAACCCTAATTGGGGATATTCAGAAGCTGAATATTATCTTTCTTTTCATTCCTGCTGAAACATGTAATAGATGTAGCTCTTGGGCTTACTGGGGAGAAAGTCATATACACTGAAAAGCAAAAGAGAAGAGCACATTCAAAAAATGTTCACAATACAAATGCACAGGATCAAATCCATTTGAAGAGATCAGGCATCCATGAAAAATACATAAGAAATTACATATGGAAACTCTACCACCAATGCAGAGGGACCACCTTCAAGCCTCCTCTTAATCAAGGTTGTTAGATCCACCTCCAACCCCCAGATGTAGAGTAGGTATTTAACAAGGTGAGATTTTCATTCAAGCAAATGGCATTTCTTAGCCCATCTCTCCCTCTCTTTAAAATAAAGTGGTAGGATTGGAAGCTGACTGAGGTCACTCTCAGCTCTAGAATCAATTTCAAAATGAGGCTGTGTAGAATAGTAGTAAGCAGACAGTGTCTAGAGTCTTATGGCCCTGCATTTGAATCCTGGCTGTGTGTAACCATTCACAGCCACCACCTAAGTTTCTATATCATGGGCCTCTGCTCCTAAGGGATTAGGACCTCATGTGGTATTTGATTATTTTCGCCCATCCAGACCACATTGGTTTACATTATGGGCTGGCCACAGGCAAAAAAATATAAAACCCAACCACCTGCCCTTTAAACAAAAATATATTTATTACTTTTAACTAAAAGGACAATTGCTCTACCTGGAATACCACATGCATCAGCAAAGTTAGATTTTAATTTGGCAGACTGTCAGAATATCACCGAATTCCCCTCTCTTCTTAGTTTTCCCAAATGATTTTTGAAGCTTTAGCCCCAGTTCCCGGACTTGAGCCATGCAAAGAACCCAGAGACTGAAGTTCTGGAGGGTCCCCTATATTTATAGTTCCTGATCCCTGAAACTTGCCAACATGTCTTTCTTTGTGATTATTTCATAATTTCTCCAGACTGTGAAGCCACAACTCAAAATGGTGTCTGGTCACTTATTCAGAGGTCACTCTAAGAATTATTTTATCAAGTGCTAAAAAGCTGGGAAGAGATGATGATGCTAACTATTACCAAGATTCAGGTCATAGGAAGAATCTGGGACCGGACACAATTTTGACTGGCATCAAATCTAGGCATGGGAATAGAAAGACAAGTATTATCCAGAAAGTAAAGAGAACTAAAGGAAAAAATATATCTGTTTTTTCAGCTTTTTCTGAAACATTTCTAACGTTTCTTTAGGTTGGAAATCACACCATTTCCATAGTTAGTTACAAAGACCTTTTTATTATTAGGGAAAAGAAAGGATGAAAGTGCCACACCTAGAAGTTATAATGACAATTATCTTGTGAGCATGTTTGCGTGTATGTGTGTATAGTCACTAAATATCTGAAACACTCCTCAAGGTCCCTTTGTGACCTTGGACACAAACTTTCCCACTTTACCTAGTTGGAGAGGACAAGAAAAACCTGGGGGGAATGTCAGTTGTACTATAGAAGGGTCCAAGGGCAGGGTGGAATCAAACAGGCCTGGTTGAGATGAGCAGACCCACAGGACAGGTATGAATAGGAATCACAGGAGCCAGAGGTCATATGAGGGGCAAAATAACATATACCAGATCTCACCTACTACTCATACCAACCCTGTGACATATGAACAGACAAGCTTGCCCATGGTTATATGGCAGAATCAAGATGTAAAACCAAGCCGACAGACTTCAGACCCTGCCCTCTCCAACACTCTGAATATCTCTACCTCCTAGAATGTGGAATACAAAGTCATAAGAGAAGGAATAAGAAGTAGCCAAGATGAGAAAAAGTTGAGAAATGGAGTAAGACAATTGTTAAGGCAAGACAGTGCAGGATGTAGGCCATGCATAATATCTGGGTATCTATGAGTGTTCCTTGCTTGCGGGTACCATGTTGTATCATGAAGAATCTGAAATGCATCAATAATTGAATATTAGGTATTTCATAGATCATTAGTCCCAGAACTATTGCCTCTAATGAAAGGACACTGGGAAGGAGGCAGTGCTTTTATAAATGAATGAATCTCCAAGTTATGAAGATATCTGGACAAACTGAAGGAATTTTAGTGAGGTCAATACAAAGGAAAAGGACAAATAGAGTCAAGAAGGAGATTTGAGGGATTTGAGGAATTGTCTTCTTTGATAATCACTAAGATAGTTGCTCAGTGTTTCTGGATATATAGATAATTCAACCAACACTATTGAATACCTCTTCAGATCCTTGAGCAAGAGAATTTGGAAGAAATATTAATAAGAAATGATTGTTCCTGCACTCAAAGGGCTTATGATCCAGTGAGATACATATATATATATATATATATATATATATATATATATATATCCTTAGAGAAAGGGTATGAATTTTTTTTCTTTAAAAAAGGGACATGTGGAAGGACATTCAAAGTGTATAGAATGTCATTCTCCCTCTTTTTCTTGGCACTGATTGAAATTAAGCTCCTCTCACCCCAACACACATCCTTATATTACAGTTTCCATGGGGACTGAGAATTTATGTTGTGTGACAAAATATCATTATAGTTAAAAATCTTAGTGCATGAGGCAAACACTAATATTTGCATCCATTGGAGCCACCAGGAGAAGCTTTCTGAAGGGTAGAAAGCTAAAGAAAAGTAAGATTTCACTCCACTTTGTTACAATTTGTCCTTTCTCTGAACTCTAAAATACAATTTCGCTTTTTATCATGGTGCCTGCTAACTGTTCTCTAGTTGTTAACTTTGTGTCATTCATCCCCAAACTAGTTTACAAAATTCTGAAGAGATTGAGTCTTCATGTTCCCCTTTACTGCCCTCAATGCCCAGCTCAATGTCAAATACAGAGGCAGTGCCTGGTACTGGCTCCCTTGAACTGACTTAAATGGGAATTGCAGTCAAGACAGAGAAGAGGGAAGTTCAGAGGAACTGAATGAGGAAAGATTAGAATAAATCTTGCAGTTTTAATGATCCAGGCTCATATTTTGGAAAGACCTGAATTTTCAGGGAGAGTTATGCAAATTGCGCAAATCACAAACAAAGGTAAAGGCAGTCTAGAGATTCAGGGGACTGGCTGAGACTCAATTTCATGCTTACATCATTATCTACTGGCACACAAAGAGTGTGCTGGCTTTCCCTTAGTGCTGTTTCAATGTAGAAACTATCAACCCAGAAAGGACACAAACCAAGACATTGAAGTGTTCACTGAATATTTGCTGAGCCCCACAGGTGTCCAGCAGGGCACCGACCATGTGCCCATAAAGCACATGGTTGCCACAAAGGTCAGTGAAATTCACAACCCTTGTCCCTAAGAAGCCTATAGATTTAGTGGTGGCTCAAATAGCCCCCGGGATAGTCACCTGTGTTTCCTTTGGTCTTTTATTTATTTATTTATTTAAACATCTTTATTGGAGTATAATTGCTTTACAATGTTGTGTTAGTTTCTGTTGTACAACAAAGTGAATCAGCTATACATATACATATATCCCCATATCTCCTCCCTCTTACATCTCTCTCCCATCCTCCCTATCCCACCCCTCTAGGTGGTCACAAAGCACCGAGCTGATCTCCCTGTGCTATGTGGCCGCTTCCCACCAGCTATCTATTTCACGTTTGGTAGTGTATATATGTCCATGCCACTCTCTTGCTTTGTCCCAGCTTACCCTTCCCCCTCCCCATTTCCTCAAGTCCATTCTCTAGTAGGTCTGTGTCTTTATTCCTGTCTTACCCCTAGGTTCTTCATGACATTTTTTCCCCTTAAATTCCATATATATGTGTTAGCATACGGTATTTGTCTTTCTCTTTCTGACTTACTTCACTGTGTATGACAGACTCTAGGTCCATCCACCTATTACAAATAGCTCAATTTCATTTCTTTTTATGGCTGAGTAATATTCTATTGTATATATGTGCCACATCTTCTTTATCCATCATCCGATGATGGACACTTAGGTTGTTTCCATCTCCAGGTTATTGTAAGTAGCGCTGCAATGACAATTGCGGTACATGACTCTTTTTGAATTATGGCTTTCTCAGGGTATATGCCCAGTAGTGGGATTGCTGGGTCATATGGTAGTTCTATTTGTAGTTTTTTAAGGAACCTCCATACTGTTCTCCATAGTGGCTGTACCAATTCACATTCCCACCAGCAGTTCAAGAGTGTTCCCTTTTCTTCACACCCTCTCCAGCATTTATTGTTTCTAGATTTCCTTTGGTCTTTTGCTCACTCATTCTTCATTCATTTTTACAGCACAGTATTGAGAGTCAACTTTGTGCCAGGATCAATAATTATGCCACATGACTAAATAACATTAATAAAAACTTTGGAGCCTCCCATGCATTCAGAAGCCAATGTCTGAGGAATTGGTGAGCCATAAGGGAAGAAGGGCAGAGTCCAAAAGAGAGAAAGTATTGCTATATTTGGGCTCATTTCTCAACAAGGCTTTTCATGCCTAAATGAATTTTTCCTTTTCACTGAGCTTTCTGGCATAATCTCTTCTTTAGGCCTGGATTGTGCCTAAGTTTTTCTCTAACTAAAGACATCAGGGATTCTGGTGTGAGGGCCTCACTTGGCTTTCAGAAAGATAGCTTGTTTTGGTTTAAATGTTATTAGAAAAGACTATGGGTCTTTGAGCTTTTCTCCCACCCTCTCTTTTTTCCAAGGGATTTGTCTGGAAATTATTCGAAATTCTTGAGTTTTCAGTAAATAACTGAAACACGCGAGCAAATATAAACTTCCAGGCTCTGACTTGGCAAAGAAGATGTACAGAATAATTCCTCATGATTGGATGGGACAAGCCAGACATGATGTGGAAGTTGGGGGGGGGGGGGCAGATTTGCCAGTGAAGACACTTATCACTAGCCCAGCGTCCACATCAGGGGAGAACTCAAAATTTAGAGGGACCAGCCCAACTTTAGTTACTGAAGATCCAGATCCAGTCTTCCCTTTCCCTCCTTTATCCTTTGCTGTCCTCCTACAACCCATGCCCCAGCCCTTCTAAACTACTGAGAGCGTCTCAAAGACCTGTCATAAGTTATCTCCTTTGAGAGATCTCAGTTATCTCAGTGAATATGTAGAACTCAGTTTGGGTATTACTGCTGTAGCTCAGATCCCTTCAATTAAACAATGAGAAATTTAAGATCTTAAGACATTCACCCAAGGACACACATCTAGTAAGTGGCAGAAACCAAGTCTTCTGACTCCAAGATCAGTGTTCTTTCCACTGCATCATGCTACTGAAATTGATTCCCAACCCTAGTTCCATGCTACCAGAGGCTGTCCTAGTTATCTCATATTGTGAAAGATGTAACAAAATTCTCAAAGCAAAAGTGATAATTTACTTTAAAAATTTGTAACACCATATTTTTGGTGTTGATCAGAAAATGGGACAAACTTCACAGAATCGAATGATAATAAGATAATGCCAATGCTAGTATATTGAAGATCCGAAAATGTTGAAGCCCACAGTAATATTCAACCCTGCAAACTACACCCAGACATTCAGACTCTGACCTTGAACAACTAATCCTTAGCAAATCAACTATCCCTTAGTTTTATGCAGTTGTATTTGGTGCGAACAGCAAGTGAGTAGATGTTTTTCAAAACAAGGTAATGAAAGCCCAGTGTTTACTGTACTAACGTGGGCTCCTCTCTGCCCAAGTTTCAGAATTTTAATAATAACCAACGTCAATGTTTAATTTAAAGCTAGAGCACACTGGTTAAGAAACTGCTAAAAATAATCTGCTTCATATTGATGGCTTTGGCTTTGTTGACTCATAAAATGTCAGGGTTAGAGAAAAATAACTTAACGGAAGCTTCAGCTGTGATTGTACCTTTAATTATTGATGCTCCATTCTTAGTCTTCAGGGCCCAAAAGCTAAGATGCGACATGATGAACAGAGACCATATGATGAACTAAGCTTGGGGAGGCTCACTCTCTATTCTGTCCACAAGACCCCTAAACTTAACAGCTTACAGTAAAAAACCACAGAGTCCAAATATCGACTGATTTCATAGCATTCCTTTACATTGGATGGTGGGAGAAGGAGAGGAAGGGCATGAGTTGCCAGATTTGGGAAGCAGAGAACTAGGAGATGCCTATGTCCTTAGTACAGCCCAAAGTGAAGGTCTGTGCTTGTGAACTTACAAGAATGGTTTCCAAATGGACTCCCCTAGTTTACAACAAAGACTCCAGAATCACTCAGGAGATTCAGGATTCATCACTGTTGAGAAGAAACAGTTATGGGATTAAGAATCAGCAGAACTGAGTTCTAGTTCTAGCTCTGCTTTATACTAACTACGTATACTTGAGCTGCTCGATCTCAGAGTGTGCCTACCTCATCGAGTACCTGATGTACCTAAAAATTCCTTACTGACTTTCAGCTACCAATTACTGAAGCCAGACACCATGCTAGGTGCTTTACATACATTAAATCACAGCATTCTCTACTCAAAGAAGGGACTGACATTTTTATCTTTGTCCCCAGATAATGCGAGTAAACTCTGAACCCCATGAACCCTGTATTTGTACTCATAATGTGAAAAGCTAAGAATTGGTTTCTGAAAATCACAAATGGAGACATGACATAGGCTTTCCAGAAGGTATCAAAGTGCAAGTGAATCACGAATTGCTCATGACAATGGGGGTCAACATTCAAGGGGTTTTTTGTTGTTGTTGTTGTTTTGTTTTGTGTTGTTTTTTGGTTTGTTTTAGTCTCCAGTTCCCTTTTCTAACATTTCTGACATTGTCACACAGCAAGAACACAAAGTCAAAGGAAACCACGCACTCACTACCCCCCACGGAATCTGATTCAATGGCTTGCAGCTTTGAGGTTCAGCTGGCAGACAGAGCCTTTGGACGTTTCAAGAGTAATGAGAGAAATGCCTGCCACAACACATGCTTCTCAACTCTCCTGGCCTAACAAGCCAACCCCAGACCCACCATGGGGTGGGGAGGCATCACAAGCTGCTTCATGGAGCTTCTAGAAGCCAGACTAAGAGGGTGGTTCTGAATAACAAAATTTAGGCTGGCCCCGGAAATATTTTCATGTAACACCAGTGTCAGCTGCACATGGAATTGCTTCTTCCAAATCAGGAAGGACTTTGCCCTGAGCCGGCACACTCTTGGGTTCAGACACATTTGTTCCATTCATTATCCATCCAATCAACTTTTCCTGAATGCCAACTTGTGCCAGCCTCCTGGAAGCCTGTACTCTATACAACAAAATGAGGGGGAGAGGGGAAGTATTAATAGCTAATAGTGGTACCATGTACTCAATCCTATGTGAATAAAGAAAAAAGGAAAATAAGCCTGATTATGGGGAAAGGAGGTCCAGAGGAGTTTCCCAGGTAGGGTTTCCAGATTTAGAAAGTAAAAATAGAAGGCACAAGTTAAATCTGATTTTAATATACAACAAATACTCTTTTTAGTGTAAGTATTTGGGGCCAATATGAAACATACTTATACTTTAAAAAGTATTTGTTGTCTATCTGAAATTCAAATTTAACAGGCATCCTTTATTATATGTGGCAATCTTCTTCCTAAAGGAGTTGCCTGGCTGAGTCTTACTTTGGGAAAAGGTTGGAGATGTTTCTCCTGTAGGCCTGACTTATTAAGGATGAGATTGAGGTGCCTCCTGACTGTACATAGGAATGACCTGCCAGACTCTGTCCTTCCATCCTTACAATTGCTGGTGCCATTTAACCTTGACCTTCAGGTTCAAACCCACCCAGGCTCTGACCCTATCACTCTTTATCAGAAGAGTCAATAGCCCAGGTGACTCAACAACACTGACCTTGCCATTGGCCCTGCTCAGACCATGCACCTGGCATGACCAAAAGAAGTTTTGTAATATATATGAAAGAGTGAGGGTCTTAGTTACTACCGGGTTTTTTTCTCTGGTTTTTGTATCCAAGCTCCTATCCTGTCTCCCAGTTTCAGTAAGAGGGCCCCTGCTAGAATCAGGCACATATCAGATATTCAATAAACTTAAAATTTTTAATTCAGCAACATGAAAAAATCGGCCAGAAGGTAAAAGCTGGGCCCCAGCTTTGCATTATTACACAACTCCTCCTATTCACTGGCCCTTGGTTTACTCATCTGTAAAATAAGTGGGCCAAAATATACAGACGATCTGTCTCCCTAGCCCCTTTTAAGTCAAGTCTGAGCTGTTTGCCTATGTGTATATCCAGGCCAGCCCCTATGTATTAAAAAATCCATAAGGTTATTCAATTTCCCTTTTAGGCAGGCCAAGATTTAATGTGTGAAGATAATATTGAGCAATAACTCATTGGGAAATTACTTTTGCTAAACCCAGACCATGTTTTAATTTCATAATTCAACACAAATCCCTCCAAATTTCTAATCCTGGGACCAGTTTCAAATCCTTGGAGCATCTCTATCTTTATACAGTGCTCCAAATAAGCCAAGCCTTTTGACAAAAATTATCTATTTATGCATAGCCTTGATCATGAATGTTGTTTTTTTAGCCTTGCTATTTTAAAAAGCAAATATTTTTCTAACAAATAAGGACATTTTTCTTCCTTTAATTTTCTTCAACTTTTTTGTATGTTAGAATTAATAGGCAAATTATGGCTGAGGTTTTCCTCTCAAAAACTTATTCAGTTAACTTAGTGGCACTCAACCCTAACGGCACATTAAGAAACACGTGGGGATCTTTTAAAATGACTGAAGCCAGGGTCTCACCTTGGATAAATTAAATCAAAATCCCGGAGGGAGGAGACCCTGACTTGCTAATGATTCTAAGGTGTAGCCAAGATTGAGAATTAAGACACCAGAATTATTTCCATGGCATTAAATGTTTACATTTTCCTTGCAAAATATGTGAGGCCAACAGTAGGGCAACTGGTCTGGGAGCACTATAGAGAGATGGGTTTGAGGGGGAAATTAATGTAAAAGGAACCCTAAGGGTCCAAGGCCACAGAGGACATTTAGCCATCATGATGACTGGGTGGAGATGAACGATCACTGAGAGGTCTCTTGGGGTTTAGGAAGAGTACAATTCTAAAACCACCACACCTGCAAAGACATGTGAGCATGTAAGAGAAGAAGTTGACATATCCCGTGGACCAGATGGCAGCCCCCTTTCAAAAACCTCTCTCTCAGCTATTTCACCTCATTACTCATCACTGAAAAGATAAGTAGTTTTGCAAGAAAACTGATCTTCTTCCTCGATCCTTATCCATTGCAAGCTTCCTTTGACTTTCTCCTCTTCTTTCCTCTCCTTGTCTTCCTTCTTCCTCTTCCACTACTACCATTAGCACAACTGCTGGCAATTCGGAAAGGGGACATACAGTGAAGGGGGAAAAGTCAGGAGCAGGGTCAACTGCAGAGAGTGACCAGTATACAGAAGTTCACTTTTCTTTCTTCTCCTAGTCTAATTCTGGGGGAATTCTGAGAATTAACATTTATTGAGCACTGACAGTATCCTAGCTTGAGTTTCTCTTTATTTTCTCATCTTCATCTAATCCTTGCAGCAATCCTCTGTAGAGTTCCCAATATTATCCTCACTTTGAATTGAGGAACCTGAGGCTTAGAGATGTGAGATAACATGTCCAAGGTCATACACCTAATAATCAGCAGAGCCAACATACACTTCAGTTGCTACTTCTCCCATGATCCACATGCCCAACAATTGGTAGAAAGTGATATCTCCCTCTGAGATTCTACAACATTCAGTTTCCCTTTCCAAGCACATGTCCTGTTCTGTTCATGTTGTGGTAATTTCTGAACCCCCTCCTAGAGAGCTTGGCTCTCTAAAGGTACTGACTTTATCCAGTCTATTTGTGTCCCCATTGTGCCAGTACAATATTTGGCATGGAACATATCCAATCAATAACAGGTGAAAGTTGAATGGATTTGGAAGTGAAGGAGTGTGTGTTTCAACAGCCGACAATTTTCTTTAGCAGTTTATGCTCTGAAATACCAAGGAAGCTTTTGAGGAAAGGATTTGAGACCTGGAAACTCTTGTTTTAAAATTACAAGTTCAATTAATCAAAGATATACACTGCATAGGAAGGGGCTGAGGCACCAATCAAGAGGCCAGCGCTGGAACTGGGTTTTAAAGGCTGTAAATTTAGGAAGGATATCATACTAGCAGCTGCCCAAAGCAAGAAGAGCTAGCAGGATCAGTTCAGAAATGACAAGTTGATTTTATCTCACATATCTCACCCACTGTATTGGTAATGACTGCTTAAGGAGCACTATTGGGAATGATCTGAGACTGCATCCAGGCTCAGCAGGAAAAAGAATATGGTGTTTGATTAGCAATGTCTACCCGGGGTAAGGGAAGGGGAGGAAGGGTTGCAGCCATGCCACATAGCTGTTATCCCGAAGCTTATTCATATTAACCTCTCTTAGTGAAGGTCTTCTTGGCATTTGATTCACTACCAAATACAAACACTGAATCCTAAAAGCCAACAGATCAGAGTTAAGATAGAGAAGCAAGAGATGGAATAAGAAGAGTGGGTCTAGGAATACCCACAAATACAGTCTTGTGGGGTCAGAGCTATTTAGAATTAGTTGAAGTATCTGGGTATATCTGGCTGACTTAAAGGACCGCAATCAGAGTGGATGGAAATCACGTCATGAGAATCACAGTTCCATTACAATACAAAATCCAGCCAAGCTGGACAGAGCACAACCACAGCTCAGGCATCTCAGATTTACACATCCCAGAGACCATCTTAGAACTGAGAATTCAACTCCCCAAATTGTGAAGCATCATAATATCAACGATGACATAATGAAATTAGCCCAGTTAATTTTAGTGGGTGTAAATAGATTAGATCCTGGGGAGAGCTAAACTGATACTCATTTAAATTAATTCCAGGTGAGAAAATAGAAGTGACAGAGAACAACACAACACTCTTATTGCAAAACTGTAGTTTGTGTTATCCTTCAGAGACACAAAATCATTTTTAAATAAATGTAAGAATAGAAAAAGCCAGTGACAGAATTTAATTTGCTATCACTTGTTTTATCACAATTACTTAATATTTTGAATAAGCACAAGTTAGCTCACGAAAGTGCTTCATTTTAAACTTCTATTCTCAAAACTAAAATTTTAAAAGCGAGTAATTTTGCTTTAACCTCAAAACATTTTAAGACTTGTTCCGGAAGAGGAAATGAAAATATTGGTGAAGGAATTCCCTGGCGGTCCAGTGGTTAAGACTCTGCATTTCCACTGCAGGGGACACGTGTTCAATCCCTGGTTGGGCAACTAAGATCCCACATGCCTCGTGGCATGGCCAAAAAAAAAAAAAAAGAAAGAAAATATTGGTGAAATAAGCATATTTACTAAGTTGCTAACCCTTATATAAATAAGTGTATAAGGTTAGGGCTACCAGACAAGGTAAGAATATAATTTATGAAATTGCTTTTTGCCCTGTCCTCATTGTGTATAATAGCTAGAGTTCAGATGTTATGATTCTCCATTGTACCCAAAGGAGTTAAAAATTCTAGCTTTCCGTGATACAAATAAAGATAAGTTGTTCCTTTCTTGTGGTTCCAATTGTCTTAATAAATGTCTTCCTTCTTCCAAACTGTAGACAATTTATCAAAAAGTTTCTAAAATTTCATGCAGTACAACTGTGCAATGCCACAGACGGCCAAGGAAAGGAACTAGAGTGTGAAGGAAGGAATAGAATAAGATGGAGAAAAGAGAAGTGGGTGGGTGGTGATGGGGCATTAGGTAGATTCTATAGCTATGCCTGTGGTCCTATCCACTTTCTAGGCAATTGTTTCTTTCTAAACTTTAAAATAAGCTTTTTTGTTTTTGTTGTTAGTAAAGTGAGACCCGTTTATTGTATTAAAATTTTTAATAAAAATATAGGAAGGCAAAGAAAACTGCAATCATATAGCTATATATCACTATTGAACAACTTAAGCATATAACTTTAAATACATAAAACACATACAGTATGTACAATAGACTATACTGTGTATACTAACTTGTAACCTTTTTTTTAAAATTAAAAATATATCATAAATATCTTTCTAGGTCAACAAATATTTAATATGTACCTGACATATTTTTGATTGCATGAATGTACCATAAACTGCTTAATTATGCAAATATGAGCGTTTAGTTATACCAAATTTCACTATTATAAATGCTGCCATGAATACCTCCTGGTAAAATCTTTGTGCAGATGAATGACTTTTTTCTTAGAATGCATTTTTTAAAGTAGTTTCACTTGTTTCAAAGGGTAGGTGTCTTTTGGAGGCCTCTGAAACATGATGCCCTCCAGAAGAGCTGTGAAAATAAATGCAGTGGGTGTTTCATTGTAATTTCACCCAAACTGGATATCTGGGTGTTTTTTTTTAAAAATCTCTGCCAGTTAGATAAAGGGAAATGACATTATATTTCTTCTGTTAATTCACATTTTATGTGTACCTTCTTAGAGGTCTATTTGCAGATCTATCCATAGCCTTCCATGCCAGCCTGTCTACAGCTAGCACTAAAGAATGTGGCCATGGATGACCTAGCTGGGTGCTTTTTCATCCTCCTTTTTCTCATGAAAGAGCTGATTCTTCCTGACAAGGTGAACAATGCCCATGTGCATACTTCCAAGCTGAATGGATAGAGGAAGATAAGTTATTGCCCTCAAATTTCTGGCTTGGCAAAAAGACACTCTGAAGATATATTATGGAGAAGACAGCTGAGATTGTAAAAGTTCTTTCAGTCACAGAGGCTCCCAGCTTGGATTTATTGCCACAGACAATGAGATGTTACTTCCAGCCAACCAGATAGATGGCCTAGAGGGCAGATGGCTACCTCTGCCATCAGAAAGGTGCAGGCTTCATTAACAATCCTAGCAGCATCGGGAGAAAGAGAAACAGCAAAAGGCTCATTCTCATTGGCAGGGACAGAAGAAACTCACAGAAGTCCACTCAGTCTCTCCAGGGCCTGTCAATTTCTCTACAAAGTGACAGAACATCTGCCTGAACCAATAATCTAAGAGGGGCAGAGAAAAGAAAAGAGAGGAAAAAAATATTCCCAAGTTCCTCACCTGAGAAGCCAAGCCCAGGTGGGAAAGATTGACACAGGAGCAGGTCCTGGAGGACTAACTCAGCCCCTAGGACCACTAAGGGCTCCAGGAACTTTCCCGCACCATCCCCCAAGTGGCCTGGGATGTAGGAATGCTCAGGAGTCAGAGCTTCTGGGTTTGAACCTTGCTTTCCCATATGATGTATGTGAAGCCATGGACAAGTTTTCACTTCCTCTAAGCATTCATTTCTCATCTATAAACAAAACTAATAATACTCTTCTCATAGTGTTTGCTGTGGATTGAGTTGTGTCCCTCCTAAATTCATGTGCTGAAGCTGTAACCTGCAATGTGACTGTATTTGGAGACAGGGCTTTTTGAAGGTAATTAAATGAGTCATAAGGGTGAGATCCTAATCCCATTGGTTTGGGGGCCTTATCAGAAGATGAAGAGTGAAAATGAAATCTCTCTCTCCATGCACACGCACCGAGGAAAGGCCATGTGAGGACACATTAAGAAGGGAGCCATCGACAAGCCAGGAGGGCCCTCACCAGAACCCAACCATGCTGGCACCCTGATCTCAGACTGCCAGCCTCCAGAACTGTGAGAAATGAAATCTGTGGTATAAGCCACCCAGTCCATGGTATTTTGTTATGACAGCCCAAGCTGACTAAGATAGTGATGTCAGGGGAGAACTAAATGAAAATTTGTATAGGAAACACATACCATATATTATGTGTTCAATAAAGTTAACTTTAAACCTTCCGTATTCTCTACCCTCTCTCTTCCCTGTAACCCTCTCACCCAGGTATTTGCCCAACACGTATTGGAGTTTCCAACAATATAATTTATTCTGCCCCTACCTCTTCTTACTCCTCCCCTGACCTTAAGGTTGCCACCCTCATCCTAACAACCAGTCTGAATTTCTGAATGTTCCCTCTTCTCGACCGTTTGGTTTTTATGTTCTTAATGCTGAGTCACGCTTGATCTTGACTAATGAATTTGTCATTGGTAAGAAAAGACTTCCAGGACCTTAGAACAGTTCCTGGCACATAGTGAACCCTGTAAATGTAGTTATTGTCATTGTTACTACTCAGCATCCTGACATTATAATTAAACTATTTTTCTTTTATTTTCTAGCATTCAACAAGAGTAGGCATAGTTAATTATACTGTCCTCCAGATAAATGGCTGAAACAAGAATGCCTATGCCAGCTATGGCCCTTTGATGTGTGTGGGTGCGGAGGGGGGAGTGGGGGTGGGGAGAAGAAGACAAAGAATTTCTCTTTAGATTGTAAGATATCATATACCAGGACAAACTTTATACCAGGGACCCAGAACCACAGCAAAGGAAAATCTGAAAAGAATTCAAGGATAGTCCCTCTCTAGGCCCCAGCTTAGCCCTACATTTGCCTGGAAGAGAGCGATAAGCCATCAGAGATACCTAAGACCAATGAACAGGTGGAGCACTAACCTGGGACACAGGACCACCAGTGGAAGTGGCCAGGAGACCCTGAGGCAGGACACCAGACTCTGTAGAAACTCCTTGCTAAGTATCTTGGGGAAATCCTAGTTGATGTCTTGGGGTTGAGTCTCACCTCTGTGTCTGTCATATCTCCACTCAGAACTATTGAGTTCCCAATAAGAAGAGCAGGACGTTCTGGTAAAAAAAGAAGTGAGTGTGCTGGTGGGAGCTGGCAGAGACAGTCAGTGTCATTATGAAAGTGCCTGGGATGTTGTGAAGCCAAGGGAAATGGAGCCAGGATGCAGAGCCATGAATAGATCCCCCAAAGGCACGTCAGACTCGATGGCTAAGTAGAGACTGGATGGAGAATGGGACGGGCGAGGCGGCAAAGGAGCTGGAAACCTCAGGCAAGAGCATTCCACAGAGAGCTCAGAGCTGAAAGCCAGGCAGGCTGAGCATCCCCTGGGGCGTTTCTTCTCCATAGAACTCAGTGTGTATCATGGGGCAGTGTGCCTTTGAGTTTCATTAGGGAGGCGGTATTGCATATTGGTTAGGAGGGTTGGTTCTGACACCAGACTGCCTAAGTTCCTATCTCAGTCCTGCTGTTTGCTAGCTGTGCTGTCTTGGGCAAATTACTCAAGTTGTGCCTTGATTTCTTTGTATATAAAAGAGGCTAAAACTGCTACAGACTTAATAGGGTTGTTTGTGAGAATTAAATAAAGTACAGGTAAAGTACTTGGAATAATTCCAGATTTAGAGTAAGTACTTAATATGTACTATTATTATTATCATTATTATTACTATTTTATCATCATCATCATCATATAAATCCCTCTAGATCCTAGCAGGGAGGAAGAGCTAGGATCTTTAAATTAAAAACAAGATTTATAATCTTGCCCTTAACCAGTGGTCAGTCCTATCATCTAGAACTCTCATTTTAAATATGTACCAATGTGTCATTTTGATACAGCTTAATAAATACCAATTGTTATATACCTACTTGACACCAGGGACTAGATTTACATATGTTATGACATTTAATCTTCATAATAAGTCTAAAAAGAAACACTAGTATCATCTCCTCAAGAGTAGGCTTTAGGAAACTATAAATCGCAGCCCAAATCCAGCCCACTGCCTATTTTACAAACAAAGTCTTGTTAGAACATAGTTGCACCAGTCATTTACGTATCATCTACGGCTATGTTCATGCTATGGTGGCAGTTACTAGCTGAGACAGCAATTTTCAGAAAAAGTTTGCTGACCCCTCCCCCCAAGAGATGAAGACACTGAGACTCGGAAATAAACACTGGGTCCAGGGTTGCATAGCTAGCTTCAGAGAAAAGATTCAAACCCAAGTCGGCCTGAGTTCAAGCTCAGGCTCTCAGCCAATATTATACAGTCTCCAAAGTTATTGGTCTTCATATAAAGGCCAAGAGGAAGTCTCCGAGGCTAGATGAAATAAGCAGATGGAGCTATGAACATCAATTAGTCATATAAATATCCGACATCAGGCCCATGAGTCAGCAGCATTTCCCTCCATTGCCACCCACCAAATAGGTTGGCTGTCTTCAATCGTCTTGTCAAACACCAGGCAACGTGCAGTGAGCTCGAAGCACATAGTTCCCATTATGCCCACTGTATTGCTCCAGCAGCACCAGTCTTGGAAACAAATGGGAAGAAATTCCTATTAGGGCCCCTTCTTCTACAACTAATACAGTTCCTGGTTTGGGGCTGGTCAGCAGCATTTTTACTTTCACTTGAGTATGCCTATGTGTGAGCAGAAAGAGAGAGAAAAAGGAGAGAGAGGCTGATCTCAATTGAGTCCCAAGTTGGTCACCATCTGATGAGCTTTAGATTAGATGGTCCTGGATGATGGCCCAGTTTGGAGCTGGAACTAAGAAGGCAGCGTGCTATATTGGAAAGAGATCTGAATCACAAGTTCAAACAGTGCTTCTTGAATTTTAGTGTGCCTAAGAATTATCTGGAGAGCATGTTAAAACATCGCTTCCTGGGTTCGGTGCCCAGAGATGCTGACTTTATAGACAAGGCCGAAGAACTTGCATTTCCATCAAACTCCCAGGTGACGCTGAGCCATGCTGTGCATAGCACTGAGCCAGAAGAACTGGCTCCGGTCGGTGGCACACTCTTCACTACCTGAGAAGACACTAAAACTTCCTGGCTGTTTCTCATCTGAAAAATGGAGCTAATAAGCTAATAATCAATGGAAGAGGAGATTAATGCAGAAGTTGTTTTAATATTTACTAATAAGGAAAATCAGGATTTCGTGAGCATCTACTCAGTTCTGTGCTAAGTATCTTACACCACACATTACCTCTGATCTTCATAACAAACTTCCAAGGGAAATAAAATTACCATTTAACAAGCAAGAGCCCTGAGGTTCCAGAGAGGTACCTTATCTGAGATCCACAGCTAGGAAGTAAAAGGACTACAATTCCGACATAGATTAGAATGTCGCCAAAGCACACTTTTAAATCCTTCAAATAGGCCTAATTAGTCTCCTAACACTACCAGAAATTGCTTACACAGTAACTCGTATCCAGTATGCAGGAGAAAGTGGGGGATCCTGACTACAGGTAGCAGCCACAGCTCCCAGCCATCAGAGGAGTGAAGACAGCTTCCCCACTTGCCCTCTGCTGATGATGTTATTTGATGGAGTGCTTGAGACCAGTGATTACCCACTCTTGAAAGCAATCATTTCATCCTTCATCCTTCAATGACCAGCAGCAGGGGTGCCTAGGGCTGAGAGAGCTTGCAGCCAAGGGTGAAAAAAAAAAAAACTTTCAAAATCCAGGGAGCTCAAATGAACACCTCTTGAGAAAATATATTTCAGAATTAAACGTTTAATGCTGGGTTTTCATTTCCTAACAGCAATGGGCTGTGGAAACAAGTGCCAAAGAGCAGAAGGAGACTAGCAGCGACCCTCGGCAATAACAGAAAATTATTTGTTGCTTCCCAAAGTGGTATTTGAGCCCAGCGGGCTGCACTTAAGATGTGACTGGATAATGGCTGTGTGACACACCCCTCTAATGGAGCTGTCACACAGGCTCCGCACAGCAGCCTGAGCAGCGGCTTCGAAGAAGATCCTCCACTGCTTTTGCTTGGGCTTTTGCTTGGGCTGTTCTGGGCCAGGATGGAAGGAGATCCTCCTGGCCGCTTCAGTGACTTTGGGGGATGTCTCATTTGATGTGCGGGAGATCAGAGAGTAAAATCCAACTTGAGTCTGGTGGAGACATTGTGGTGCTCCCAGCAATTGAAACAGTTGGACAGTGGCCTAGCAGAGACCTGTGCTGCCTTTTACGTTCATGGGAAAATCTCTCCATGAAATCCCTACAGATGGAAAAGTAAGTGTATTAGTTTCCTCTTGAGCTATAACAACAAATTACCACAAATTCAGTGGCTTAAACAATGCGTATTTCTTGTCTTACAGTTCTGGAAGTCAGAAGGCCAAAATGGGTTTCCAAAATCAAGGTGTCAGCAGGGTTGCTCTCCTTCTGGAGTTATTGCCCACATGGACCCTAAATCAATCATGTAAATAGTTCAAAGGGTATTAACCTTAGCTGACATCTGGATTATATTCTATCAATAATGTGATACTCTCTCGCCGAAACTACTTATTCATAAGCACATTCCTTGATCCCTCATTTTCAAGATTGAAATTACGGAAACATTCTAAACACTAGCAAAAGAAACCTTATTCCTCCTCTCTCTTCTTCCTGCCTAAACCTTGCCTCTTCGGCCAGGGAAGCCCTGTCCTCCCCATATGCCACAACTCATTATTGGGGACTCTACTCCCATTAAAGGGAAAAAGCTTCAAGAATCTCTTCAGGGGGGCTTCCCTGGTGGTGCAGTGGTTGAAAGTCCGCCTGCCAACACAGGCGACACGGGTTCGTGCCCCGGTCCGGGAAGATCCCATATGCCGCGGATCAGCTGGGCCTGTGAGCCATGGCTGCTGAGCCTGCGCGTCCGGAGCCTGTGCTCCGCAACGGGAAAGGCCACAACAGTGAGAGGCCCGCGTACCGAAAAAAAAAATCTCTTCAGGGAGCAAGACCTATGCATCAGGAAGTTATGAGTGTGCAAACTGGACCCAGGATCTCTTCTTTCTTTCCGAAACTGTTGCAAGGTGAAAAGCTTACAACAAGAAAGCACATCCACAGTCTCTTCCTAGCCTTCAAATTAGATTTATTCACAGCTTGAAAACTAGAATTCTAAAATATTAAATCTCAAAACAGGGATGAAGATGTGAAACAATAATGATTGCAAAGCCATACCACTGATTGTAGTACCCTTACTCATTTTGCTCTGGGGGATTAAGACTGAGGATACTCTGCTAAAATCAAAGGGTTACATTGAGTGGTATGCTGGAACCAACTTGTTAAATTTCCAGGAATTCAGTGAGCTCATAAACACAGCTCGCCAAATATGTAAAAATTTATAAAAATTTTTATTACATAAATTTAGAACTAAGCAATATTAAAAACAAAGTCAATACATTCCCAAAACCCATGACTCCTAATGAATGATTTTACTACATTTCAATATTATATATGTTCTCAAGGTTATTTATATCTATTGCAGTTGTGAGGTGGAAATACTATGTAATGGTGCATTGCTACCATCCTCCCCCAACTCTACATCCCATGTCATCATGTTGGTAACTTAAAATTGGCCATGGTGGGAATAGTCACGGCACGGAAATCAACAAAGGCCAGAAGTCAGGGGTTGATTTATTGTTTTACTGACTATCTCGACTTAAGAATGTAATGGAGAAAATGTTAATACTGCAGATTACACTTTTAAGCAGGTTGTCTATAATTGTTTGAGGAAATAACCTTCCTGTATTCTAAAACCTTTATCCAATTCAGGAAATAAGTTGTACACATCATTAGCCAATTAGTAAAGTTCCAACATATGTCTTCATTTCTTCAGTTTCATCTTATTAGCTAATGTAAATGAAAATACCAAGCAACATTCATGTCAGAACTACACTCATTCTTCAATTGCAACTGTAGATCGGGTAAGGATAAAAGAGTTCAGCAAAAATCAAGAAAAATACTGTGAGAATCAGTTCACTCTATGGAATCTATGATAAAGATGATTGTATATTATATTATTTGTAATGCCCATACTTTGTATCAGTAAAATTTTTAATAAATAAATTTTTTTTGAATTTTATTTTATTTGTTTTTTATATAGCAGGTTCTTATTAGTTATCTATTTTATACATATTAGTGTATATATGTCAATCCCAATCTCCCAATTCATCCTACAACCACCCCCCCAAAAATTTTTAATAAATTTATAAACATATATATATTTGTACAGACACACACACTTTTTGTAGAGCTGGTAATTAAACATTTACTGCCACATCACTGGTTACATCTTTCAGAAAGAGAAACTTGCCCACAAAGACTAGTTACAAAGAAGAAAGAGAATACTCTAAGGCCACATCATTCATTTCTACTAGAGGCTCGTGAATATGGACCTAGAGAAGGGAAAAGAGATTGGAGGGAAACTGGATGGAACCTATATTAGAATTATCACAAAACCTTCTGTGTGCAAAGCAGGCAGAACGCAAGACTATACAAGAATAACTGAATAAAATCACAGGGCCCAACTAAGAGGGCTCTTGAGAAAGCCAACTCTCATAGAAAAGGAAGCTAATGGGAATATACAAAGGTTCCTCCATTTTTAGCCTCTAAGATATTGCTTCCCTCTTTGGATTCTGTAACTTTTACATGCTTTGGTTTTTTGGGTAATCTGGCTTTCCCTCCTCTTTGTCCTACAGAGCATTTATGGGCTGTACATCCTGTGAGGGCAGGGGTTGTATCTGTTTAATTCATCCTCTTAACCCTAGCATCTGGCATAGCCATGACATATAGCAAGTATTAACATATATTTATTTAAATAATCAATATTTAAAACAAAATGGAAGCATGACTCTTTCTTTTATTCTTAGTTCAACTGCTCATGGCTGGAATTTTGTAAAGATATTAAAAAAGCAAACAAACATAGACTCATACACGTGCACACACAAGAGAAATAAGCAAAAGTTTAAAAGGGTAGAGCTCAAAGAGCACAAGTTTACATTCCTGTAGTAGGTAATAAGAATGCTTGCCAAACACAAGACCTCTGTTCTGTTTTCCTACCTTGTCTGAGTCTTAACCATGTAGACTCTCTTGGCAGGGTCCATATTGTTTGCTGCCTCCTAGGAGCTAATCGGATTTAATCCTTTTACAAGCCAAAGGCAAATCAAAACCCAAACTCTTTTCTATTCTAAGCCATCCATGGCCTCGTGGGGACTCCCAAGAATTTGAAGTTCATTTGTAAAGTAGCAACAATAACATACTGAACTTGCTTCAAGTAACCAGTTTCACTTAACTCTTCATGGTTTTTTTTTTTTTTTTAATATAAATTTATTTATTTATTTTTGGCCACATTGGGTCTTCGTTGCTGCTCGCGGGCTTTCTCTAGTTGCGGCAAGTGGGGGCTACTCTTGATTGTGGTGCGCGGGCTTCTCATTGCGGTGGCCTCTCCCGCTGCGGAGCAAGGGCTCTAGACGCTCAGGCTTCAGTAGTTGTGGTACGTGGGCTCTAGAGCCCATGCTCTGTAGCTGTGGCACATGAGCCTAGCTGCTCCGCGGCATGTGGGACCTTCCCGGACCAGGGCTTGAACCTGTTTTCCCCTGCGTTCGCAGGCAGGTTCTTTAACCACTGCGCCACCAGGGAAGCCCTCTTCATGGTTTTTGTGTTCCTGGAGAATGAATGGTGGTTACCATGAGTATCCAGGAACAGAACAAGCCGGAGAATGCAAGAGATGTTCCCAGGTGTCCCAAGCATCAAAAGGAGGGAAACCAGATCTGTTGGCAAATTTGGGACATGGAAAAGTTGGAGACAAATACAAGAGGCTCTGGAGGTAGGTAGAAACTGAAAGATAGTCAACACAAACAACAGAGACATGTAAATCAAGAGAGGCAAGATAATTGCCGTAATTGTGGCCACAGATCCACCTAATATTTGTCTTCTATTGGCCCTGTTTGAATGATATGGTGATAGGTTGTCTAATTTAAAGGCAGAAAGTCATGGTAGGTACAGATTCCCCCATTACCATATCTGTGAGTAGTCTTTAGATTTATAGATTGATGATAAAACCAGAGTTTGAATTAAAATGTATATAGTTAACATTTTTACCAAGGCAAGACGAAGGTAATTTCTTCACAGGGTAGTATCGCTTTAAGCTCTACAGCTTAATCAATGACTAGAGGTTTCAGATTTTTCCAATAGTTCTCACAGAACACCGGCTGAACACTGGCAGAAGACCTTGGACACTGGAAAGGACTATAATGATCCCTGCATAACTGGGTAGGATGAAAAAAGGAAGGGAGAAGGAGGAGTAGAGGAAGTGGGACCTGCACCTTGGGGCAGGGGAGCTGAAGCAGAGGAGAGATTTCCGAATTCAGGGAAACCCCCTCTCCAACGGGGAAACCCCCTCTCCAACGGGGAAACTCCCTCTCCAATGGGGGAAACCCCCCTCTCCAACGGGGAAACACCCTCTCCAATGGGGGAAACCCCCTCTCCAACGGGGAAACACCCTCTCCAACGGAGAAACTCCCTCTCCAATGGGGGAAACCCCCTCTCCAACGGGGAAACTCCCTTTCCAATGGGGGAAACCCCCTCTCCAACGGGGAAACCCCCTCTCCAATGGGGGAAACCCCCTCTCCAACGGGGAAACTCCCTCTCCAATGGGGGAAACCCCCTCTCCAACGGGGAAACTCCCTCTCCAATGGGGGAAACCCCCTCTCCAACGGGGAAACTCCCTCTCCAATGGGGGAAACCCCCTCTCCAACGGGGAAACACCCTCTCCAATGGGGGAAACCCCCCTCTCCAACGGGGAAACCCCCCTCTCCAACGGAGAAACTCCCTCTCCAATGGGGGAAACCCCCTCTCCAATGGGGAAACCCCATCTCCAACGGGGAACCTCCCTCTCCAACGGGGGAAACCCCCTCTCCAACGGGGAAACCCCCTCTCCAACGGGGAAACACCCTCTCCAACGGACAAACTCCCTCTCCAATGGGGGAAACCCCCTCTCCAACGGGGAAACACCCTCTCCAACGGAGAAACTCCCTCTCCAATGGGGGAAACCCCCTCTCCAATGGGGAAACCCCCTCTCCAACGGAGAAACTCCCTCTCCAATGGGGGAACCCCCTCTCCAATGGGGAAACCCTATCTCCAACGGGGAACCTCCCTCTCCAACGGGAGAAACCCCCTCTCCAACGGGGAAACACCCTCTCCAACGGACAAACTCCCTCTCCAATGGGGGAAACCCCCTCTCCAACGGGGAAACACCCTCTCCAACGGAGAAACTCCCTCTCCAATGGGGGAACCCCCTCTCCAATGGGGAAACCCTATCTCCAACGGGGAACCTCCCTCTCCAACGGGAGAAACCCCCTCTCCAACGGGGAAACACCCTCTCCAACGGACAAACTCCCTCTCCAATGGGGGAAACCCCCTCTCCAACGGGGAAACACCCTCTCCAACGGAGAAACTCCCTCTCCAATGGGGGAAACCCCCTCTCCAACGGGTAAACACCCTCTCCAACGGAGAAACTCCCTCTCCAATGGGGGAAACCCCCTCTCCAATGGGGAAACCCCCTCTCCAACGGGGAAACACCCTCTCCAACGGAGAAACTCCCTCTCCAATGGGGGAAACCCCCTCTCCAATGGGGAAACCCCCTCTCCAACGGAGAAACTCCCTCTCCAATGGGGAAACCCCCTCTCCAATGGGGAAACCCCCTCTCCAACGGGGAACCTCCCTCTCCAATGGGGGAAACCCCCTCTCCAACGGGGAAACACCCTCTCCAACGGAGAAACCCCCTCTCCAACGGGGAAACCCCCTCTCCAACGGAGAAACGCCCTCTCCAATGGGGGAAACCCCCTCTCCAACGGGGAAACCCCCTCTCCAACGGGGAAACACCCTCTCCAACGGAGAAACTCCCTCTCCAATGGGGGAAACCCCCTCTCCAACGGAGAAACTCCCTCTCCAATGGGGAAAGCCCCTCTCCAATGGGGAAACCCCCTCTCCAACGGGGAACCTCCCTCTCCAATGGGGAAACCCCCTCTCCAACGGGAAATCAATTGGGACAGAAGGGAAGCATTTGAGGCTGTTGCAAGAGGGTGAAGTGGCCGATCTGTGGCAGATAAGACAGAGTGAGAAATACACAGACACTTTGTACCACAGCCCTATGTGCCTTGGAGTAGAATGTGTGTTCACAGGTGTGCAAGGGGGCTGGGAGCTGGAGCATGGGGATTGGAGAAGAGGCCTGGAGCGAGCACTGCTGTTGGCTGTAGGGAGACAGACTGAGGGGATGGGAGGGAGGAAATCTGTAGCAGGGAATGCCTATGGAGGAAGACTGGACTGCCTTGGAAGCAGGAGCTACTGCTGAGTCACACATAGTGGGAGGAGCCACTATTGTAGCCTCTCTCCCCACACACTAGTGCCTGCCTATGGACAATAAAAGAAGTCGGCTCAGGGTTGACTGCCGAGTAATAGAAAAAGCCCCCCAGGGATGGCCCTCACGCACCTTATGCCGGGGGCCAGAAAAGGCCCTCACTAGGGCCATATCTCTTGTGCTGTGGCTGCCGCCTTCCTTGTGCATTTGGCACCGCTGGGGCTCCCACGATCCAAGCAGTCATACCACCTCTGTGCCCAATCCTCACTGGGGCATACCCTTTTAAGAGCTCCAAGGCAGCCTCAGGACCAGACCGCTGTGGGTGGACCACAGGCAGAGGTGGGGATAAAACCAAAGCTGAACCCCAGGGACGGGGCAACTAAGGAAGAGGGTCAAAAATCTTTCCATCAGCTGTACAAGCTGCAGATTAAATCCCCACGATAAGCTAAGTAGACCCTGTGTCTATGGAATTTCTGAGCCAACAATGAGTGTTCCCACAAATGAAAACAGTCTAGCTCTGGCAGCTGTGGACTTTGGGGGCAGCACACGCAGGAACTGGGCCACATCAGAGTCTGAGTGGTTCCCACAGGGCCCACAGCAGGTCCAGAGACCAGCCCAGAGGCAGAGGAGGGCTTCTTGGGGAGGCGGAGGTGGGCTGTGGCTCACTGCATGTGCAAGGACACTTACAGCAGAGACCCCAGGGAAACATAATTATTACTATTAATTTTATTGTGTTTTGATTCATTCTGTTGTTGGTTCTGGCTTTTTATTTATTTATTTATTTTTGGTTTTTTTCCTTTATTTTTTGTTTGTTGTTTTTTACTATTTTTTTAATTTAGTCTGTTGGGTTCTTAATTTTTTAAATATATTTAAAATTTTTTAAAATATATTTCTATTTTTACTTTGCCTTTCTGATCTGTGTTCTTTTCCATTACTTTTACTTCTTCTTTTTTTAAATATAGTTTTAATTCTTTTAATATTTCCATTTCTACCTTACTTTTCTGTTATCCTGTGGTTTTTTTCCCTTCTTATTTTATTTTATTATTATTTAAAAATAATTTTTATTGGTTTGTCTGTTTCCTTGCTTTATTCTTCAGCTGGCACACTGCTTTGGTCTTCTTTTTAGGTTTTGTGTTTTTGTTAGTTTTGATCCTAATTGTGTGATTTCATTTTTGAATTCTTGTACTTGTCTGGCTGTTCTCTTATTTTTTGTTTCATTTGGTTCTGCTTTCATTTCTTTTGCATGTGTATATGTTTCCTTGTTTCTGTTTTTGTTTGTTTGATTTTACCATTTCTCTGGGGGGTTTTTTGTCTTTTCTTTAATATATTTTCTATTTTATTTTTTTATATTTATATTTCTATGTTGTTTTTCTGTTGTTCTGTCTTCTTCCCCTCCCCCCTTTTTTTAATTCATTTTTGTCTCTGCTTCACACTTCAGTTGGCACTCTGCTTTGGTTTTGTTTTTTGGTTTTGTGGTTTTTTCAGGTTTCTCTGTAATTGCTGGATTTCATTCCTGGGTTTTTTGGGTTGTCTGGTTGTCCTCTTGCTTTATGTTTTACTTGGTTCTGTTTTTGTTTCTTTCCTGTATGGGTATGTTTCTTTGTTTATGTTTTACTTTGTTTGATTTTACTTTTTACCATTTGTCTGGGGTTTTGTTAGTCTTTTTTTTTTTTTTAATCCCCTTTATTGCTGGGATGACTGCAGAGTTTTGGCTCCTCTACCGGAAGTCAGACCTGAGACTCTGGGGTGGGAGCACCAAGTCCAGGATGCTGGATTACTAGCGAATTCCCAGTCCCCGGGAAGATTAATCACTGAGAGCTCTCACAGAGGCCTCTATCTGAATCCAAGACCTAGCTCCACCCAACTGCCAGCAGCTCCCAGCACTGGACACCTCACAGCAAACAACAAATAAGACAGGAACACAAACCCAGCAATCAGCAAACAGACTACCTAAAGTCATACTAGGTAAGTTCACAGATACCCCAAAACACACCTGACACAGCCCTGCTCATCAGAGGGAAAAGAAGCGGCTCCACCCACCAGAGTGCAGGCACCAGTCCCTCCCCTCAGGAAGCCTATGCAAGACACTGGACCAACCTCACCACCAGGGGCAGAGAACAGAAGCAAATGGAACTACAACACTGCAGGTTAGGGAGAGGAGAGCTCAAATACTGTAAATTACACAAAATGACAAGACAGAGAAATATCTTGCAGGGAAAGGAGCAAGACAAAAACCCACAAGACCAAATAAATGAAGAGGAAATAGGCAAACTACCTGAAAAATAATTCAAAGTAATGATAGTAAAGATGATCCAATGTCTCAGAAATAGGATAGAGAAAATACAAGAAACATTTAACAAGGAACTAGAAGAACTAAAGAGCAAACAAACAGAAATGAAAAACAAAATAACTGAAATTAAAAATACTCTAGAAGGAATCAATAGGAGAATAACTGAGTCAGGAGAACAGATAAGTGACCAGGAAGACAAAATGGAGGAAATAATTGCTGGGGAGAAGAAAAAAGAGTGAAAAGAATGGAGGACAGTCTCAGAGACCTCTGGGACAACATTAAGTGCTCCAACATTTGAATTACAGGCATCACAGAAGAAGAAGAAGAAAGGGTCTGAGAAAATATTTGAAGAGATTATAGTTGAAAACTTCCCAAACATGGGAAAGGAAATAGTTAATCAAGTACAGGAAGCATAGAGAGTCCCATACAGGATAAATCCAAGGAGAAACACACTAAGACAGATATTAATCAAAATAACAAAAATTAAACACAAAGAAAAAATATTAAAGCAGCAAGGGAAAAGCAACAATGGAATCCCCATAAGGTTAACAGCTGAACTTTCAGCAGAAAGTCTATAGCCCAGAAGGGAGTAGAAAGATATATTTAAAGTGATGAAAGGGAAAAACCTACAGCCAAGATTACTCTACCCAGAAAGGATCTCATTCAGATTTGATGGAGAAATCAAAAGCTTTACACACAAGCAAAAGTTAAGAGAATTCAGCACCACCAAAGTAGCTTTACAACAAATGCTAAAGGAACTTCTCTAGGCAGGAAACACAAGAAAGAAAAGACCTGCAATAACAAACCCAAAACAATTTAAAAAATGGTAATAGGAACATACATATCAATAATTACCTTAAATGAAGATGGATTAAATGCTCCAACCAAAAGACACAGACTAGCTGAATGGATACAAAAACAAGACCTGTATATATGCTGTCTACAAGAGACCAACTTCAGACCTAGGGACACATACAGACTGAAAGTGAGGGGATGGTAAAAGATATTACATGCAAATGGAAAGCAAAAGGAAGCTGAAGTAGCAATTCTCATATCAGACAAAATAGATTTTAAAATAAAGACTATTACAAGAGACAAGGAAGGACACTATGTAATGATCATAGGATCAATCCAAGAAGAAGATATAACAACTGTAAACATTTATCCACCCAACATAGTAGCACTTCAATACATAAGGCAAATGCTAACAGTCATAAAAGGGGAAATCGACAGTAACACAATAAGAGTAAGAGTCTTTAACACCTCACTTACACCAGTGGATAGATCATCCAAAATGATAATAAATAAGGAAACACAAGCTTTAAATGATACATTAAATAAGATGGACTTAATTGATATTTATAGGACATTCCATCCAAAAACAAGAGTGTTCATGGAACATTCTCCAGGATAGATCATATCTTGGGTCACAAATCAAGCCTTGGTAAATTTAAGAAAATTGAAATCATATCAAGCATCTTTTCTGACAACAATGCTATGAGACTAGACGTCAATTACAGGGAAAAAAATACAAACACATGGAGGCTAAACAATACATTACTAAACAACCAAGAGATCACTGAAGAAATCAAAGAGGAAATCAAAAAATACATAGAAATAAATCACAATGAAAACACAATGACCCAAAACCTGTGGGATGCAGCAAAAGCAGATCTAAGAGGAGAGTTTATACCTCAAGAAACAAGAAAAATCTCAAATAAACAACCTAACCTTGAACCAAAAGCAATTAGAGAAAGAATAAAAAAAGAAAAACAAAAAACCCCAAAGTTAGCAGAAGGAAAGAAATCATGAAGATCATATCAGAAATAAATGAAAAAGAAATGAAGGAAACAATAGCAACAATCAATAAAACTAAAAGCTGGTTCTTTGAGAAGATAAACAAAATTGATAAACCATTAGCCAGATTCACTGGGAAAAAAAGGGAGAAGACTCGAATCAACAGAATTAGAAATGAAGAAGGAGAAGTAACAACTGACACTGCAAAAATACAAAGGATCATGAGAGACTACTACAAGTAACTATATGCCAATAAAATGGACAACCTGGAAGAAATGGACAAATTCTTAGAAAAGTACAACTTTCCAAGACTGGACCAGGAAGAAATAGAATATATAAACAGACAAATCACACGCACTGAAATTGAAAGTGTGATTAAAAATCTTCCAACAAAAGCCCAGGGCCAGATGGCTTCACAGGTGAATTCTATCAAACATTTACAGAATAGCTAACACCTGTCCTTCTCAAACTCCTCCAAAATATAGCAGAGGTAGGAATGCTCCCAAACTCATTCTACAAGGCCACCGTCACCCTGATACCAAAATCAGACAAAGATGTCACAAAAAAAGAAAATTACAGCCCAATATCACTGATGAACATAGATGCAAAAATCCTCAACAAAATACTAGCAAACAGAATCCAACAGCACATTAAAAGGATCATAAACCATAATCAAGTGGGGTTTATCCCAGGAATGCAAGGATTCTTCAATATACACAAAACAATCAATGTGACACACCATATTAACAAATTGAAGGATAAAAAACCATATGATAATCTCAATAGATGCTGAAAAAGTTTTTGACAAAATTCAACACCCATTTATGATAAAAACCCTCCAGAAAGTGGGCATAGAGGGAACCTACCTCAGCATAATAAAAGCCACATATGACAAACCCACAGTCAACATCATTCTCAATGGTGAAAAACTGAAAGCATTTCCTCTAACATCAGGAACAAGACAAGGGTGTTCAGTCTCACCACTATTATTCATCATAGTTTTGGAAGTTTTAGCCACAGCAATCAGAGAAGAAAAAGCAATGAAAGGAATCCAAATTGTAAAAGAAGAAGTAAAACTGTCACTGTTGGCAGTGGACATGATACTATACATAGAAAATCCTAAAGATCCCATCAAAACACTACTAGAGCTAATTCAATGAATTTGGTAAAGTAGCGGGACACAAAATTAATGCACAGAAATCTCTTGCATTCCTATATGCTAATGATGAAAAATCTGAAAGAGAAATTAAGGAAACATTCCCATTTACCATTGCAACAAAAAAAATAAAATACCTAAAGATAAACCTACCTGAGGAGACAGAAGACGTGTATGCAGAAAACTATAAGACACTGATGAAGGAAATTAAAGATGATACAAACAGATGGAGAGATATACCATGTTCTTGGATAGGAAGATCAACATTGTGAAAATGACTATACTACCCAAAGCAATCTACAGATTCAATGCAATCCCTCTCAAACTACCAATGGCATTTTTCACAGAACTAGAACCAATAATTTTACAATTTGTATCGAAACACAAAAGACCACGAATAGCTAAAGCAATCTTGAGAAAGAAAAGCAGAGCTGGAGGAATCAGGCTCCCTAGCTTCAGACTATAATACAAAGCTACAGTAATCAAGACAGTATGGTACTGGCACAAAAACAGAAATATAGATCAATGGAACAGGATAGAAAGCCCAGAAATAAACCCATGCACATATAGTCACCTTATCTTTGACAAAAGAGGCAAGAATATGCAATGGGGAAAAGTGGCACAGGGAAAACTGGACAGGTACATGTAAAAGAATAAAATTAGAACACTTCCTAACACCATACACAAAAATAAACTCAAAATGGATTAAAGACCTAAATGTAAGACCAGACAGTATAAAACTCTTAGAGGAAAACATAGGCAGAACACTCTATGACATAAATCACAGCAACATCCTTTCTGACCCACCCCCTAAAGAAATGGAAATAAAAACAAAAATAAACAAATGGGACCTAATGGAACTTAAAAGCTTTTGCACAGCAAAGGAAACCATAAACAAGACCAAAAGACAACCCTCAGAATGGGAGAAAATATTTGCAAATGAAGCAACTGACAAAGGATTAATCTCCAAAATTTACAAGTAGCTCATGCAGCTCAATATCAAAAAAAGAAACAATCCAATCCAGGGCTTCCCTGGTGGCGCAGTGGTTGAGAGTCTGCCTGCCGGTGCAGGGGACATGGGTTCGTGCCCTGGTCTGGGAGGGTCCCACATGCCGCGGAGCGGCTGGGTCCGTGAGCCATGGCCGCTGAGCCTGCGTGTCCGGAGCCTGTGCTCCGCAACAGGAGAGGCCACAACAGTGAGAGGCCCACGTATCGCAAAAAAAAAAAAAAAAAAAAAGAAACAATCCAATCCAAAAATGGGCAGTAGACATTTCCCCAAAGAAGACATACAGATTTCCAACAAACACATGAAAAGATGCTCAGCATCACTAATCATTAGAGAAATGCAAATCAAAACTACAATGAGGTATCACCTCACACAAGTCAGAACGGCCATCATCAAAAATCTAGAAACATTAAGTGCTAGAGAGGGTGTGGAGAAAAGGGAACCCTCTTACACTGTAGGGGAAAATGTAAATTGTTACAGCCACTCTAGAGAACAGTATGGAGGTTCCTTAAAAAGTTAAAATTAGAACTATCATATGACCCAGCAATCCCACTACTGGGCATATACCCTGAGAAAACCATAATTCAAAAGGAGTCATGTACCACAATGTTCGTTTCAGCACTATTTACAATAGTCAGAACATGGAAGCCACCTAAATGTACATCAACAGATGAATGGATTAAGAAAATGTGGCACATATATACAATGGAACATTACTCAGCCATAAAGAGGAATGAAACTTAGTTATTTGTGATGAGGTGGATGGACCTAGAGTCTGTCATACAGAGTGAAGTCAGAAAGTGAAAAACAAATACCATATGCTAATGGATACATGTGGAATCTAAAAAAACAACGGTACTGATGAACCTAGTGGCAGGGCAGGAATAAAGATGGAGATGTAGAGAATGGACTTGAGGACATGGCGGGGGGGTGGGTGGGTGGGAAGGGGAAGCTGGGACGAAGTGAGAGAGTAGCACTGACATGTATACACTACCATATGGAAAATGGATGGCTAGTGGGAAGCTGCTGCAGAGCACAGGGAGATCAGCTCAGTGCTTTGTGACCACCTAGAGGGGTGGGATAAGGAGTGTGGGAGGGAGGCTCAAGAGGAACGGGATATGGGGATATATGTATACCTATTGCTGATTCACTTTGTTGTACAGCAGAAACTAACCCAACATTGTAAAGCATTTATACTCCAATAAAGATGTAAAAAGATAATTAATAAAAAAAGAAAATGGAAAATAAATTTGAAGGCTAAGAGCAGCTTGAGTTTAATCCTCAACAAATTCCATAAAGAAGAGTGGGGTCGAGCTGAACCTGGAAATTTATGAGGGACTGTTAGTGTAAAATGGTCTCAGGATTGACCCTCCAGAGTGTTTAAAAATGGGATGGCCCTTCTTGTGATGTACAGCAACCTCAGTCTTATACGTTTTTAAGCAAAAAATGGGCACATTTTTGCCAGGGATGCTACAGAGGATATTCTTCTGTTGGATGAAGTGAGAAATGAAGGCTGTTATATTATTTTAAGTGGCAAGACACAGAGTTACATTCAGGCTAACTCATGTTTGTTATAAGGATTATTGTGGCAATAAGGCAAAGAAAAATTTGCCAGATATTCAAGAAAAGAAATTGCAACATGGTCGTACTTAAAGAAATTGGAACAAAAAGGTTTTCTGTATTTGTTGAAGTTCTAGGGACCTGGGAAGCACAAGTCTGGGGATTTTCATCTCAGGTAGGCTGTCACTAGTGTGACTAAGCTCTCAGCTATCCTCCCTGCCTGTTTCTCTGTCTCTTGCATCTCCTCTTATTACCACCTGACTTTCTTTTCAATACCATTCTCTACTTATCCACAGTTTCCACTTTGTTATAGCTTTAACTTACTCATAACTTTGCTCACTCCTGTCTATCCTAGTCCTTCTCTGTGCTCCCACTGCTTGCAAAATGATTTGTTCTACAGCAAAGTGCAGTACAGAAACGGAATTGATTATCCCATAAAAATCATTGTTTGGTTGAGTTTTCAGCACTAAGCTATGTCATAGACCACCAGTTAGCTGAAGTTTTGCCTACATTTGGGTCAGGTCCTTACAGCTGATCCTGGCAGCAGCGTCCAGAGTAGAATGAGGTCGCGTCGTAAAGAACACAGCAGCCCAGAGTGGGGCACTCAACGTGCTCTGCAGACAACATAGTTTCTTTTAGGAAAGGATAGTAGGTATCCTGATTAACCCATTTAGTAGAGTGGGCAGGAAGAAAGTAGAATAAAGAAGTCTTTAAGGTCTGTCTCAACACTCAGTCTATAATTCTGACTGCTGGAAGTTAGTATGCAAGGAAGATGAATACAAGCACCCCACAGCCAAGTTCTGAAGGCAAACTCATATACGATATCAAGCAAGAGTTCTGGTGGTCGTGTTAGAGGCACCACTATTGCCTTACCCACCATCTAGGTCATTTTGCCAGCAACTAAACACTAAGAAAGTGAGTTTTCACCAATGAATGATAAAAAGCATTCCCTTTTCCAGGGACCAAAATAAAAAGAAAATAATCATAGCCTGATATTTCTGTCTGGGTAATATCTCAGGGTGAAAAGGGGGACAATGGGCTGGGCCTGGCACGTGCCCTCACTCTGAGACAGCAACCCAGGAATATCTTCCCTAGAAAGCAACCCAATGGGGAGTCTCTGTGAGAAAGTGAAATATAAATTATTCATTTTCTTTTCTTTGTCTACTACCCCCAGCAAGCCTGTTTCTGCAGAGGCAAACAGAGCACAGAAGAAGATATCAGCATAGGGCTCCTGCATGAAGCGCAGCTGAAGATCACTGCTTCCCGACAAGTACACATGCCACAGAGGACGGCAGGCAGCCTGGATGGCAGCAGGAGGAAACAACTGTCGCTGGTCTGAGAGGCAGGCTCACACATTCCATTGCTCTGCCACTCACTGAATGGGCAAATCGCTTCAGTTCTGTGGAGCTCAGTTTTATTAGCTGCAATGAGAGAGTCATCTAAGGGTATCCTGGAAGAATTGGTTCTGGAAAAGCACGTGGTCAAGACTGGAATTCCCTCCTGACCAGCCAGCCTCCCTGGCCCCAAGGAATTCTTTAAGTACAGAAAATAACAACTAGAGAGAACTGCAACATTGGGAGCCCAAAAAAGAGCACTCTTCACAGAGCCTAACACTAAAGGGAGTGAAGAAATTCACTCTTGAAGAGTGACTGCTGCCTGCAGAAGGATCTGGACAAACAATGGCATCACTGCAGCAGGGTGCAAGGAGGCATCAGACTATGAAGACCATTTTTCAATAGCAAACCATGTGCTTGTGACAGAAGCAACCTAGGGAGTACCTAGGTCCTGCGACTGGACTGACCGTTTTTCCAGGTCTCTATTCTTCTGCAGTTTAAAAGCAGGACTGGACTCCTTGGACTGAGTAAGTAAAATTCTTGGACAATTCATAAAGGAAAATCTCAAATTAATCCAGTGATTAGGCTGAATATTAAAAAAGAATAAGAAGTGACCTTATTCTCACCACCAAGTTGGTTAAGAGGATCATGCAAGTTTCCTTAGACAATTCAGAGTTTTAGTCAAGGCAGCCTTAAGGTTTCCACCTACTTTGAGAAACTCTGGACCTTGCTGCAGTTCCTGAAAGGAAGTACAACTGCTAAGTGACCTGCAGACTTCTTGCTAACCCAGCTCCAGTTCAATTACCTCTGGCTATCAAAACAATCTTGTTAAATAAAACATAGGGAGGGGATGGAAGAACTCTGCGCCTTGGTCTTCTGTAATTCCAGCTAGTGTTGCCTTCATGGTCTCCATGTGTTAGATATGAGGCATTCATTCTGAGACCCAGGAGGGTCAGTGATCAAATACTACCAACAGTGTATAGGAGTCTAAAATTGTATTGTCACAACAAACCACTTACCCTCATTTGACATATTCATGGAGAGTTCAGCCTTTACTGCCTGGCCAAATCCTCCATACAGGGAATTTCTGAGTCAACAGCATTTTCAAACCAAATATGAACTTTTCTCATAAAAACGTAGTACTTGCCTGAACTTTAACATCATCTGCTCTTCTCTTGGTGCAAGACCTATCAGGCTACATCATCCTTGAATGCAGACTAGAACAGGAGTCTCACAATTTCATCTCTTACTAACCTGCCATCTACTTTAAGACTGTCAGGCTGTTTGTGAATATTCTGCCAGAAAAGCTGGATTTTGCCGCCTGGGTCACCTTCAGCTATATTTAGGAGCTTCCTTTATCACATCCATGCATCTACCCAGATTCATGAATATCTATTTATTTCTACAATACTTTGAGGGGGCTTGCTCACATTTTTCAATTGTAGTCTTAGTGACTTGTTTTACAGAGGACTTTGCAACATCTAGTTCTCTTGCTATTTTTCTTAGAAGTGCTTCTAACATGTAGTTTTAGATAAAAAACTTCATAAACTCTTAAAAAAGTAATATAAATTCGTTATTTAAAATAAACCAAATAGTTGAATCATACTTGTTCTGCTACCTAACAGGAGCATTATAAAAATGCTTTGTAAGCTATAAAATGTAATAAAAATTGTTTGGTTATTTTTTGGATTAAAGAAAGGAAAATTATGATTGGAAACCTTAAGTTTGTATTTATCACAAGGGGGTAAGACACGATGAGAAAAATGGATATAAATATTTATAAAATCTATCCCTAATAATTAGGAAAGCACACAATGCTATGGTAGTTTATTCCATAAACGCTAAAGCATACATATATACATACATATGTGTATATGGATGTATACACATGTATATGTGTGCTTCTCTCTATGTATGTGACCATATCTGCCCTGGAGCTCACTGCTATTGGGGAGAACAGAGAAGGAAAGACGTGACACAGGCTCCTAGAATCTTCCATAAAAGTAGAGTGGAGGCACTGAAGAGAAGATGTCAATTCTGCACTGTGGTGTGGGAATAGGGAAAAGAAAAGGGTGTGGTATTAAAACTTGAGAGAAGGTGATGCAGAGAAGTTGAGTCTTGAACAAAACAATGGTTCTCACTAAGCAAACAGAGATAGAAGGCAAACACCCTGCCAGGGTATAATGTGTAATTAGATAAGTGGGTAAGGCCAGGTCAAGAAAGAAGATAAGCTTGGTGAAGCAAAAGTGAAATTGCAGAGAAGTTTAATGTCATTCTTTGTCTTTTGAAGAACGTTGTGTTCCATTTTCAGGTGACATTCTGAGGCCTGACTCTGATTGGCCCATAGTTGATACTCCAAATACCATGGTGAGAGGGATTCTGGGACCTCTTTTGAGCTCTAAGAGGAAAAGAGCTATGATTACTCATATCATGAACATGTCCAAGTTTACCATGGATGCTGGAGTGGAGCACGGCAGAACATCTGTCAACCATTGGGCATTACAGCCGAAACAGGTTAGACATGTAATAAATATTCCTTGACTGATGGACAGGAAAACAACATCATGCAATTTGCTCACCCTAGAAACAGGAAGCCCTAATTATCCAAGATTGGTTTAACAGGCAGCATTTTTGATACTGCAGTTTTAACTGCATTCTCCCAGGTGATTTGTTTCATGAGTGTTGGTGGCATTATCACCATTTTCCAGGTACTCCTGGGAATAATTGTAATTCAAGACAAATATTCTCTCCATAAAAGTCTATTAAAATACCAGAGGGAAAGAAATTCTTAGGTAACCCATACATTGAACAATATTGTCTATGTAACACGCAGACATGGGTACTTCCAGCCATTTGAGAACCATCTCATCTCATCTCATTTCAGTGAATGTCATTCACATCACCCTCATCCAGTAGCACTACATGCTTTTCCTGGAGGAAATTTAGGCTACATTCTCCTTCCTAATTTAAACCTTGGAGCAGTTTTTTAGCTCATCCGGCTTCTTCATCCATTTATCTCCCCACATTTACTTAAAACCTATGATGTGCCAGACTGTGATCTACCAGGTAAACAGATCTAGAGCCTACCCCCTTGGAACTCAAAGTCTAAAGGGAAAATAGACACTTAAGGAAAAATTTATGTGTTCCACTGAATGCTTGGTCTCCAGACCTCTCTAAGGCCCGTGTTAGCTGTAACTTCACAAGGATTTCTTGCTCATTCTTCCTCTTTCAACTACAGGAGAACCTATTTCATTTTGTTGGCACTTGGCAGAATTTTTGTTTTCTCTCCTCTTTAAGATCTCTGCAATATTTTCTTTGCTTTTTAGCCCTTGGAATTACATCCAATCTCTCCTTGAGACTCTCTCCCCAGCTAGTCCTCTAATGGACTTTCTCTGTGTGTGGTTTATTGTTATTGTTGGTGGTGGTGGTTATTATTATTATTATCATCACAGGCTTGATATAGACAAATGTCAAGAACTTGACCTAAGATAGAGACCTGGGAGGTCAAGGGACAGGAGTAAGCAGGATGGGGAATGGTACAATGTTTTTAATGTTTGGATCAGTCTACAACATTATAATCCCAGGCTTCACCAGAGATGTTAGAGATTAAACCCAAATCTCTAAAGAGAAGGAGGCAATGATGTAATGACCACATTTTCTATTTTCGGTATTTGATGCTTTAACAAGTTGGAGCTTTGCTGACTGGAGAGGGATCGCCCCTCCCAGAGTTAGCCACCTCGTAGAGACAGTAAAAGACTGACCTGCAAGCACAGCTTTCATATGCAAACCAACAAATTCAGAACCCTTCCCCTGCAACCACCTCCTTTGTCAAGCTCTCGCACTCAGGGCCACAATGCCCCTGCCCTAATCACCCCAGATTCAGGTAACAGAAAACTAGGCCCAACTCCTATGCTCCACAGACCACCAAAATTATTCAAACTAGCCAACCCTAAATCTGTTTACCCTATCTTGCCCGTTCCTTGCCACAGAAACCACAATAAAAGCTCTTGCCCACATTTTCCCCTCATTTCCTCTGCCTCCCGACCAGTTCTGGTGCTTCCCCATATGAGCCTCATGACGTAACATGCCCCTTCCTCTTGGGATCTGTGAGTATAACAAGTTATTATTTCTATGGCATCTGTCTCCTGATTTTTGGCCTAGCCATGCCTGCCTTACAATAAAATATGTATTTTAAAACCAATGGTTCTTGAACAGAGCTGCTTTCCTTAGACTTTTTCTATTTGGAATGACCCAAAGATTGCCATACCCTTGGGCTTCTCCTAAAAAAAAAAATACAAATGTCTCTGGTTTGCCCTATAAGAATGGGCTTTGTGGTGGCTATGAGAATGTTCCTCTCAGATCTCTGACTGAAGGAAGTACGATGGACTGGTGGTCCAGATGTTGTGCTCTAAATTCCATCAATCCATTTGCATGGAGGCCCATGGGCTACACGCAGCCAATGACTGAGGTCTGAGCAAGGAAGAGGCCTTAAGGCTGGCTCATTCCTAGGAGACAAGGGACTCCTCGGACAGTCAGCCTTGGCTTGAGGACTCCCTGACTGCCTTGCCTAACTTTCATTTGGATGACACTGCAGTCTAAGATGTTTCCACCACTTTCCTACCTTCCCTCTCTCTTTCACCCAGGGTCAGCCCTGCATCTTGTTCAGCCAGTTTAACCAGACTCCCAGTTTTCTCTCAGTTTTTCTCCCAATAAAAGTCTTACTCATCTAATGCCGTATTTGTGTCTGCTCCTCAGAGGACCTGAAACACACAAGTGTAGAACCAGTAAGCACTGGAATGATTCCAGAACAGCCCATCTTTTGTTGGCTCATCATGAAGAAATGAACTGTGCAAAATAAATGATCAGTGCCCCATTAGAGAGTCAATCAATTAGCCTGGAGTGAATTAAGCTCTGGTCAACAAGGCATTCAGAATGTTCCATATGTATACATTTTTCTTTCTTGGGGGCCCAGAAAAGCTCCTGTGTCTAAGTCTGTTCTTAATGTTGAAGTCTTTTAAAAGAATGAAAAAAAGAGAGATAAAGGAAGAAAGAAGAAAGAAATATTAACTTCAACATGGTAAAAAGGCATAATGCTGTCCAGGTGGTCCAAGGATTTAATTTCCACTGTCAACACTGAGTAATGGGCTCAGAATCCAATGATCCAATGATTATGCTCTGACCCATACATTTTTAATAAGAGCAAGGGTCCCAGACATACCTTTTATTTCCCTAGGCCAAATTTCTGTTGCCACCATCAGGACACAGGCTGCTTGTTTGAGGTGATATCAACATGGAATTTATTTCCTAAGCAGGAATAGTGTACACCAGATAAATCAAGCTTCAGCACACCAGCAAAAGTCTCAGCTTCTAGATTTCCCACCCACTATTCCTACCGAGGTTGTCATTTTTATTTGAGTGTTTGTTGGTTTTGTATCATTAATTTCAAAGTAGGAGGCAATGTGCATTACTATATCACCATTTCACTTTGGTCACACCTGACTGGAACAGAGAGGGACAGCTTTTCCACGTTCAGTGAATATGTAGGCCAACTAGAAGGCTATGAGGTGGACTTAAGAGTTCTGTCATGAGGATGAGAATGACAAAACATACCAATCAGATCTTCTCACTCACAACTTTGAATGTAAGAGAGAGAGAGGTAAGTAGTTTATATCTGGAGGAAAAGTTAAAAAAGAGGGGGCATGTGCAAGAAAAGTTGGGTCATGAAATGGTACACCATCAGTCTGGGGAAGAGGCAGAGGGAATCCTGCTGTTAGAACGGTACTAATCCTCAGAGACATCTTGGTTCTCAAACTACTTTCCCATGCAGCCTTGTTGTAGGATAATTCCCATATTGCCTTAGGCCTTGGTGTAGTCAATAACTTACAGTATTCTTACAGGTTACACTCATTCTTACACTTACAGATTTTGAGTGAGATTCTGCTCTTGAGGGGAGAAAACTCTAACAGATTATAATTACCTGGAGAGGGAAAACTATTAAAAATACAGATTGCTATACTCTCTCCTGGAGATTAAAATTCAGGAGGTCTGGCCTGGAGAACCAAGAATATGTACTTTTTACAGACTTCCAGATGATTATGGTAATAGGCCAAATCTAGAAACTATTGACCCAGCACAATGACTAGTCAATTCAGGCTCCAGAAATAACAAAAGATTCATCAGAAAAGTAAATATAATGGAGAAGTGGAAGGCTGCATGTGCCCCATCCCTAAGTAAATGAGCAGCAACATACTAGTTATAGGTGTCTTCTTAAACAATGTGGTGGTTTGGGTTGTCATTCATAGAACAGGATCCTCAGAGAAAGGTGACACCATTACACAAATCAAAAGTGTAATTTTCCAGCAAGTATGAGGTTACTTATGGAGGCAATTGTATAGAATATTCAAAGGGGGCTGTCACAGGAAAGTTAAGATGTACTTCCATAGCTCAAAGTCCATGTGCAAAGCTGTAAGTGGATCTAATCGTCTGAGGATCAGTGTCTAAATCATACAGTTAATAGCCTGGGCTCTGTGACCACATGGATGTAAGTTCAAATTCCAGCTTTGCTCCCCACATACAAGATGTATGACTTTAGGCAACCTTCTTAAGTCCTCTTGGCTTCAGTTTCCTCATCTATAAAATAAGAATAGTACTGGTACCTTCCTCATAGAGTTGTTCTGAAAATTAAATGGGATCATCCATTTAAAGCATGTAAAACAGTACCTAGCACATAGTAATTTCTCATTAAATGTTATTCTGTTGTTGTTTTGCTACTATCGTAATATAATAATAACTATTATTATTATTCCTCATGCACCTGCTAGCGTGTGAAGTGAGATACAAGCACTTCTTGCATTCAAGGGCTGATCCTAAGTCTCCTTGCTGCTTCCCGTCCTGCTTCTCCCTCATTTCAATCCACATGTGCTTTCATCCTGTTCTTAGCACCATTGGACTAGACATTTGTCTCCGATATCTCTGGGATTCTGACTTTTGAGTTCCCTCATGAAATCTGCTTTAGATGTACCCCAACTCACTTCCCTCACCTCATGAAACCTCAGGTAGAATACCTTGGCCAGCATGCCCCTGGAAATCTAAGGCCAACATGGCATGCTTGAGTCCCTGTAAGACAGAGAGTCAGAAATTGGGTAAATTACAGCTTTATTAGCAGATTGATGACTACTTTATTAAGTACTTTAAAAGCGATTAAGTCCCCAAACTGATATCTCTCAATGGTGAGCTCCCAAGCATGCCAAGTTTCTCTAGCTCCAGATAGCTGATGTAAATAAGAGAACAAAAGCTTATAATAAATCTATTATCAAGTCCTCCATTTGTTAATTATGGGGACCATTTCTTTTATTCATTGTCTCAATTTAAATTGCTTTTCTTTCCCTAGAGAACTTGTACTTCAAAAAGGCAATATTTTCTCAAAGTTTCTATTGCAAGCCTGTGACTAGCAGGAATCCCAGCTGGACATTCATGCTTCTTCAACATCTTAGTCTCTTTTACCGTATTTGATCTGCCTTTCCTGAGCCCAACCTTACGTCATTCAGAAAAATCATTCAAATAGCTTTTGCCTCAAGTGTTTCATTGAGAGGTTCCCACACACACACACAGAGAATGAGGTCTGCTCTGATTAGCATAGAATCTAGCCAGTTCTTTTTCTATGATCAAGGACAGTTTTTTCCACCTTTACCAGGAGGTTTATAATCTACCAGCTGGGAACATTTCCTCTAAAAACAACAATGCTGAAGTCTACAGGGGTGGGGGTTATAAAGAAATATCTAGCACATCCTCAGAGCAGCTTATATTGTATCCAGACCTTGATTCAGAATGTGTTATGTTCTATTCCAGAGATGACAAAAGCTTTAGCCAAAAAGCAGTCTTGCAGGAGAGGGGAGTTGGAAGGCTGTAACACCCACGTGAAGAGAGGGCTACAGCCAGAAGTACGCAAACCCCATAAGTTCTTTCAACCACTTGTGCTCAAACCTTGCTTCACAACTGAGTAATGATCAGTTATTCTATTGATTCAGACCACAAAGGGGAACTGGACTTTTCCTGAGCATAAAAATGAAAAAAATATTTTTTTTGGTAGCAGCTAGTATTTAAAAATGTCCCACAATGAATCACATCTTTCAGTATCTATGCCCTTGTGAGTTCCTGTCCCCTTGAATCTGGGTTGGGACTTTGATTTTCCTGAAGTAAATAAGATATAGTGCAAGAAATGCTGCAGGTCTTCTGAGGCTGGGTCATAAGAAGCCTTGCAGATTCTGCCTTGGTCTCTGGTATGCTTACTCTCAGGGAGCAAGCCTCATGTAACGAGTCTGACCTAGAAGGGAAGACGCCATCTTGAATTTCCAGCCCAGTTGGACATCTTCTGATGCCTCTAGCCCCAGGTGCCATCTGACTGCAACACACAAGAAGAACCAAGCTAGAATTACCAGCTGAGGCCATTCGACTGCAGAAACACAAGTGATAAAAATAAGTTGTTGTTGTAAGTCACTAAGATTGGGGTATGTGAACCAAGATGTGGTTACACCATAGTAGATATAGGAAAAATGTTCTAAAAAGTTAGGGTTACTGATTCCAAAGGTTACATGGCATCAGTCCTGCACTATACAGGAATTTTTAGTTTAAAATCTTAGAAACAAATACATACTGACTTAAGCAATTAAAAAGGGAATTTATTAGTTCAGGTAACTGAAAATCTTAGTTGCAGAAAATCCCAATCATAACTAGATCTAAGTCCTCAAAGATGTAGTAGGAAATTGATCTCACTCCTTCACTTCTGCTCTTCAGCTGGCTCCACTCTCAAACAGGCTCTTGCTTTGGGTTAACAAAATGGCTACCGACAGTGCTATGCTTGAAGCTTAAACTTTGGAAGCCCCAGTGGAAAGAGAGCTTTTCTTTCTCAACAACTCCAACATTGGTATAGACTGGCCTGGCTTGGGCCACAAGCCCACTCCTCAAGCCAAAGATGAAACAAGTACTTTTCATAAACCTGTAAACCAAGAGGAAAGAAGGAATAATTCCCTAAACAAAATGGGGCACTTATGGTAGCTAAGATATCACTTCAGGTTCAGTAGCAGAAACCCAAAATTTATATAACAGCTTAAAACTAAGTTAATTTCTTTCTCCCATGTAAGTTCAAGCAATGTAGCACTTCTCTTTCTTGAGGACATCAGGGACCGAGAATTTTTTTAATCTTATTGCTTTGCCATTATTAATACATAGGTTCCATCTCTTGGCTTAAAATGGCTGCTCCAGCTCCATCCATTGTGGTCCTATTCCCTCAAGTAGGAAGGGGGAGAAAGTGAAAGGAAGGTTACAAAAATCACACATTAAACTCTGCTCACGTTCAATTCACCAGAACTGACCATGCATAGCTGCAAAAGAGTCAGGAAATGCAGACTTTATTGATGGTCTTTTGCCCAATTAAAATTTCTGTTACTATGTAACAAGAAAACTTCTGAGAGACAACTAGCAATCTCTAAAATATGCAATTACCAACAGAAAAGGGAATGGGGGCTAAGTAGAAAAAATATCATTCACTGCATAAATGTTTAAATTTCTATGATTCTAAGATATTTTTAAACACTATGGGATTGTTTCTTTCTTGAAAACTGTTACAAGTTGCATCACTAGTAGTGATGACCCTCCACTTCTCTAATAAGACAGTCTGCAGGGTGATTCCATTTTATTTTTCTTTTCTTTTGTTGCTTTTGCAGTTTTTTGAAGTTTGTGCATAAATTTTCAATTCAAAAAATGTACGCCAAGTAAGTTAGACTGTGTTCATGAGCCTGACACTCAAAATTAGGAAATGTTATGTTTTAATAGAGGCTACAGACCTTTTCTCTTTTTTTTAGAAAATAAAATATTATAGATAAAATTGAAATTCCCTGTCCCATTCCCCTCTCTTCCTGTCTAGATGCATCCCACTTCATGAATTTTGTGTGTATCAATGCACATTATAATACTTTTTCTAATAATAATAGTGAGATCAAACATAATGTTTACTGTGTGTAGACATTTTTATAAGTGCTCTGCAAATATTAACTCATTTTATTTTCATGATAAACAAAACGTAGGTAGCATTATTATCTCCAGTTTACAGATGAAATCTGAAGCACAGAGAGATGAAATAACCTTCCCAAGATCACACAACCAATAGTAGTAGAGTCAGTATTTAAATCCATGCATGCTGACTCAGAATGGAGTATGTGCTTTTAAAATCACTAATAGAAAATGGCCACTATGCCTCAAGAACACTAAGTGGTATTGTTTTGTATAAGTCCTTGCTTTAATTTCAATAAATGTTACCATTTGTAGCATTCTGCAACATGACATAATGAAAATTTTTTTATATTTATCCTTATTGACATATATAGATCTAGTATTTTCATTTTAACTGCTATGCAATATTCCATTGTATAGTTATAATACAACTATCTATTTCCTAGACTATTTTTTAAATGTTTCTAAAAAGTTGCTATCTGACAAGGTACAAATAGGTTAAATAAACATTGGGATTTTTAAACAAAAATTCAGTCTATGTCATGTATCTTCAAGGCACATATGTTACTGAAAACTTTATTTCAAAATAAATAAATAAAAGAAAAACCATTTCCCTCCATTGTCCAAAAAACCAAGCACAGTGACTGGAAAATATCATGTCCAGACAACAAACACTATGACCATCTTTCCTGATATTTGTGACCAACCTAAGGCAGTGGATTGTTCTCCACCAAATCAAAAGTACTGAATGCTTTTTGAACAGTAATTGTACACTCAAAATTCTTGTTGTACTTTCCTACATACTGGAAGAATATTTTATACACTAACAAGTAAATGAAAACATCACTGATAACAATGATATTATTTTCATTTTAATATCAATATAATTTAGCAAATATTTATTAAGCATATGTAATATGTTAGACAATCTCCCAGCAATATATAATAACTCTGCCCCCAAATTTAGTGGGGGGAATGTCAAGAACAGAGAAAAAAAATAAGACACAGAATAAAAGTGTCCCTGGGAATGTGCTTAATTCAAATCAACATTTCTCAAGGTATAATTGCATGAAGTCCCCGAAGTATCTTTCATGACATATTAAAAGGTGTTAAGTGAAGAAAAAAGAGGATATGCTTTCTGGTCAAATAACTGAGAAAACCTGTACAAGCCAACTTTAATACATTTTCTTATTGCACAGATATAACAGTTTTAAATGTGGAAAATACTTTAAAGATTCAAAAATCAACAGAACCCCTCTGCTCCCTCCTGAGGAGAGAATCTAACAATTTTCAATTCAGGAATTCGGTGAATTAAGGTCAATCAGTAGTGAGACAAAATGAGTCTGGTTATTACATTAAATACTGGTGACTCAAAGGTAGAAGCCACGTATCAGAAACTGACCTAACTAAATACCGTCTACAATATTATTGCCCAAATGGTGTGCCACATAGCACTAGAAATGCAAGATCACACACACACACACACACACACACACACACACACATCCATGACTAAATAAATGACTAAACCCATGAACTGAATAAATTTGGAAAATAATGTTTACTATATCTCTCTGTTAAAATCTTTTAAAAGGCCCTGGAGCTTTTGAAAAGGTTGCATTATGTTTATAAAGTGGTAGAAATTAAAATCAATTCTCAAACTGATCTTCTATCTATTTCCTAAGATTGGCCTTGCATCTGCCATGCAAAATAGAGTTCTACCTGTGAGAGCCAGTTGGGATTCAATCTTTCACTCAACCAGGAATGAATCTTTCATTCAACCAATGATCAAATGCTCATTGACCGAAAGACATTAAGAGGGGTAAGTGAGGTAGGGCCCTGGAATGATATGTAAATCGTGTGCTAAGTCTGTGGCCAGTTTGAATGTCCCTATAAGGAAGCTCCCTTCACTGACTTTGGAACTCAAGGAATTATATGCAAAGGTCCATAATGATCTCTTCCAGGAGACCTACACTAGGGACGTACTTAGAGAAATTTGAGTATTCCGGCAATTTACACCTGCCTGTATTATTAAATAATACTATATTGCGTAGAAATAGAACTTCTTCACAGATTTATGAACAACCCCTTGGTCTCTTAAGATGACATGCACTAGGCTAAGACATTAAGATATCAACCTTTATTTGATAAACATGTAATCTCCTTATTTCATAGACTAAGGAATTAAGATGAAGAAAGGCTAAGGGCTTGTCCAAAATTTCCAGAGCCAATTAGTCAGAGGTAGGATGGGAAAGAAAGTCACTTGGGGTGAAACAGTATTAAGATACATGGGGATATTAGTGGCACTGGAAAGAAATGGCTGACTTGTCGTGTAAGTTTTATGTTGAGAATTTTAAGTGCAATCATTTAAGTGGAGGTTCACACACAGTCTGCAAGTTAGGTCATCCAGTAGTAAAAGAGCTATTTCCTAGATCTTGTTTTATGCAGAATGGTGACGTGCAACAAACAAGTATCTATACTTTGAAAGGGAAATTCATATTGTTGGCTCCTTCTCCTTCAAGTCACAGCTAAAATGTCACCCATTCAGAGATCCCTTTCTGGCCATGTCCCTCAAATACTCCCTATGGTTCTATGTCATATGATCCTCACATCTCCTTCATAGTGCCTATTGCACCCAGAAAATTAATTTACTTGCTTATTGTCTCTCCCCGCACTGCCACGCCCCGCATTGGAACATACAAATCTTGTAGTCTCTCTTTTCATCACTGTGTGCCTGTTGCCTAATAAAGCAACTGGTTCAGAGAAGACACTCAGTACCTGAGTGGGTAAAGCCAAATCCAGATGGCAAATGGGAGGGGAGGGACAAGATAGCTACAGACCCTCTGTGATGTACGTAGGTGAGTGACGCAAGAAGAGCATTGAGGAGAACTTCTGGACAAAGGGTCAAAGACCTAATGGAATGTGAGCAGTTGAGAAAAGGTTAGACAACAGAGGCTGTGCCAAGGAGGATTAGACTCATGCAGAGTGAGTGGGGGGGCGGGCGGTGGGGGGCAGTTAGGAGTCCTGAGAGCTGAGCTCTTCCTGAGTCAGCAGAGTAGGAGTTGCCTACGGAGGTGTTATCAGATTGATCTTTGTTTAAGCTGAGAACAAAAATGCTTCTGAAACACCAAAATCCTTTTTTCAAATCTCTACATTGCCACTAGCCGGGATCTGTCATCCCCCACCCTCCTATGCCCTGCCACCCTTGCATAAGCCCACCATGACCAGAGGAAGAAGTCTAGAGGGTCGACAGGAGTCCGGCCATATCTCACTTCTCCATAGTGCCTTCTCCATCCAATGTCCTCTGCAGTAACTAGAATAACGGCTTAATGATCATTTAGAAAATTTATCTAGGGAAATCCTTACAGGCAGCCTGCCAGAGTCTGGGAAAGGGAAATTTCAGGCCAGGCCACCAGGGAAGAAATTCATATACACTTTCCCCAAAAAGGACTTAAGATATTTAAAATGTTCCAAGGGCAGAAAGTCCGTCTGCTGTGGTAGTTTTCTGCACCCCCTCCTCCCCAGCAGACTGAAACTCCATATATCTTGCCGAGAGGTAAGCCTAAGCTTTGTCAGTGTCTAAACTACGGAGCCCAAATACTTCTGTTTTACCCACCTCCAAGGGCATGCTTTCCCCACACCAGCTCTTAAAAGGATACACTCAACCTGTGGCAGAATAGAGGGGTAAAAATTCACAAACAGCTGAGGGTGAATGAGGTTCTGGAGTTGTTGCAAATATGTAGACAATTGGGTGCCTTGTGAATGTATGGAGAAGAGCCCAGCACCTTAGTCAGATGGAAACAGTGAGCTTGGGACTAGCTTTGGAACACACAATTACCTAGTTACTGGAAACAATCACCCTCTAAGGCTTTCTTGCCTATGCTGGAAATTGCACTAAATGCACCCCATACATCTTGAGGAACAGGGCTGACCTGCAGTGTGGCCATGGTCTCTGTGCTTCTCTAATTAACTGATGCCTCATGGTTTCAGCCAATATTCAAGTGAAGATGACTATTTTCTTCATTACATGATCTCATCCAATTTCTGAACTCTTTATTAAACCGAGTTTAATATTAGAGGTATGCATGGTGGATTAATGCAGGTCAGTAGAAGGGTATCTAACATTGGGGAGATCAAGGAAGCTTCCTGGAGAAGCTGACAACTGAGCTGACTTTTATAGGATGTGTAGTGTTGAATGAGACAGAGAAGAAGAGGATGAGAAAGATTTTCTATGTACAGAAACACATGTAGTTGCTCAAGCACCAATGTATCCACTCATTTAGCTTCAGCCAGTCCATAAACATTTACTGAGAAAGGAAGCACAGCAGAGTGGTTAAGCGTACCCACTCTGGATCTAGATCTGCCTGGCTTCAAATCTCAGCTCTGATACTTCCTAGCTGTGTAACCTTGAGCAGGTTATTAACCTCCCTGTGACTCTACTTCCTTGTCTGTAAAATAGGGATAATAATAGAACCTTCCTCTTGGAATTATTGCACAGAATAAGGGAATGAATATGTGTAAAGTGCATTATAGAAATGTTTGCTATTATTAACCTTGCTATTCAGTGCCAGACACTTGCTAGGTACTGGAGATAAAAAGATAAATAACAGGCATAATCTATCTTCCTAAAGCATATAGTCGATTGAGAATATGAAGGTACAGTAAAGGTGGAAGTATGGAGTGCTATCAAATTATACAGGAAGGAGCACTATATTAATAAACAGAGGCTAGATTAAGTCAAGGCATCAAACAACCCCCAAATCTTAGTGGCTTGTAACAACAACTGGGTACACTTCATATTTCTGCTAGATGGCTGGAGCTGTGCTCGAGTCTTCTCGGTGAGGGACCCAGACTAACAGAGCCTTCAACCACCTAGAGTAAGGCAGTTGCCTTGAGAGAAAGAAGGGTGGCTACTGCAAATCATACACTGGCTCTTAAAGGCTCCTGCCTGGGTGTGGTACACACTATTTCTGCTTACATTTCATTGGCCAGAGAAAGCCACATGATCACAACAAACTTCAGGGTTGACTGAGCATGCAATCCAACCGTGTGCCCAAAAGGAGAAAAATGAGAGCATTTGTGAACAGCCTTGATAATGGCCACCTAAGCTAGCATTACAGGGTCAGAGAAAGTTCTTTTAGGAAGTGGTATTTTAGCTGAAAGCTCATAGTAAAACAGGAATTAACCAGGCACAAGATGGGATGGGGTGATTCCAGGCATGGTGTTGAAAAAACCAATAAGGCAGAGTCCAAAAGTGAGGTGGCCAGAGAGAAGGCTGAGAGGCTGTCGGATCAGACTGTGTAGGGCCTAGCACATATATGTGCGCTAAACTGAATAAAAATCATCTTGAAGCAAAGATGGCTACAAATATGTTTGAGCATTAGATTTGCATTTTAGAAGATGGTTCTGTTTGTGATATGTAGAATGGATTAAGATGACTAGACAGGAGGTCTAGATCAGGGGATACTGGTTAGGAGAATCTTGCTGTTATGCAGGATGAACCAAGAGAGAAGCAGGTGAGTAGAGAGGAACATAAATCTAAAAAGAATCTTAATGGAAGCAGATGCATCAAGGATGGTTGCCAAATTTCTGACTTGGCAACCAGTAGATGGTGATATCATTCACCGAAGAGAAAATATAGGATGAAAGGAAAGATGAAGGGTTTAGCCTTAGAGAGATTATATATGAGAGGCTTCTAAGTTATCCAAGTGGAGATGTTTCATATGCAATGAATTTGTAGGTGTGGAGCTCAGAAGGGAGGCCTGAGTAAAAAAAATAGATTTAGGAGTCATTGGGATATGAGAGTTAATTGAAGATACAGGTGTAAGAATACGTTCTGGAAGAATGTGCAAATGCAAAGAGATAAAGGCATAGGATCCCCTAAAGAACACTGATATTTGAAGGGCAAGAAGGGGAAGAGGGTCTCAGCAAGGAGGCTGAGAAAGATGTCTGGAATAGGGATCGAGGAGTACGAGACGATAGTACCAAGGGAGTAAAATGAAGAGACTATTTCAGAGGGGAGGGCCATTAGTGTGATGCTGCTGAAAGATTCAAATAAGAAAGTAGTGGATAGGTAATTTCTGATGAGAAAATGCCAGTTGGAAATTGGCAGGAAAGAGTTCCTTGGCTGTGTTGTCAACAGCAGTGTTAGTGTAGTGGTGAAGGTGGGAGGTAAGATGACATTAAAAAGATGAGTAAACAGGAGAGGAGGAAATAGAGCCAGTGTGGCCAGATCTTCTAGAAGCTTGGCTGTGATTGGGAAGAAGGGTAAAAGGTAAATATTTTATGTTAGGTCATAAGATTAAATTTGGAACATTTTTCTTGCCTTCCAGGAACTTAAAATCCAGTAGGAAATAGACAATATAGCCACAGAGAAAAACAATAAGGCAGTGAGACACTGAGCCAGACAGTTTGGAATTCAGAGGAAATAGTTCTCCCTGGTGATAGGGCCCTCAAGGGGAAGTCTCAACGAGTAAGCAGAACTTGATCTGGCCCCCAAAGTAGGAGTAGACCTTAGAAGAAGAGGGAGCTCCTAGGAGGGAAAAGAACACAGATAAAAGCACAGACATGTGATAGCGTTTGAGTAACAGAAAGTCATCCAATCTGACTAGAGCAGAATAGTAGATTTAGAAAGGATCCACATTTCATAATTTTCAAAAGGTGCCCTGAGGAGTCCTAAGGTTCCCACAAAGGTGTCCACAAGGAAATATTCTAGATCAGGGGATGGTAAACTACAGGCCATGGGTCAAATCTGGCCTACCAGCTATTTCTGTAAATCACGTTTTATCGGAACACACCTATTGCTTACATACTGTCTATAACTGCTTTCAAAGTACAACGGCAGAATTGGGTAGTTGAGACCGAGACCATAAGACCCACAAAGCCAAAAATAATTACTCTCTGGCCCTTTTCAGGAAAAGTTTGCCGACTCCTGTTCTAGGTAATGGAGGTCTTTCTGTTCTTATGGTTAAATCCTTTTTATTTATTTTCATCATTATTGGTAGAATCTTTTGTTAAATACTTTAGGAGGTCTTGCACAGACAGATGATGACAGAGTTATAAGGACTTAGGCTTTCTGCACCATTTCACAAATAAAATGAAATAAATCCCTTATAGTCATTCTTTTCTTTTAAAGTAAAATATAATCAAACATGATTGAACTTTGTTGAGATGACTCCAGCATTGTTATAAACTCAAATTACCACATGAGGTTGTAGTAGAGGAATGACTGCAGGAAAGCTCTTTAGTGCTCATCCATACCTAGTTTTACACTCCTTCTGGAACAAGAGAGAATTACACTTGCCTTCCCCAACCTTGCACTTCGATAAGGTTATATGTTTAGTCCTACTTGGTGGTAGATGTGTGTGTGTCACTTTCGGGCAAAACACTGAATAGCCAGGAAGGAGGCCCTCCAAGGATAATTTCCCCCTGTCACAGCACTCAGTGATACTGTGTTGAGAGTCAAGTGTTCAGTATGCAGTAGCCTAAATTAGTGAGCCTCTACGTGGAGATTAGTCACCTGAGAGAGCCACCCAGGCCAGAAGTAGACCTTGTGGAAGGAAGGTGTTAAGTTCCTGAGATTTTGGTAGTGTTTGTTACTACAGTATAACTTATCCTATCCGGACTAAGGTAATGACCTATGGATTCTTTATTGGCAGAAGAATGCTTTCCTCCATGTTATAGTGTTCCAGACTCATATGCTTTAGAGCATTTCAGTATTTGAAACTTTATATTTTCTCTCTTTCTTCAATACCAGGCTATCATTTTCAGCAGTTATCAGTATGTCCCACATTCACAGTCACTTATAATTTGCTGCTCCTAATCTTCTATAAACTAATAGTGCACATACTTATAATCTTTATAATCATTTCTAGAGTAAAATGAATTGTCTCTGAGAGAAGTCCTTGAGGGAATTTCTTGTGATCAAAATGTTTCAGTAGCACGGGCAGATCCTCTGACATCCATTTTGTTGATTCAGAGGTCTTTTTTCACTTCCTTCCTTATTTTGAGTGGTGTTCTAGATCAGAGAGGTGATCAAGCAGTAACTTTTGGATAAGACGTGAATGGATTACTATATGTTTAACAAAACTTCATGGGATTGTTCTGGAAATTTTCAGATTTATCTTAGGTAGGTCTGATATGTATTTTAAAATTATTTTTCCACATCCTCACCTTACATATCTGGCAGGCTTCTCAAAATAGACTTATTGCCCTCCCATAACACCTATCTCAATAACATTTTGTATTATCCATGAATTCATCTATGGCAAAACTCTGTTGTCTTCTTTGATTCCTCTCTTATCATCCCCCCAACAGACAACAGATCATGAAGCCCTGTTGATTCTACCTCTGAAATATGCTTCAAAAGTCTCAACTGACATACAAAGCCCTTCACAAGTCAGCTCCATCTTACTTTTAATGGATATTTGTCATTGTTCTGGCCAGTGTCTATTTCCACCTATTTAGGTAATAGCAATCAGATAGATTAGGGAATTTGACTTTCTCCCATCAGTACCATTAACTTGATGGTACTCTCTATCAAGGGGGTCTCCTCTCTTCAAGCCAGGAGGTGTCCAAGTTGTAACAAATCAGATGCCGTCTCACTGAGCTCTGATGTTTAAGGGAATTCACTGAAAATGATTCACCTCATGAGGCTGCCTGAAGAGACCACCACTGGTTTCTGACGCCCCAGTTCCTGTCTAGTTTGAATCCTGGCTCTTCAGTACTTCCTACGATTCTGTGAGCAGCATTGTATGCTTCCAGTAAATTGTCTGTGTGCATGTGCACGTGTGTCTGCGTGTGTGTGTGTTGGGGTGGTGATGTGTGTGTGTATGTTTGGCATGAGTTCTTCCATCAGTTTCTGTTGCTTGTAATCAGAGGATTCTCACTGATACTCTGCCTTCCAACATCTTCCCAAGGTTCTCCTCACACATCCTAGATTCCACGACCATAAGAAATTGAGCAGTTTCCACAGAGTATTATATACTTCCATTCCATTTTCAAGCTTTGTACTTAATTTTCCCTCTTCACATAATACACTTTCTTCATTTCTGGAAAATTCCAATTCATCCTTCAAGCATTAGCTTAAGTAAGAAAGGAAGTATTTCTACTTCAAACCCTTACCCAACTTTAAAGGCAAAATTAAGTGTCCCTGTTTTATATGTATTCATAGCAATTTATACATCTTTCTAACTTACAACATGGTAGCACAGCTAGTGATTCACATGAGCAATTCTTCCAGGAGATGCTGAAATCCTCAAGGACACACAGGCAAAATTCAACACATATTTGTTGAATCAAATGAACTGAATTACATCCAAAGGGACTTTTTTCAAAAGATAGCTCTCACTTTTTTTTGCTTATATGTTTTAAAATCCTAATCCTCTTCTCTTTTGAAAATTATATCCCATTAACACTTTATAGAATTTAGAATTAATGACTGATGAGACATAGAAAGCAGAAAAGAGTTGTCCTTTTCCCTCTGTGGTTCCCTGTCTCTCTCTTTTCCACTGACACATCACATTTTGATGCCATTTTTTTGTTTCCTTCCAAGTTCCCTTGGCCTCTGTCTTTGCAGAAATTGCAATGACCCATTATGCAATGAGTTACATTGTATAACAAACAGGATTTCCCTCCTCTCCTGAGACCATGTGGAAGAAGAAAAAAAACATGAAATCCTTAATAAGGCTGCTCATGTGAATGAAGGCCAAGGATGCAATCCCTTAGGAGATTCTGGAGGTGGATACAGTTGGGCTCCTCCTGGTAAATGACTAGTGAATTATTCAATAAAAACAAACATAAAGAAGAAAATGCCAGGGGTTCCTGTCTATCTTCCTGAAAAGATTGGTCCAAAGCCCCACTTTGCAATTGTTCAAATGAGTTCACTTCAATCAGAGAAGCAAAATGCTAATCAAAACTATGGGGAAATAAATGGAATTGGTTTTCTCTTTGTATTATCTAATGGTGTCTGTCCTATCTCACCTGCTGCCCTTCCTGATTGACCAGAGAGTTAGTAAATATTTCTTTGGTATTTTATGTCACCATTATTGAAGAGAAAAAGGAAAGTAATCTTTCTCACTTAACTTCTTGAGCCTCTTCCCTTAACCCCTTTGCCTATACAAGGAATTCCAAATTCCTAACTTTAGCACACGAGGCCCTCCATGATTCCATCTAGCCCCAAGCTACCACCTCTCCCACTATCTCTACCATTCTACTCTAAAGACAGTAACTTTTCCAGTTTATCCAAATACTTTGTTGACACCCATACTTTCAAGCTTGCTGTACCTTTTAACTGGGAAACTTATTCCCCTTTATCTAGCAGGAATATCCCCTCCATCTTCGTTCATTCAATTCGAAGACTTAGCCCCTCACTACTCTGTGCCCCATGGCACTGTAAACACATCTCCATGTTCTGTGTAATTTATCATTTGATGTATTTTTCCCTACCAGACTCTGAGCTCCTTGAGATCTGAGAGCATATACCAATCACAGTTCCCAAAATATAATAGATATTCAAACATTTGTTGAATGAATTAATCATTACTCACTTCCAAAATAAAGCCATGGAGGGTTGTTGTTGAGGGAGAAGTAAATGCCCAGTTAATTGTACACTTGCAAGTCTTTCCTTCCTTCTCAGTATGTTAAAGGAAACCAAAAGTTAAGTTTCATAACACAGATCATATGCCCTGTGCTAGGCACCACGATACAGAGATATAGTCTCAGCTTTGAAAGTTTACAGTCTTGTAAGAAAGAAGCCTCAAACTGGTACATGTTACAAAATAATAATGGGGTTAAACTGTGCTTATTTAACCTTTCTTATTACAGAAAAATAAACTTGACATCTCTGAGGCTCACTGAAAAACACTTCAATGACACATAAATAAATGGGCTTCACAGTGCCAAAGAGAATTTCATTGGTCTTTGCCATGACAGTTAGCAATCATGGTATCTGGAAATTAACACCAACAGAAACCAAAGGAAATTTCTCTATGCACACATAAAGGCATAAAGCAGTTAATCTATAGAACCATTAAGGACACCAACAATAAATGACAAGGGATAAACATATACTTATCTCCAACTGGTTCTGTTTAGGAGAAGAAGAAAAATGAGGTCAATGCTTCACTCAAAAAGCTATTCTAGGTTAAGCCTTTCTAACATGAGCATAGATAGAAATTGGTTATTTCAGCCCAGATTCCAACAGCTTTAAAGAGCTTTTCTCTTTAGAGGGTAACATCCATTTAAGGGATCTTTCAACCTATACAACTTCCCAATTCCTAAAACTGATCATAGGAGCAACTTGATTCCAAAAGAAGTGAGGACTTCAATAATGACGGTAGGGTAAGAAATAAGAAATTACTACTATTTCACTGGTCTTGAAATTAAAAGGTAATATGGCATTGTGAAAAATGCATAAGCTTTAGAGAGACACAGGTTCTGGTCCTGGCTTTGTCTCTCCCTGGCTGTCACTTTCTGCCTGTAGGAACGTGGGCAAGATTTTTAGCCCCAGTGGACATCAGCTTCCTCATCTGTGAAACTGAGATTTTCAAAAGCCCATTTCATAAAGCTTTGTGAATATTGAAAATGATATTATAAGGCAGTGGTCCCCAACCTTTTCGGCACCAGGGACTGGTTTCGTGTAAGACAATTTTTCCACGGACCAGGGGGCGGGGGATGGTTTGGGGATGATTCAAGCACATTACATTTATTGTTCACTTTGTTTCTATTATTATTACATTGTAATATATAATGAAATAATTATACAACCAACCATAATGCAGGATCAGTGGGAGCCCTGAGCTTGTTTTCACTTGCTGCTCACTGATAGGGTTTTGATATGAGTCTGCAAGCAATTGATTTATTATGGTCTCTGTGCAATCAGACCTCCCTACTACTGATAATCTGTATTTGCAGCCACTCCCCAGCGCTAGAACCACTGCCTTAGCTCCACTTCAGATCATCAGGCATTAGACACTCATAAGGCACACGCAATGCAGATCCCTCGCGTGCACAGTTCACAGTCCTATGAGAATCTAACGCCGCCGCTGATCTGACGGGAGGTGGAGCTCAGGCAGTAATGTGAGCGATGCGGAGCGGCTATAAATACAGATGAAGCTTCACTCGCTCACCCGCAGCTCACCTTCTGCTGTGCGGCCCGGTTCCTAACAGGCCAGGGACCAGTACCAGTCCATGGCCCAGGGGTTGGGGACCCCTCTTATAAAGGACCTAGCCTAGTACTTAACACATAGTTACATATAAAGTAATACATACTTATTGTGTAAAAGTATACGGGGCTTCCCTGGTGGCACAGCAGTTGAGAGTCAGCCTGCCGATGCAGGGGACGCGGGTTCGTGCCCCAGTCTGGGAAGATCCCGCATGCCATGGAGCGGCTGGGCCCGTGAGCCATGGCCGCTGAGCCTGCGCCTCCAGAGCCTGTGCTCCACAACGGGAGAGGCCACAGCAGTGAGAGGCCCGCTTACTGCAAAAAAAAAAAAAGTATACAGATTATTTAATTAAAATTTATTTAATTATTTAATTACCATTTTAGATAGAGAATACCAAAGTAATGGGAGACACTACTATTGTCCCTGTGTTTAATAAAGACACAGTAGAGGAGAATGTTAAGGATGAAGAGCTGAGGTAAAGAACATGACAGAAAGGGAACAGGCAAAGAATAAAAGTAGGAGCATCTTAATAGCACTGGATCATTGGAAGGGGGGTTATAAATATGTCAGGTTGGCTAAAAAGTCCAGAATCCTAGGACTGCGTAAAAGAGCGAATTTCTGAACAGTCCACTTGACTTTTCATTACACTAATGGACATCCTTCCTTTCTTCAATGATAACTCTCCAAAATGTCCTGCAGCTACAATGGTGTAAAGAGAAATATATTTTTCTAACCACAGATGGTCACACAGATGGATGGGAAACCTCTCTGGATAGATATGGGCTACATGTTGTTGTTGTGAAGAGAATCAGAGAAGTAGTAAAGGCAATCAACTTGCGGACCCAAGTGAGATAGTATTCCAGGATTTCTACGTGGTGGCACGTTTTGTTTTGCTGCAAGGCCCTAGGCAGTTAAGGAACAACAGTTCTAAGATGTGGACACTTCACACCATGAACTCTCCAATTTTGACTTGAAAGAGACACAGAATCTTCTCTCTGAGCAGTGGTGTGAAGAGCTCCAGGCCTTAGAGGGAGAAAAGATTAGGTTCAGGTCCCTCCAAAGATAGTTGAGAGCCATAAGATATTGGGCAAGGTTTTTCCATATCTAAATTTCAGTTAAATGAATAGAATACTAACTACCTCATAGAGTTATGGTACAGATTAAATAGTATAATTATATAAATTATGTATCACAGCCCCCTACTACATAGTAAATACTTAATAAATGGTAGCTGTGCCTGTTATGTGGGTGAAAAAAAAGAGAGGAAACATGGTCATTTGTCCACTTCTGCATTTGGTACTAAAAGAATCCCACAGAAGATTGAAGATGAGCCTTCACAAAAATAACACCTAAACCTACACCAGTTTCAGTGAACCCCAGTGAAGCCAAAGGATGCATTTTCCACAAAGGCTACCAGAGAATATTAGACTGAAGGAGTTTCACTTTACAACTCCCTCATTTTCCCCTGGGAGATGCAGTCAGGTGCCATAATGTTCTGCCCATTCAGGGTGAAGTCTGGTCAGTTGTGGGAAGTGCTAAGTGGGGGCTTTTCAAGGCTCTTATATTCCCAACAACACCCGTCTGGAACTCCAGTATAACTGATGTATACATTTGCAAAAACTGCCACCTGAAACTAACATCTGTGTCCGGATACAAATTCGTATTGTGCTGCCAATCTACCTCACTTCATTATGTTCAGGTTATGTTTCAATGACCGAGCATCACAGTTGCCAGTCTGCTTCCCACTGTGCAATGATGCCCTGTCTGTAGGTATGTACAATCAACCAGCTCCTCCTTATGGCATGTGAAAAGGGCAGAGTGTTGGAGGCCTGCCTGGTGAGGGCCTAACTACCTCAGCCCTGTGTACAGCTGAGGCACTTGAGTTCTATGGGACATCTAGTAGAAAGAAGCCCCAGACGTAGGGGATCAGAGCACTTAACAGCCATGTGAGCTTTGGAGGACATCAAGTAGCACCTACCAGCTTCAGTTTCCTTGCTTATCAAATGTGGATAAAAGCGTTTGTCCTCATCAACCTTCCAGACTGCTTGGGTGGATCAAATTATAAATAGATAAAATGTGTGCAAGTTCGGTATAAATTATGAAGTACTGAGGATTATAATAATATAAGCAATATTGTCATTACTTCTTCTTATAGGTGTTTAAAATATGTCTTATAAGTGCTTGAAAAAAGTATATAATCTTTCATTGAAAGAGGATCAGAAAAAGTGAGGACGGCATCTGTTTATTTGGGTCTTCTCTAAATACCTATTAAACACATTGGCATGTTGGGCTTACGTCCCAGACATTTGTTTTGGAAGGGGTAACAGTGTGTCCCTAGTAAGTCCCTACCAGAATCATAGGAATGATTTTGTCTCTCCATGTTTCCCAGAAAATTTGTCAGTGCCGATATCTTCTCAGTGCATTTCCTTTTTGCTTAAGCCAGCATGTTGGTTACTATAGCTTGCAACTAAGAACTCTTACTGATACACGTGGTATATGTGGAAAGACCTTTGGGACCAGGCAGAGCTGGATTGAAATGCCAGGCCCATCATTTACTAAACTTGGACAAGTCACTTAACCTCTTTGAGCCTCAGTTTCTAATCTGTAAAATGGGAATGAGAGTCTCTTCCTCACAGAGACTGCGTAGATTAAATTATGTGTGTAACTCCATGGTGTTCATGTTATGCTGTATAAATGATGCAGTTATGGGAGTATTCACTTATCTGTTACTCCACAATAAACATGTACTGCTTTGTATTAGTAAAAAACATTAGCATGTGTGAGAATACTGAGCAGGTGGTTGGCATCCAGAGGGGCTTAACACACTGCGGTTGCCTTTATTCTCTTCATCAATGGCTATTTACCTTTCAGGATCACTCACGCCTTTGAAAATCTAATGAAAGCATTGGGTTTCTGATCCAAAACTAATGCACATATACACAGCTACACAACCTCTTTCATATAGTTTCAGAAGTTTTTTGGATCAACTGAGGTCCAATAAGGGCCCCCCACCAAAACCGAGTAACAATTCCTACTATAAGTTGTCACTTACATACATTCATATTTTCACTTTGAGTGTTAAATATCTGCTTTGTCTCTGAGCTCTTCTGCTACTGTTACTATCATCAAGACTCAGTAAATGCTTTTACTTTTATAAAGAATAACTACTTAAAAGGGCTTTTACATTCATCATATCACTTAACCTTCAAAGAAAATCCTGTGAAGTCTATGTTGTCATCTTATTCTATAGATTGGAAGAAAAAAATTTATTTTGTATTTCTCCATCATAAGTAAGCCTCATGAGGCTATAACCCATATTATTTTAGTCACCATTGTTTTGTCAACAACTTATACAGTGCCTGGAACATGGTAGGCACTCAGGTGCTCATTCAAAATAAATGAAAGGAAAATGTAAAAAGAGGATTCTCATTTCCTAAATAATGAGACAATACTTTGAGGCTAAATCAGCACAAAGCCAAAATTCTATTAGAACTTCCTTGTGAACTTAGCCCAGTACCATCAGAGATATAGTGAACTCTTGGTAAATATTTCATTGATGGATAGGTGGATAAATGAATGAATGAATAAAACCTCCTTTGTAAAAAATGGAACCCTGAATTTCAACAAAACGTTTCTGTTTCCTTTATCTATTACTGCCCAAAACTTAGTAGCTTAAAGCAACCATTTTGTTTTGCTCTCAATTTTATGGATCAGGAATTTGGGAAGGGCTCAGCTGGCTGTTTTATCTCTAAGCCACATGGTATCAGCTGGGGTGAATGGGGGTAGAAGATCCATTTCCAAGCTGACTTCTTCACTCACTTGCCCGTCCTTGGCTGGAAGAGGTCTCAGCGAGGCTCCTTTCTCTCCCCATGCAGTGTCAGTCTCTTTACTCTGGCAGGGTTCTTACACAGCAGCACGGGCTCCAAGATGAAGAAGCAAAACTTACAGTCCACTTAAGTGCTATGTCTAGAATTGAAACAGCATCATTTCCACTGGACTTTATTGGCCAAAGTAGTCACAGTGTGGCCTATGTTTTAAGAGGTGGGAAATAGATCTCATGTGTTGATGGGGAGGATAACAAAGAATGGGAAGCCACTGTTAATCTGCTACAGCTTCCTTGACCAAGACAGAAAGTTCACAAACATTCAACTGTGGCATTGCTCTTGTTGCCACCTTCAATCAGATTTTCATCATGGAATAATTTTATTTCCCAAATATCAATAAATAATCCTATAAACACTTAGATTAAAATTCAGTGAAGCTTGGATGCATATCTGAATTATTTCCATGCTTCAGTGAGCGTGTCTCAGGGGTAACATAGGAGTGTCTGTGTTCTAGTTATTTAAGGTAATTCAAACTTCCCCAAATCTGGTGGGATCAAGCAGTCCAAAATAGCATTACAGCTAAAAATTTACTCTACAGTAAAGTGTCATTACAAATCAATCATGCACTACCCACCTCCTGGGCATGCAAAAAATTCAGCACTGCCACTTTCAGGATATTTTAGCATCTCAACAGGGAGTACCTCTAAGTAAGAGCTAAAATAGCACAATGATCCCAGAAAACATATAGAAGAAAGAAAATACAAATAGCACAAACAATCACAGGGCATCTTGGACAATCCCAAAGAGAGCTAAAGTTTATTCTCAACAGCTGTTTCTAGAGGATCCATATTTTAAGGAGTTATACTTCTGAAAGTTTTAGCCACTCCCCACTCCCACAAATTCAAATTATTTCCACAGGCACAAGGATTATTTTCTTATTGTGTCATGATCTTAATCTCTACCTGCCACAAACATTTATATTACACATTTATTTTCAGTGACCCAGGGCTTTTGCTATCTATTAACTGATCAAAAAGAGGAACTGGTGAGTTTTGTCAAATGCAAATGTGCACTTGGATTATTTTGGCTCATTGAAACTTTCAGTGTAATGGCTGAGTATATTTGGGAAGAAAACCTTTTATAAATGTAAGGCTTGCCATAACTAAGGTCTATTTAGACACAAATCTAAAACCTTAGAATACGAGAACAAAGGAGAGAATAAACACAATGGGTTTAATAAAAGTTACAGATGTTTACCCCAGAGAAGGCATCTGGGAGAACTGTTTTGTTTCTGATGCGGCACAATGGTCCCAGCCTCAGTATCGCAATCTTTCATTCTTAAAACATCCACTAGAATGCAAGATCCATGGGGAGCAAGATTTTGGTCTTTTGCTCATTAATGTATCCTAGACATTTAGAGCAACACCTGGCACCTAATGAGCATTCAGTAAATGTTTGTTCATTTTTAACAAATGAAGTTCATGAGGATTGGCTGAAAGGAACCCAGGAGGCTAACTGAATGTGGGTATATACTTACTGGAGAGGTAGTCATGCAGCAGGAACTCTGTCCATGGCATAAGAGAATGGAACCAAGATACCTGCCAACATTGAGGCAAGTCTCAGCGTTCTTGCCCATTGGATAGTGTGTAATGAGGGTCTCCTCAGTGCTAAACAGAGCAACCAACTGAGCTAAAAAGAGAGGACCCAGGCAGAACCCCTATTCTGTGCTGAAACTGAGGAAAGGGGACAGATATAAGACTGTTGCAACCCTAACTATCACTTGGGCACTCAGATTCCAAGCCTGATGAACTGAAATGGGTATGGGGGCAGAGTGGAGGAAACACCATATGATCTGAGGTGTGATATGTGACATAATTCCAAGATTTACTCTATTCAAAGGAAAAGAGTAATGTGAAGAACATCATTGTTCACACTTTTTCCTTTTAATTGACTCAGGAACTGGGGACCACGCCATGTCAACTTGAAGGCGTGAGCAGGCATAGGTATGAGAAAAAAGCTGAGACTGACATAATCCTTCTTAACCCCTAAAGTAAGACATTCCATAGTCTCTCTCTCCTCCTGATATATTCTGAATCTGAGGAACTTTTTAACAAGAAAGCATATAATATCCAGTCTTTAAACTTTTTAATGCATCAAGAAGAACTGATTTGAAAAATTATCCATGGTAAGTTTTGCATCAGAATTTACACAATATGAAGCTAGAGAAGAAAAAAAAAATCTCAAAATCCAAGTAGACCACAAGCTAATGAGATTTAACTATTGGTTTCTGTGGCACAAAAAAGAAACACCCATAAGCTGATGAGATATAGCCTTTGGTTTCTGTGGCATACACACAAAAAGAAAACCAACCAAACAAACAAACAACAACTAAACTCTGCAAAAAAATAAAAAGTCAAGGCCTATGCTCGTCTTATTCAATGTTTTATTACCAGCACTGCCAATAGTGATGAATTTACCATGAATCAAGGGAGTCTGGCCTTGCACATACAAAACACTGTCTCAGGCTGTCAGAAGTCCTATTCACCAAGTGGTGTGTGGGTAACCGATGCTGTGTTCCCTTTTAGGAGGGAACTCTTTCTGCATGCCTGATCACCTGCTCTTTGTCAGTCTGCTGTCTTTTCCATGAGTGTACCTTTCTCCCACTGCCTCTTGTAACCTAACTTCACGAGAGAACTACATCCCAGATGGGCTCCAAATTAAGAAGAAAAGCATTAAACAGCCTGAGATGCTGAAAGTTGATCAAGGAAAAGAACAATATTAAAAAGCAGGATATACTGTAACACATATACATAGAAAAAAATCAGAAAATATCCAAACAGTACCCAAGGTGAGCAGTGCAATTATGTGTGATTTAAAATGTTTTCCCCTTTATGATTGTGTTATATGTTCCACAAAGAACATATATCATTTTTATATTGAGAAAATATCATCAAACTGAAATATACATGTATATGATCCCATTTTTATTTTCATAAAAGGAGTATGTGCACGTGTGTGTATGGGTGAGTGTGTGAATGCATTCATGCATATATGTTTGTATATGTACAGAAAAATTCTGGAACTTCAGACATCAAAACTATAGATAGCAGCCAAGTTTTGGAAATGTGATTGAGGGTAGGGGGGAAAAACAGAGAGGAATTTTACTTCTTTTCTTTTATTCTTCTGTAATGTTTGAATTTGTATTTTATAGTAAATGTGTTATTTTAAAATTTAAAAAATAGGTGACTAGAAATGATATTCTAAAGTGTCCCCTTGGTAGTCAGGTCCATGAAAAATCCAACTATAAAATGAAATGTATTATTGCTATGATAATGTGTAGTTATTGATATGATAATGTTATAATACCATTATTGCTATTGTAACAATACTTTACATTTGTATAGGTTAAGTTCCTTTTTTTATTCCTTAGGTTAGACTAAAGAAAACATACCTGAGGGACTAGTGATAAAATACAGTTCTCTAAACATAATGAAGCGCTTGTGACTTACATGTGAGTCCTTCATAAAAACAGAATGAGAAGGAAGCTTAAGACCTGCTCCTTGAGGAATCTGGCTGAGGCACAGGGAAGATTTCATACAGTGAGGGCAAGCGGCACCAGGGGGTTAGCAAGAAGCACACACAGAATTGCTTTCCCTGGAGGAGTTTAAAAATAGGCTGGCGTGTCTGGGTGAGTGGAAATGTGTTTCTGCTGAAGGCCAAGCAGATGGACTTAGTGACCCCTCAAGGTCCCTTCCGGTCCTGTGACTCGGGCTTACAATCCTGTCTCAGACACAAGAGCTACACCTCACCTGAACAGCCTCACCTGTGTTCACTGGCTACTTCATCTCCATGGGCTACAGACGCTCCCCACATCCTGCTACACCTAAAATTCTCGAGCCAGCTCCTAACTGGAAAAGGAGCCTAATAGCAAATCTCTAGCAAGAAGACTGTTGTTCAGAAGCAAATTCAAAACATGAGGTCTACAAAACCCAAATCGATAGACATACAATAAGATAATTGGCTTGTAATCTTCAAAAATGTCAATGTCATGCAAAACAAAGTAAGGCTGAGGCATGTTCCTGGTTAAAGGAGGCTAATGGTAAGTGAAAGGAAACTAAATTAATGGAAACTAAATGCAGTTTGTGATCGTGAACTGGATCACATAATGGGGGGTGGGAGGAGGAAGGCTATAAAAAACATTATTGGGCCAATAATTGTAGTTGGAATGTATTGTAACAATGTTCAGTTTCTTGGATTTGAATCACATACTATGATTATGTAAGAGAAAATCCTTGTTGTTAGGAAATAGGCACTAGAGTATTAAGGAGTAAAGATTAGAGGAGTAGCTGGATAGATAAAGATATAAATATACACATACACAGATGATAAAGCAAATATGACAAAATGTTCAAAATTGGTGCATTTGAAAAAGGATCTAGAGAAGTAATTTGTACTAATGTCTAAACTTTTCTATAAATTAGAAATTATTTCAAAGAAAAAGTGTTTAAAAGTGGTCTCTGGGTTTCCCTGGTGGCGCAGTGGTTGGGAGTCCACCTGCCGATTCAGGGGACACGGGTTCGTGCCCCGGTCCGGGAAGATCCCACATGCCGCAGAGCGGCTGGGCCCGTGAGCCATGGCCGCTGAGCCTGCGCGTCCGGAGCCTGTGCTCCGCAACGGGAGAGGCCACAACAGTGAGAGGCCTGCGTACCGCAAAAAAAAAAAAAAAAAAAGTGGGCTCTAATGTTGGTGTCATGACTTAGGCGTTTCACTCCCAGGATTCCTGCCTCCTCATCTGTTCCTCACCAGTAGGAACCACATCCATCTTGGCTAACCTTGAACATCTGCTTCCCCTTTGGTTCTAATTTCTGGGACTGCCACAGTTCTCCCCTCAGCTTGTCTCCCCCGTTCATACTTTTACATCTCTAACCCCATCCCTTCAGGATTAGGACTCAGGCCAGTTCCTCAGTTCCAGTGCCCACGTGGCAATCCCTGACTGACACTGCTCACATCCTGACATGACAGCTGTCTGCCTTGTCCTGAGCAAAGCTCTAGTTCTTCCTGGCTTGTTCATTCTTGTAAAAAAAAAAAAGGCAAATAAAATCTTTCTTATATTCATAGGAGTTCAGTAAGCCACATGAGAAATTGACTTGCTCACAATTTATTGCCACGTATGCCACGGTGGGAATCTTAACCTAGAAAAGTATTTTAAATTTGGTAGGGAGGATAGGAACTAACATTTATGTGTGCCACCCTCATGGTACGTGATTTACATACACGATCTCATTTAACCATCTCAACACTTTTGCAAGGCAAATTTTATTAGCCCTATTTTATAGATGAGAACATTGAGGCTCAACGATCTTAAACAATTTGTCCAAATTCATGGCTACTAAGTGATTAAGCCATTAACCAAACCAATGTCTTTACGTTTCCAAGACTCACCTTCATCATATAAATGACTTCACAGGGAATTCCCTAGTGGTCCAATGGTTAGGACTCCATGCTTCCACTGCTGGGGACCTGGGTTCGATCCCTGGTCAGGGAACTAAGATCCTGCAAGCCACATGGCATGGCCAAAAAAATTAAATAAATCAATAAATGACTTCACAACATGGCATCCCAATTCTGTGGGCGTACAGCAGAGTAACACTATCTGTACTGACATAAAATTAGTAATAGCAAATAAACTCTGAACTAATTTACATAAGCTATTTTGTTAAATTCCAATAAATATAAGCCACTTTATATTGATCTTTCATTTATATCTCCTATAAAATTTTGAATAAAGTTCAACACATTTAGGGGAAAAGATCTCTCTTTATTGTTAGTAATACTGGTGGGAATATATACTAGTCCATTCCTTTTGAAAAACAACTTGACAACATATAGCTACAGCCTCAAAATGTCTGTACCATTTAACCTAGCAACCCCTGTTTATCTATCCAGTATTGTAACTATGGAGGCTGGGTAACTTTGTGTGTCAAGATCTTCCTTGCAGCGTTGTTAACAATAGTTAAGATAACAGCCTAAATGTCCAATGAAAAAGGATAAAAGTAAATCACATTGCACATCCCCATAGAATAACAATGTAGCCATTGAACAGTATGTTTATAAAATGTAATGACATTTTAAAAATTCTGGCACTGAAAGTCATGCAACTTCATGGGACCATGAGGAATATATGCAGGTAGGGAAGAAGTAGAAGAGAGACAAGCACTGTCCCTGTTCAATCAGACATGAGGATGAGGACGAAAACTGAGCAAGGGAGACAGAGAAGTAGCAGCCAGTCAGGTGAGAGGAATAATGAGAGGGCATCATGCCTCAAAAGTCAAGCCAATTTGTGGAGTATTACAATGGAAATGATCAGTGATGTCAAAAGCTGCTGATACGCTAAGCAATGATTGTCAGTGAGTGTTAGAACTTGAGTTTGTTGTTGTTGTTTAATTCTGCCTTTCTGATAGAAATCAGAATTGTGGTTGCCTAGGGTGGGGAAGGGAGGTCATGGAGATAGATAGGAAAGGGATATCAAGGAGCTTCCTGGGTGGTGAAAATGTTTTACATCTTAACTAGGGTGTGGATCAAACAGGTATGAACACTTTTCAAAACTCATCAAACTCTACACCTAAGATCTGTGCATTTCACTTTTTGCAAATTATACTTCAATAAAAAAATAAAAATAAATTCTATTTTTTACCTTTCTGCATTTTCTAATATTACTATAATGAACATTCATTACTTTTATAATAAAAAATAAACATTTAGAAACGAAGGTTGGATTACTGCATATGTCAAACTTCTTTGAATTGTAAAGGTAAGAATTAGCAGGATATTATTTTTCCCTCAACCAAAAACCAATGTAAATAATAATTGAATAGTGTACATAATGAAAACTTTGCCATGGATTTCTCAGGATAAACTCACCTCTGCAAGTAAAAACCTAATTCTTATAGCTAAACCAGGAAACATCTACTTCTTGACAGGTCAAGACTGGACAGTTCAGGCTATGAGTGGTTTTTGCATTTTACAAATGCAAAGCAATGGAAGCTAATATCAAAACGTAGTTTTTGTCCTTGAGTAGGTCAGCTAAATTCTGTGTCCAGATTTTGTCCAAAATGGCAATTCCATGAGTTAATGATTATGAAATTATTTGGAAATCATAAATAATTTTATAAGTTTAAGGCCTGGGAAATATTAATACAATCTGAGGCCATGGGCAGTTCCATTTATCTCAGTAACCTTACAAAGGATGTTCCCTTTGAAGGTAGACCTCAAACCTCCTTCTTTCCTGAAAAAAATAGCCCAGAGCAAATGTCCCAATAACTGTGAATCTGAAACAGCCCCTTTCTATGGTTAGTGAATTTTTGTAGTACAATGAGTAGGCTCATATCTTGAGAAATTGTCAAATGACCACTTACTCTCTTTTTCTATACATCCTCAGCATCTCAATTTTCATTAGAATGAGAGACTCTTATCTTCTTGTAAGTTAGTTGAGAAAGAAATTTTAATTAATCAGAAAGACATATCAACTTCCATATGTCCAAAATGAAATCTCTTCCTCTCCTCACAACTTGCAAAACTTACTCCATTTCCTGCATACAAAGCACCTTAGTACACGTCTACCACTCCCAGAAGTTGCATTTGAGTGATAGAAAATAATTAATATTTTCCAGAATAGAAAGCTGAACCAAGGAATTAGAGAGAAGATCAGAATAATACCAAGATAAATGGTGTGGGTCTTATCTTATGGCCAAATGGGTGTCATTGAAGGTTTTTGAAAAGAAGAATAATATAATTTTTAAAAAATAAGTGATTCTTTAGCAAGATGAATCTAGATTTGGTAAAAATAGATTGAAAGGGACCAAGTAATAGAAAAGCCCCCAGATGAAAGTCTACTGACATGTAAACGGCAAGTAGCGGTGAGGTCATGAGAGCAGTGAGAATAGAGCCAAAACAGGAAAGTCAGAAATAGTATACAGTCATGTAGCAAATGAAAATATGGTTTAGGACATGATGAGTTTAAGACAACAGTGAGGTCCAAGTAGAAACATCAGGCGTATACAATCGAAAGTGCAAGACTAGAAAGTGAAACAGCAGCTTCGAACATAGTTTGGGAAGAGTATTCCATTCAGTGTGGTCATAGAGGGTCTGTAGAGTTGCCTTTACCAAAAGACTATACAGATTTTATTTATGTAATAACACATCTAAGCAGTATATCAGAAATAGCTTTTCAGCATGTAAACAATATTAAAAGTTACTATGATACTTTTTACATTCTTTTTTCCATACTCTTCAAAATCTTTTTTCCATAGTCTTTAAAATTTAGCATGGATTTTACACTTACAGAACTTCTCAACTTGGGCTAGCCATATCTCAAGTATATTTACATATACTTGATTTATATTTAAGTACAATTCTAGGTGATACCTTCCCACTCCTCATAGCTTAGCATTAATAGCAGAAGGTTGTAGGGGAAGGAAAAACTGATTACCAAGACAAAATGTGAGAAGGTTTATGAAAGTGTGTGCTTGTGTGCATATATGTGATATATATGTGTTTTTATTTATGTGTGTACTTATAATGACATTTATCAAGTTTTTGTTATATACCAGGCACTGAATATAGCATTTAAAATATATTAGTATGGTAGCTAGTTGAAACAACTCTGTAGAGTAAGTACTATGAATATTATTCCAATTTTAAGAGTTAAGAAAGTCTTAAGACTAAGTAACTTTTTTCAAAATTATTCAGCACTTACTATTTAGCCAAGACATGGAAGCAACCTAAGTGACCTTCAACAGATGAATGGGTAAAGAAGATGTAGTACATGTATACAATGGGATATTACTCAGCCATAGAAAAGAATGAAATATTGGCATTTACAGCAACATGGATGGACCTAGAGATTATCATACTAAGTGAAGTAAGTCAGAAAGAGAAATATTATATGATATCACTTTTATGTGGAATCTAAAAAATGATACAAATGTACTTATTTATAAAACAGAAACAGACCCACAGACATAGAAAACAAACTTATGGTTACCAATGGAGAAAGGGGGAGGGGATAAATTAGGAGTTTGGGATTAACATATACACACTACTATATACAAAATAGGTAAACAACAAGTTTCTACTGTATAGCACAAGGAATTGTATTCAATATCTTGTAATAAACTATAATGGAAAAGAATCTGAAAGAGAATATATGTGTGTATATATATATAACTGAATCAATTTGCTGTACACCTGAAACCAACACAACATGGTAAATCAACTATACTTCAACAAAAAAATTATTCAGCACTTAAGTAACTTTGAAAAAGTTACCTAACTTCTTTAAATCAGGCCAGTCTCATCCCAGAATCCTTGCACTTAACTTATATTAAGATTTGTGGGATTTATTTTATTGACTTTTTTTGGTGAAAAAATGAAATGCTAGAGCTATTATTAAATAATAACCCATTGTGAGCAATTTTCATATTATAAATTAATATTCAAATTATGACTGCAATGATTGTGCACTAGCCATAATATGAATATCCAACAATCTATTTAATCATTTCTCTTTCTCTGGACTTTAGTTTCCGACTCACAAGTGGGGCTTTTCTATTTAGCAACACAAATAACTAGCTCGCCAGTTTGATTGTGTATGCAAAACTACAGTGAAATAGATGTTGAAAACTAGACTGATTATCATTAAATTCCCAAGCGTGGCTTTCCATGGAGAATAGCAATATAGCTACAGCTCTCCATCCCAGCCCTCACTAATGGCCACAGTCAGGTATCAAAGAGACTTGGCAAAAGCCTCCATATCTGCCCAATTTAGGCACAGTTGACAAATACACAGCCTTAGGAGCAGACCTGAAGACAGATATGCCAACTAAACGCCAAAAATGTTGCCAAGTCAGAAGGTTCTCTTATGTCTGTCAACTCCACAACTGGGCAATGAACGGACATGCTCTGCTAACATGTGGCAAGTTTCCAAACCCAAGGCTTCTCTTCCAATTGAAAACCAATTAGGCTGAAAGTACTTGACGATTAAATCCTTCCTCTCAGAACATCCACAGTCCTATAAAATTCCAACAGATAATTACAGCAGGAGTAAAAGAGATGAAACTTAACAGTGCTTATAAAACACATCCCCAACTACCCAAGGCTTTGTGATGTTAGTAGGGTTATTGAGTACTCACTAAGACCTTTTCTCCTCTGTCTCCCACTGGTGCCATACACAGGGATAAAGGAGGAAGACAGATATAGAGCCCTAAGTGAAGCACTGCGCCAAGTTCAAGTTTAGGCACACAATCAGATATGTTACTCTAATAGACAAAAATTCAGTTAGTCTAAACTGCATTAACTGCTTGGCTTGAGAATGAGTTTTCCTGAGATCTCATGGAGCAGATCTGCCCTACATACGCCTCCAACTCTCCTGTCGATATCCTGGATACATGCCCAGCATAGTGTACTTTCATTATTTTATTTTTTTTCTTTTTTGCTAGCAGAAAGCTTAGAGGAAGGATTCTCAGAAATATGTAACACACGATAGGGACCCTCCTGGGATTTTCTAGGAAAGAAGTACCCTTAACAAAATTGGGAACATTCATGCATGTCTTAGTCCTTTTAGGACTTAGTCCTTCAATTGTTCCCTCCACGGATCCTAAAAAAGTTACAAATTATTACAAAAAAGAAAATGCTTATCTGGCCAAGACTCTGAACAAGGATCCAGAAACTTCTAATAAAAGGTGACAGCTTCCTCTTTTCTGCCCCCACTCGATCCTACGCAGGCATCCACCACAACACCTATAGCACCTTGTGACATTTTTTTTGCATTCTGCACACACACACACACACACACGTGCATACACACACAGACAATTAATGTTTCTAAAAGTGCGTGTCTACACCATCAACATCAGACTCGTGGGAGTGGGGTGGTTGATAAAATAGTTTCCTGGCACCTACTCCAGCCAGGCCAGCTAAATTAGAATATTTGGAGAGTGAAAAGTGGGATTCAGTTAGACAATAAAGTCTGACAACCATGATGCCTTGAACCCTAAATCTCTCAAAGGCAGGGAATATGTTTCGGCTAGAAAGGAGATATTTGGGACCAAAGGAATGACTTTTGAGATCTACCAGGTTACCCCATCCCACCCAGGACACAGGCACTGGTCCTTTCTGCCTCCAAGGACAAGCCCAGCCCCACTTGGCCTGAAAAGACTTCTGCATCCTATCCGTCTTGTTAGAAACCCTGAAATCTTTCACTATAAATATGAAGCTCCTGGTTAGCACAGTGCACAGTTCCTCATTCTCATTGTCTGGGAAAAGGTCTTCAAGCAAGAATGAAAACTGGGATAATAATAGAATTGAGTTCCTGGATCATTTTAAGAAATTACTATTAAAACTAATCACAAAAGAAGTTCCTACTATAATGTTGGCTGGAACTTCTTAAAATAGGAATAATGAATCTGGGTTTGTTTATTTTTGATTCATTCATTAATTAGTTTTTCATTTATTCATTTTTAATTCAATAAATATTTATTGAGCACCTCCCATGTACGAGGCACTAATATTATAGCTAAGGATAAACAAGATAGACAGACTCTGCCCTTGTGTGGTGAAAATTTGGTTCATTTATTTACTCATTCATTTATTCATTTGTTTAACAAATTTACTAAACACACTATTTTGAAGCAACTGGGATGGACACCGCAGAGACTCTTTAGACAAATTATGCACAGGCCATGCCCTCAAGCAGCTTTCAACCTAGCTGTGGTGTCAGAGATCAAAATGATTGATTCTCATACTGGGCAAAATAACATGAATACTAAGTACAAGAATGAGATTACTTCTGGGACTTCCCTGGTGGTCCAGTGGGTAAGAATCCATGCTCCCAATGCAGGGGGCCCAGGTTCAATCCTTGGTAAGGGAACTAGATCCCACATGCATGCCGCAACTAAGAGTCCACATACTGTAACTAAGAAGCCTGCATGCTGCAACAAAGAAGCCCACGTGCTGCAACTAAAAGCCGACATACTGCAACTAAAGATCCCACATGCCACAACTAAACATGCCTCAATGAAGATCCCGCATGCCACAACTAGGACCCGGCACAGCCTAAATATATTAATTAATTAAAAAAAAAAAAAGAATGAGATTACTTCTGACTAAAGCTGACCAAAGAGGAAGGGTCTGAGCCAAGCCATAAATTGCAGCAAATTTTGTGGTGCAGATATGAGAACACTCTCTGCTGAAATAACAGGGAAAAGGCAAGTATGCCTAATATCTGAGAAAAGGTGTAAGAGGATGGGCGTTTCATAGGGCGGGTTTAAAAACTGGAGAGAGAAACATCTGAACAGATTGAAGAATACCTGACTAAAGATTTAGTCTCTGTTGCAACACTATATGTGAAGCTTCTTTTTCCATTTATTCACTCAATTCAAAATATCCATTGAGCACCTTCATATAATGGTGAAACAATTAGTAAAAATGTCACCTGTTGTAGCTAAGAAGACAGAAAATGTAGTAATGAACTTTTGGATTTGAGTGGTGAGATTTCCAGGCAAAACCTTCAAGGTGCTGGACTGGCTCTTATTGGCTGTATTTGATAAACTGCTATAAATAAGAAGATGTTCTAAAGAAAAACAAGCTAGTTTATAAGCAGAACACAGAAGAAATATAGAGGGTTCATGATTTTCTCACAGGGAACATAGCACTGTTTTTCATCCCTAACCTCTCTGGGAAGCAGAAAATGTCTCAAAATAAAACACTGCTTGGGGACAAAAGATCAAATCACAGATGTGGCCATAAGATCCTTTATAAAGATCTGTGAAAGAATTAAGGCAGGGCCTAGTAGAACTTCTCTGCTATGCTAAAAGGTTTATAAGGGTATTAAAGTTGTGGCTTTTAGCTCATGAAGTAAAATTAAATCATATTCATAGGAAATCCACAATGTTTTTAATTCAGCTGAAATGGCAATGTTCTGTTAGTACAGATTAAAAGGAATTGAGACTGTAGAAAAAATGTCTTAAAATTGTAGAAAGACTTTTGTGCCCCCAATTCTCTATAGGCAGAAAGCAGGAATATTGTCCAATACTCTCTTCAGAAGGAACGAAGGAGGATGAAAAAGAAATGATATGCTAGCGGTCTTAGCCAAAAGCCATGGAGAACAATGGACTGGGAGCCATTTCCAGGGAGCAGAACTAAAGTCTAACCAAAGAATATTCCCCATCTCCAGAGTAGGGGAAACTGGCAGAATTTGCCCATAAAAAGTTTAGAATTGCTATGGATCAGTAACTGCTATGTACAGTCTATCCTTCCCCCTTTCCAAATGAGAATATTTATAGGTGATTCTCTTCTCATTTCATCACTATACGGTAGGTATGTATAGGGCAGATAACTTCTTTTTCTAGTATATAACTTTCTGGATCAAGAAGAGTTTATGTGAACCTAATGTAGATCAAAACACCCTTGACTTCAAGCCTCATGCCACTTGAGTTTAGGAGGGTCTTGGAATGTAAGTGAACATCTTCTGCATGTGACATCATGTTGGTAATTGTGGCCAGAAAGCAAACTATGGTAGATTGTTTGAACTAGAGAGCCCTAGGATTCCATGCCTGCCTATATCCATGTTTTTTGGTCATGTTTTTTCACTCTAACCGTGGGCTTGTTTAGACTGACACCAGCAGAGACTTGAAGTAGTTCTTATGCATCTCTTTTGATTCCTGACACTGCCATTAGAACATATCTGGGCTAGCCTACTGGAGGTAATGAGAGACACATAGAAAAGAGTCAAGTTGTTCTAGCAGATTGGATGATCCCTAGTCAACATGCCAACTGACTGCACCTTCCTGAAAAAGCCTAGCCAAAATGAGCCGAGCCTGGCCCAGGTCAGCAAAACAATTCAGCCAACTTGTAGACTCATGAGAAGTAATGGACACTAAGTTTAGGGTGGTATGTTACACTGTAAAAGCAAATCGAAACAGACAGTACGTAAAATGGAATCTATTTGCCATCTCAGTACTAAAAGTTCCCTTTGAAGAAGTTTAATTAAGGTAAATTTGAAAGATTCCTAGTTAACAGATTCATCTTATAATGATACCATAAAATCTCAGCCAGATAGACACCTCTAAATTTACAAACAGATTAAACAGAATAGCAGAGAGACTACAACCAATACAAGAATTCAATAAGTCAGTGTCTGAATCACTGAAAAGCACCATGGTCAGAGATGTAATTATTCTATCACAGCGTGGCCCAGCCTCTTCAATGCAGGATGATTCCCAAGGTACCATCCAGTCCTTAGAAATAAGTCTAGTTTAATTACATTTGGTAATTAGATACCTCTAATAAAAATCACAGTTAGGATGAATGGGGGATTCTTAGTGGGATTAGAGAAGAAAGGATTGATCTATGCGACATAATCAAGGGGAAACCAACTTGTCTTAAAGTCTGACTCTGGTTGGGGAAGTATGAAAAATGAGGCATCAAAGATGATCACAACCCAGTAATTAATTTGCTTAAAAACCTTCAGTGACTCTTTGGGAATTTATGTGATATCCCTCCAAAGTCTGAGCTCCATGAAGGACTGGGTCATTAAAAATCAACATCATTATCCTCACAAAATCTAACATCTATTGACTGCTTATGTTTGTTATATGTCAGGCAGTATACTTCATTAACTGTCTTATGTTTACAACAACCCTGAAAAATAGGAATTGATATTACCCCCATTTTACAGACAAGGAACTAAAGTCTTGGGAGCTTGAAGTGACTTGCCCAAGGTCATCCAGCTAGAACACAGTGGAGTCAGGGTTCAAACAGAGGTCTGTCTCTTACTTCAAAGCACTTACTCTTAAACATTACCTTATTCTGCCTCTTATAAGACACTTATTAGCTCCCCAATGCCAACTCAGGTTTGGCAAATAGTAGATACAATACATATTTGCTGAATGAATAAATTTTTAAAAAGATAAATGAACAAATGAGTAAGAAATGATAGCACCAGAGACAAAAACTGAGAGGAAGACCTTAAGGAAGAGGTAGGAAGACTTTGGACCTTATTTGTTAATAAGAAAATGGTAATTACTCCATGTGTTCCGGAAGAAATTAACAGGAAGGAATTTGAGAAAGAAATTAAATGAACAACGGTTTTTGATATCGTCAATATAAAAGCAACTGGGTTATTTACACAGGAGCGACCTTTGTTTATGTGGAGGTAAAATGCAAAAACAGAGGGAGAGGAGGTCACCAAAATGAGTAAATGGACAAGGTCTGGGAGTTTACTGCTGAGAAGGAATATTTCCCCAAGTCGTGGTCACATATGGTCATACTGTAAGTCATTCTTCCCAGGGTGTACTTGCTTCCATGTGCACTGACCCTAATTAGCAAGAATTCATTGATTATGTCCCTATATGTACTATTCACTGTGCCAGACCCTTCATATGCATTCCATAATTTAATTCTCACAGCAACACTGTGAGATGAATATCATTCCATTTTTATGGATGAGGGTCAGTGAGAGAAAGATCGTTCAGTTAGAAAACGGTGGAGGGGTTCAAACTTAGATCTTTCTAACACTAAAACCCTTTCTTATTTTCTTATACTATACAAACAGAACTGCCAGGTAACTGACTGAAAGAGAAGAGTGGCCTTCAATGGGCAATGTTGAAGGAGAGACACTTTTCCCTTCCAATACATTTGCAAGGAGAGAAAAGAATAATAAATATGAACGATCATTTCCAGTCAGTTGAATGATTATATCAGTAATTATTGGTCTTTATACTTAATTCCTTAAAAAAGAAAGAAATACACCCAACTTTGATTAAACTACCACAACACCGTGAAGGCTATGTAGCAGAGAAAATAGCGTGGGCAGTTTTTCTTTTCCAGCTCTTTATTCTTTATTCTTGTCTTTATTCTTTTGCATCCTCAGTTGCTATCCAAACAACTTATTTTGCCCATGTAAGACTATATGGTTTGACTAAGGATTTGGTCATCTTAATTATAATCCCTTGGATGGCACAAAAGGGCATTCTCCACGAGATGGATGCCAAGTCATATAAGGTTTTGGAGCAGAAAGGTGGAGTCTTTCCTACACCCATAGTTACATACACTGGTGCTAATGGAAGGATTTCTCCATTCCTAACAAGGGCTGGGAGAGAGTCAAGAATTCTATGATGAGTACCCTGTGGAGAAACAGTTTGCTTGTTGTCCAAAACAAGTCAGTTTAATAGTCTGATGCTTTCCTGGAGTGTCAGTATAGATTTCACTGGACATAAGTGTCCTCATTCCCCTTTTTAAAGTATTTTTATAATACTTCCAACAATGTTCCAAGGCGCTTCTGACTCTCAACCTTCTTCATTTAAGGACACACATTATGTCCTCTAAGATACTATAGCTTTCTGATGGCAGGGACTCTCTAAATAGGAGTTTGGGTTGTGGCAAGATCAAACTGAGAAGAGAGTCTTAGTTTGAGGGACTTTATTATGCAAAATAGGGCAAAGTAAACAATGGGAGGCAGATCTGGCTATATTTCTGACAGCCCAGCAGGGGTGGAATCCATGCAGGGAAGAGGTAGCAGTCCAGGCAGAGGGGGCCAAAAAGTCAGGCAGGTAGAACGTGGTGATGAGCATTCCAGACAAAGATAATATAAATAGGTGGTGAGCACAGAGAGTTAGCATGGCCCAAGTGGGGCCTGGGCTTTAGGAATAGAACTCAAGTCATCAGGCTATGAGAAGGGGGGTCTGTTGGTGACAAATACAGGCCCCATTCTCAGAAGTACCAGGGTCCTGGAAAAGAAATAAAGACACAAGGGAACAAGACAGAAACTCTAGTGGTGATTTGACCTCACAAACAAGGAGGAGTTAGGCTTGTTAAGGAGATCATGCCAGATCAGAAGGGAAATTGAAGTCCTAAGCCCCTAAGCCAGATTGAGGGCAAGATGTCTCCCAGAGTCTATGTTCATATTCAGCTTACCTTAGAGAGCCATCTATATGGTTTAGAGGGATTAAATCAGCCCCTATAGTGACTCATAGATTATGGAATTTTATATTCCACCACAGGTTTAAGTCTAGAGCCCTGAGCATGTAGAAGACATTTACTTATAACCATCTATACTAAGTGTATTCTATGTGTTAGGCACTAGTCTAGGTGCTTGACATGTGTTACCTCATTTAACTATATCCAAAGAAATATATACTATTATTCCTATTTAAAAGACAAGGATCCTAAGGATCAGGATCTGTTGCATAGGGTTTTAGGGTGGGGTGTTCAACACTTTGATTATGGTGAGGATTGCATTTGTCAAATTTTGGAGTGAGTTTTACTGAATGTAAATTCAATTTCAATAAACGTGACTTTAAAAGCTTTAAAAAAAATGACAAGTCATCCAAGGCCAGGTAGGTGTAGTAAATTGTCCAAAGTCATGCATTTAATAAATGATGATGCTGGAATACAGACACAAATAGCTTAACAACAAAACACAATCTTTAAAGTAGATTGCCAATCTTGGTCATACATTTTTGTACAACAACTATTTGCTAAATTCTTGTTATGTGGCAAACTCTATGCTAGATATTATAGGTACCATCTATGCCCTTAAGGAGCTTAGATTATAGTAGGAAGACAGATGCATTAATGATAGTAACACTTACTCCCGGACTCTGGTGGAAAACTAGAGGGTGCTATGAGAGCACTTAATGCTGGGACCCAATACTCTCCTAAAGTGAGACCGCCTGAGGGAAGTGATGGAAGATTAGTGGTCATGAAAGCAAAGGATGGAGAGTAAAGGGGAAGAAACAACTTTATCAAAGCCCCAGGGGCAAGAGAAAGCATGATTTCTTTCAAGTTACTGAACAAAGCTTGTGGACAGGAGTGTAGAGTGTATAAGGAGGTGGGAGGAAGAGAGAAGAGATGTCACCACAGAAGTGGCCGAGCCCCATTAGGCAGGACCAAGGAGGCCGCACCTCCCGGGACTCACCCTGATGAAAAAGCCAGGAAAGTCACATGACCAGATGTGCAGTTGGGGAAAATATTCTGGCTTCTATGTGGAAAGGATGGATGAATGGATGAATAGAAAACCAACTCTTAGGACTTCCCTGGCAGTCCAGTAGTTAAGGCTTCATGCTTCCACTGCAGGGGATGTGGGTTCGATTCCTGATCAGGGAACTGAGATCCTGTGTGCCACGGCGTGGCCGAAAAAACAAACAAATAAACCAACTCTTGCCCTTCATACTCCATGAAACAGGCCCAAGTAGGGTTTAATTGCTCCTGCAGCCCATCTGCCCCTTAGCCTTCTACTGGAGCCTAGAGCCCAGAAGACAGCCCCCGAGGCTGAGTCCACCATCAGGAATGCTATCATATGGAAATAATGAATGGTTTTCATTTAATGGTTGTTTCCTTTCATACTCTGTATGGCCCCTCACGTCCCCATCCCAGTCAGGTGGTCTCCATTGGTTTCTGAGTCTCCATGCCCAGCTTTTATAGCTCTGACAAGTCATCTACAACCCTCCACCGCTGCTACCTCGAAAACATTTTTCTGCTCTCTCTGCATCCCTGCAGTGGACCCGCAGATTATGGCTCAACACAGAGAAAAAGGAGCACAGAAGAGGTCTGGAATGTTCGCTGCGATCCCAAACACGTAAAAGGTCTTGGCCTTATGTGATAAATCATACCTTCCACATCTGTCAGTGGAAGAATTGAAAGGGGCACATCTCTTCTTCTGTGTGTGCCTAAATGGTTTTCTCCCAGCACTAAACAAGCCCATTTGAATCACAGGTTGGCAGGGTTCAATTCCTTTATCATCACACACATTTTAACGACCCAGTTGCTCAAAGAATATAAAGCTCTATAACTGACAACAAAGAGGGAGCTTTGAAGAGCCTTTCAGAAGGAATTATGTACACAAAATTCTAATTGTTGCATTGAGTTAATGCCCCTCTTTGTGTTCCTACCACTTTCTTATCATAATTATGTACCTTTTCTACACTGTTACCCCATCTTATCCTTCATGCATAGAACCAAATAGGAGAGAGGGGCCTATAGTAGTTACCCACCTTAGGTACCTGTAGACTAAGCAAGAGGTGATGACTTTAGGTCTTTTTCATAAGACAGTGCAGCCTAGAAAAAGAAAGGGCAAGTGTTTAGAAAGAATAAAACAAGCAACAGGTTAGATATTTTTACTTCTTCTCTGTAAGTTAAGACATTTTTGCTTATTAGCAAGGTTAATTTAAGACAGGTTTGTAGCCATTATGACTATAAAAGTGATTCAATATTAGCATTATACCAAAATGACAGATGCAAATGCCAGTAAGGAGAACATTCTGAGCAGTTTAAAGGGCTCTAAAAATGCAAAGCATTATGCCTAGGTTTCTCATTAGCCTCATATAGCTATGACATCCCACCTGTAGTCAATATTCTATCATCCATGTTCAAAATGGACCTGCTTTCAAAAAAACAAAAGAAACCTTCACTCAGTTTCCTGAAGTAGAGAGAGAAAGGAAAGAAGGAAGAAAGGGAGGGAAGGAAGGAAGGGAGGGAGGGAGGGAGGAAGGAAAGAAGGAAGGAAGACGGAAGGAAGGAAGAGAAAGAGAAAGGGGAAGAGAGTCAGGCTATTGATCAGGCTAAGGTGATATAATACAGCTCATGCACTTTATTCATATAGGAATGTTCCTGAGCTCACATTTGTAGTCAATTTACTTATATTTTAGGTACAACTTTAATGAGCATGATTATCTAGTTTCCCAGTCCAAGGTATCCTGGAGGCAGCAGATCACCTGGGAGACACACACGGGCGGCATCAAAAAGTGACAGCTGGCAGTGCAAGAGTTGATGAAGAAGACAGAAAACCTCTGAAAAGTTGATACCGGAACTCCAACACAGAGCCCTGCACTCAACAGGCTCTATTACAGCCCTCTAGAATAATTTATGATTGAGTCATCAAGACAAGATCAAATTAGAATGTTCTATTTAATAAAGCCTGGATATATATATACATTTTCAAAGATGTTCACCAAAAATAGTTTAAATGAACCTATTTTTATACATATGAACTTTGTAACCAGAACAACTCATTTCCTTAATATTCGAGACGGATAATTAACATTTTACTGTATGTTGGTTATGTCCTAATTTTAATCTCAAGCTACCTGCCCCTCCTGCCTCTCCTGCCCCTCAGTGACCAGGGAGCCACACTCCGGAAACACAATGTCATTATGCTAATACTACCTTAAACTTAACAAAATTAGGTAGGTAAATTTACTACCACCTCCCCAAATAAAAGCACACATTGCTACCCCAGCCCCAAATATATGACTCCAGGGTTATCTATGCCGCTGCCTGTTGCCAATCATATGCGATATATGTTAGTGTATGTCCTGACCAAATTTAAATTCAATTTTAGCAGGCCACGTAAGAAGACATCCTTCTAATCTAACAGTCTGAGCTTTCTGTGACTGAATTTGTCTTTGAATCCCTTGAGTCAGAATCTCAAGATACCAAATCGTTGTCACCCAATTGAGCTTAACTCTTGAACCTGGAATAGAAAGACAATAGATTGACTGGGACCTTGAAAATGGAGCAAGAACCTACATAGGTGATGTTTTGCGTGATTCTTTTCACAAATGTTAAAAATGGAAAAATCAGGGTCACCAATGCCAAATCAAACTTGAGATAAGAATTCTGCTGTACTAATGGCCAAGGTTTCTAGACACCATCAATACTTGAAATAAGAGTGAAAAAGAATAAAAGAGAGAGAATGGTAAGTGTACAAACACCAAGAACCACCATCCACTTGGGGATAGCATGCCAAATTTTTTAGCATAGCACAAAGGAGGAAATAACCCCATGGATAAAAGCTTTACAAAGCCATTCATAAAAAGTCATGGTCAGTGTTATAGGTTGGACAAAGGGGGCATATCAGTCAGGATAATGTTATAGTGATGGACAACCCCCAAGGTCCAAAACTTAAAACAACAAATGACTCTTTCCTTCTCATGCCACATGTCCACTGCAGGTCAGCTCGAGCTCTGCTCTATGTTGGCTGCCTTCCTCACTCCAGGATCTAGGCTCACAGAACAGCTATTATCTGGTCACTGCAGTTCATAGTGACAGAGGAAGGAGAGAAAGTACTAAAGCATATGTTTGTCCCTAGAACCTCTGCCTGGATGACTTTTAAGGGAGTAGGAAGTATAACACTCCTGCAGGGAGGGGCTTCAAATACTGGTGCGCTGGAATGCAGTCACTACAGGCAGTAGGGTAAAAGTGCCAAGAGGTCCGCCAAAGATCAGGGCTTTTTGAACTTCAGCATACACAAGAATCCTGTGGAGAGCTTTTTTAAATATACTTTAAAAAAATTTTTTTTAATTAATTTTTTGGCTGCGTTGGGTCTTTGTTGCTGTATGTGGGCTTTCTCTAGTTGTGGCGAGAGGGGGCTACTCTTCGTTGCAGTGTGCAGGCTTCTCATTGTGGTGGCTTCTCTTGTTGCAGAGCATGGCTCTAGGTGTGTGGGCTTCAGTAGTTGTGGCGCGCAGGCTCAGTAGTTGTGGTGCACGGGCTTAGCTGCTCCGCAGCATGTGAAATCTTCCTGGACCAGTGATCAAACCCGTGTCCCCTGCATTGGCAGACGGATTCTTAACCACTGCACCACCAGGGGAGTCCTGGAGAGTTTCTTAAAACACAGCTTTCTGGGCCCCACCCTCGGCCGGCCTAATTCAGTAATCCTAGGTGGAGCCCAAGAATGTGCATTTCTTTATATACAGGCATACCTCATCTTGTGCTTTGCTTGATTGCACTTTGCAGATGTGTTTTTAACAAACTGAACGTTTGTGGCAATCCTGCCTCAAACAAGTCTATTGGGATCATTTTTCCAACAGCATTTGCTCACTTCATGTCTCTTGGAACATTTTGGTAATTCTTGCAATATGTCCAACATTTTCATTATTATTATATTTGTTACGGTGATCTGTGACCAGTGATCTTTGATGTTACCACTGCAAAAAGCTTATGACACCTTGAAGGCTCAGATGATGGTTAGCATCCTTTAGCAATAAAATATTTTTAAATTAAAAAAAAATGCACATCTCTAACAAACTCCTAGGTGATGCTGATGTTGGTGGTCCATAGACCATACTTTGAGTAGGAATGATACAGAGCTATTGCTGGGAAGCAGCTGTCCAAACAGACATTATGTGTTCCAACCTCATCCTTGCATCTAGGTGGGGACAAATGACTGGTTCTCACCAAAGAAATATGAGCAAAAGTGATGCATGTCACTTCTTGAATTAAAGTGGTTAAAAAGAAGTGCCTTTTTCTCCCACTTCCTTCTGCCATATGCTTTCTACTTTTTGATGCCTGAGGCAACATTATAGCTCATGTTTGAAGTTAAAGACTTCATCAGCCTAAGCCACCTTCCCCCGGACAAGAAGAACCTACATCAGATTACTATGGGAAAAGGAATAAATTTCTATCATGTTAAGCCATGAAATATAGGGATTTGTTTTTTTTTTTTTTTTTTTTTTTTGCGGTATGTGGGCCTCTCACTGTTGTGGCCTCTCCCATTTGTGGAGCACAGGCTCCGGACGCGCAGGCTCAGTGGCCATGACTCACGGGCGCAGCCGCTCTGCGGCATGTGGGATCTTCCCGGACTGGGGCACGAACCCGTGTCCCCTGCATCAGCAGGTGGACTCTCAACCACTGCACCACCAGGGAAGCCCGGGGATTTGTTTTTTACAGCAGGTAGCATTACCTTATCTAACCCTGGAGAGACTGGGAAGAAGGTCAAGAGAATCTTGATCCTCTGTCCAATATTTATCATTTTTCTCTCCTTCAGTTACATGAGAAACCTCTCTGCCTCCTTAACTTTTACATATGTCACCTCCTTTGATCCTCCTTTATTATATCTGCTTTCTTCTCTAACTCACTGTGGTAACAGATAAAATTAAATGGATTAGGATTATGGGGTGAAAAAACTCAGAATCACTTTAATTCCTGCTTAGGGTACTAGCTTAGTACCTTAATAATACACTTAATTATAGTTTATTTATTCATTTAACAAAACCTTACTCAATGTTAACTTATATATGGCTAAAACAGCCCTGTCTCCAAAATTGGCCTGGGCATCACCCCTGGTCCCTCCCATAACCATGGCAGATATTGAAAATTAGAAGTGCTTTTTCTCACTGAGTCAAGAGAAACCCTCAGAATCCTTTACAGCAGGGTGCTCCAAATAGCCACGACCAATAAATCCATAATGGTGGTTTTGCCACGAAGGAAAAATAAAAGCAATATGTATTCAAGTCATTTCTATCATTTTTATCAATAAATGGATTTTTCCAAAGATGTTACAAAAGGTTTGGTCTCCTGTGGTCACTCATTTCAATCTAATTCTAATATGTTTTCCTGAGTAATGGAAGCTGTAAAGACCATACTACGTTTGCAGCTAAGTTTCCACACCGATTTAGGTTCCACTAAGCAGATATGCCTGCACAAAACTTGAAATGCAGAAATCAGCAATGTGAGATAGAAGTCTTATATGAAGAGACTGGACCTTTGGGCAAACACTACAGCAGAAGTGTTTGGTTTTCCTGAGGCATCAGTGAGGAAGGTTTTACAGGTCAGGACCTAGCATCAAAGGCACAGAACAGCAGGTGTCTATGGCAGACAGGTTTCTCCTAACAAGTCCCTGGTGTGGTTGGGCAATTCATCAGGCCATTGTTCCTGAACGAGCGGGACCTACGCTTGGTTCCACCCTTAGTTCCAGGCAAGATGCGCCCCTGTTCTGGGACCGATACTTTAGAGGCTCTTTCTCTGGCTCTCCTCTGGCTACCTCCCCTCTGCCACAAAAAACAAAACAAACAAATAAAAAACACTGAGAAGTGTGTGAAGTCAACAGGACATACTTAACTGGATTTCTAGCCTCAGATTTTGCCCTGGGAACATGGACCTAGACTCCTTACTCAAATAGCCCTGAGCTTTCTGCCAGGGCCTTTGTGGGCCTCTACCCTGGGGCCGTTCTCTTAGGAGTGAACCACACTGCCAGTGTGGACACCTTTAAGTCTGAGGGAAGCTTGTTGCCAGGAGTATACATACAGCTTGGACATGTGTGCTGTAGCATCGACAGATATGCCGATGAGGATCCCCTGCAGCTTAGAATGGAGCCAGAAATGGGAAGAAAAAGGTTGGGAACCTGGATTGGGGGCTGGGGTCATGCTTTTCCCATTCCACTATGCTTTGTTGAGCAACCCAAAGGAGTCTGAGAATTCTAGTCAATCTTGACCTTCCAATGTCATTTTGAAGGTAAATTTCTCAAGGTGGGAACATAGCACTTAAACATAGCATGTTTAAGTGTTAATATTTAGAGATGTTATATGAGTATCTACTTGTACTCTTGCCCCAGATCCCACAAATCCTAAGGACTACTTAGTTCTCTAGCCTCTGATGCATTCTGTAAGCTACTTCATGCTATGTAATAAACCCCTTTCTGCCTAAACTATTCAGAGTTTATTTTGTTCTCTAAAACCAAGAACCCTGGTTGTTACACTTCTCTAGATGTTTAGAAAGGGTCTGTATTTTCCTATTCTTGTAGATAAGTCTACATGAAGTCCAAGAATATGGTTTGTTTGCAGTATCAACCATAGCTTCTATTTGTTGTGACTCTTCCTGATTTCAAGGCTCTGTTACTATAGTAGAGAAGAGTATTCAAGGTTGAATGAGAGCCTGGGTTGGAGACAGCTCTAACACTTACCAAGTGTGCACTTTGAACAAGCCATTTTTAACCTCTCTGAACCCTAACTTCTCATCTGAGAATTGAATAAGATAGTGTGTGTACATATACTTCATTGAATAGCCCTCTGCTGATGGAACATTGCCATTACTGGAACTAAAGAAAAGAGTTAATAATAGCTGACTCCAGGGGTATATTCCCTATGGTGTATTCTCAGATGTCCTTTCTTTTGTTTACTTCAAAAACCTCTGCTCCAATCACTTCCCTCTGGGAAACCAATTTCACTGTCCTAACTTAGGACTCCATTAGGAAATGTGTCTAGAAAGTCATTCAAATGTTTCCATTTGCCAATCCCATTTTGGTACTTCAAGTTCTGACTCCTTATGCTGCAAGAAACCATTTTCTTTCTTGCTTGCTATTTAAACTCTTCAACACTTGTCAAGCATTATTATATCATACTCACCCTACTCTGGGATTTAATCACACACTCCATCCACTTCAAGACATATTCATTTTCTGGAGTATCCAATGACATGATCCACAATATCAGAGATAAGGATTCAAGCATATAAGTTCCTCTTGGGTTTTCTTGCTTTTCTGAACCTTAAAGAATCTTTAGAGTTAGTCCTACAGCAATGCAAGTTTAAAAGCTTTCACAACATGATATACTTCCTTCTCATTACATTTTTTCAGATTAAGAAACTACTACAGCAGTAGCCTATGTTAGCAGGAAGATAAGATTTTTGTGGCTCATAAACTTGGAAAATGGAACATATCAAAAGTCATTTTGTTGGCATATTTCAATTAAATACCTAAAAATCCATGATGATATAAGCAAGAACTGCATTAGGTCATTTCTATTTTTAAAGAATTTTCTAGTTTCTAATGGTCAGTCCTGTAAAGATTCCCCCACCAAAAAGTAACTGATTGGAATTGTGGAACCGTTGAGACATGGCATTGAATAGTTGAAGCTACATACAACCTTTGAGAAAGTGCTTTCCATTTTGGAAACAATTGCTGTACCTATAGGTTCTGTGGCTGGGCACTCAGGCATATTGGCTCCATTCCTTGTCCTTCTTCAGCTCAGCTCTCTACTAGAGGGGGAGCATAAGCAATGCAGTCTGTTTCCCAGGATCCTATATGAGCTGTCTTCTGGCTGAGTTTTGACAAAGGAAGACAGTGGAAGGAGATTGAATGGAGTGAAAGAGCAAAGCCAGGACATTTCTCCTCCTGTGTCTCTGCTGGAGGCAGCTTCTCAGAAGTTACTTCTGCTCTGCGGCTCCAACTCCTCAGTTCCATTGCTTGATAGGTTCATTTAGATCCACCTTCCATCTGATGACCCTCTAGGCAATAATACTGCTAAATATTTCATCTTTCTATACTACAGATGGTAGTGTTTTTCTGTCGTTTAACTTTTGGATTACCTTATCACTCCCTCTATGGTTCTTAGAAATTCCATCACCTGTGTAATAATTTCCCTAAATTAACTTCACTCTGTGGAAAACTCTTAAAGTGATTTCTGCTTTCCTGGTTAGACTCTGATTGATAATATAATGCACTTAATTTTGAAACAATGCACATAACTATTAGCGTACCAATAGGAATGTTAATGAACTTGGATACAATAAGTCACCTTATAGACTTCTCAGGACTACGGGAAGTAAAATATAAATTGTGGAAAAAACTGCCCCAGAAGGAAGAGACCAATGGAATTAGAGGTATCAATGGGATCTAGAGACTGGATGGTCATTTTATTTCCCTCCAGGTGAAATAATATCTAGGTGAGTAGTGAATATAATAACAGTTACTGACCTATTTAAAATTCTGACCTTGGGCCAGTGGGTTTATTATCTAGTATAGACTGCTTTAAGATGTTTAACAAAAAGATGATCATTGCAACAGTTCAGGGTAACACTTGAAAATATTATGTCTGGTTTGTTAACAAAACAAATGCCAAATATGATATAAACCAACATCATGGAAATATTTGCTTTCATTTTTATCTCATTCTTTCATTTATTCATTGATTACCTACCATATGTCAGTCACTCCTCTAGGCCCTATAAATATATCCCTGAGTAAGGAAGAAAAAATATCCCTTATTTGTGTGGAGCTTATGGCCTGGAGGGGGTGAAGGCAGTGTTTGGACCAGTATCAACCAAGAGTTGAAAAACTCCATAGAAAAAACAGCCAATCCACACTTAGATTCTTTTTCTAAGTAATTTGTCATCTTAAATTCTAAAAAGAAAAAGAAAATGGTCTTTTTACTTTCTAAAATATAGTAGTACATAAGGGTACTGGATTTGAAGTTTGTCAAGTTTTGATTTGAGTTCAGGCTTTTTACTTTCCTGATTGGTTAAATTATCATGTTTATCAAGGATCCCTCATATAGGATCCTCAAAGTAATTTTAAAAATAGGAAATTGTGTTGAGAATAGAGATATTTAAGTTTGGAGAACTGAATTAAGTGAATAGTCCTGCCTCATTTTCATTTTATTTTTGATGTTCAGCAGTTGACCATGATGTGCTTGTGGATTCATTGTTTTTGCTATTGTTGTTTTTGTTACCAAATTTGGGAAACTTTAGGTCATTAATTTTTTAGATATATTTTACTGCCTTATTCAATCCCTCCACTTCTGTGACTCCAATTACACTTTCATTAGACCAGTTTATATGGTCCCATGAGGCACTAAGAAAATACCGTTAAAAAAATTTTTTTTTGTCTCTGTTCTTCAGATTGGATAATTTCTACTTTTTCATCTTCAAGTTCACTGACTGTTTTTTTTTCATTATCCAATCTGCTGTTAATACAATACAATCATTTTTTAAATTTTATAAGTATACTTGTTAGTTCTAGAATTCCACTTGGTTTTCATAGTTTCCATTTTTCTGATGAGATTTATCACTGTACATTGCTTATATACATTCTTTCTTTTAGATTCTTAAGTATATTTATAATAGATAATTTAAAATCAGCATCTGCTAATTCCAACATCTGAGTCATCTGGGATCTGTTTCTTGTGGTTGCTTTATTTTCATGATGACTAGTCACATTTTTCTATTTCTCCATATATCTAATATTTTTTATTTTAGGCAAAACATTTAAGATAATACATTATAGTGAGTTTGATTATATCATCTACCTAAATAAGCTATTAAGTTTTGTTCTGGCAGGCAGTAAGACTTCTCCTTTACTTAAAAAAAAGAATCTGCTTTTAGGATCTCACAAACTTCCTCTTATTCCTTTAAATACATCTGATCAACTTTTTCTACCATAAAAACTATCATGACTATAGTTAAGGGAAAAAAGGCTGTACAAATGCTCAGCAACTTAGAAGTCATGGGTATTAGAGTTTGAAATCCATTTCATCCTTTTATTTCAAGGGTGCTTCTATGTGGAGAACCCACTGTACAGAATTGCATATATATTATTTTGTATTACCTATAAAGATCATATTCTGTAAGAAAGTAATATAAATCTTTTTTAAAGTATAAATAGTCTTCCAAAATCAATTTGTAAATACATCTTAGTTTTCAAAGCTTAGTGTGTAAAAAAATGACCTTAAGCAATTCCAGGGAAGGAGTCTTATCAGCTTCATGGAAGCCTGAATTAGAGGAAATAAGAACAGTAATTTGGAGGTAAAGGAAACAAACTACTTGTTAATCTCTGTTTGGATGAAATATGTATGAGGACTGAGCCCATATTTGAACATATGTCCTTTTCCTGTTTGAGCCAAAGATGGAAAACCAATTATTTAATAGTATTTTTGTTATTGTTTTAAAAAGAACGTATTTGTTGTACATTTTTTTAAAATACTTAAAAGTATAAAAAAATGTGTTTAGTCTTCTCAGAGATAAATACCTGAACATATTAAGGTATTTCCTTCAAATTTTGATATGTAGGTATACATGTATATATGTATGGGTGGATGAGTATGTGTCTGGGTGTATGTTGGGTAAAAAACCACATATATAAAACAAAATTGGATTGATGCTCCCAATATAATGTTTTATCTTATATGTGTTACTAAAAACATTAAATGGACTTTTCCATAGCATTAAGTGGTCTTTGAAAAATGTGATCTTTAGATGGCCAACAGGCACATTGAAAAAATGCTCAACATCGCCAATTGTTAGAGGAATGCAAATCAAAATGACAATGAGATATCACCTCACACTGGTCAGAATGACCATCAACAAAAAGTCTACAAATAATAAATGCTGGAGAGGGTGTGGAGAAAAGGAAACCCTCATACACTGTTTGTGGGAATGTAAATTGGTGTAGCCACTATGGAAAACAATGTGGAAGTTCCTTAAAAAACTAAAAATAGAACTACCATATGATCCATCAATCCCACTCCTGGGTATATATCCAGAGAAAGCAAAAACTCTAATTCAAAAAGATACATGCACCCCAATGTTCAGAGCAGCACTATTTACAATAGCCAACCCATGTAAACAACCCAAGTTCCCATCAACAGATGATTGGCCTAAGAAGATGTGATATATATATATATATATATACACACACAATGGAATATTAGCCATAAAAAGAATGAAATATTGCCATTTGCAGCAACATGGATGGACCTAGAGATTATTATACTTAGTGAAATCAGACAGAGAAAGACAAATATAATATGATATCACTTATATGTGGAATCTAAAAAATAATACAAGTAAATCTATATGTAAAACAGAAGCGCAGTCACAGACATAGAAAAAGTTACCAAAGGGGAAATGGGGTGGGGGAGGGACAAATTAGGAGTATAGGATTAACTTCTGTACATAAAATAGATAAGCAAAAAGGACTTACTGTATAGCACAGGGAATTATATTGTGTATCTTGTAATAACCTATAATGGAACATTATCAGAAAAAATAACTGAGTTGCTATTCCGTACACCTGAAACTAACACAATACTGCTAATCAACTATACTTCAATTAAAAAAAGAAAACTGTGGGGACTTCCCTGGTGGCACAGTGGTTAAGAATCTGCCTGCCAATGCAGGGGACATGGGTTTGAGCCCTGGTCTGGGAAGATCCCACATGCTGTGAAGCAACTAAGCCCGTGTGCCACAACTACTGACCCTGCGCTCTAGAGGCCGTGAGCCACAACTACTGAGCTCACACGCCACAACTACTGAAGCCCACGTACCCTGGAGCCCATGCTCTGCAATAAGAGAAGGTACCGCAATGAGAAGGCTGTGCACTGCAACGAAAAGTAGCCCCCGCTCACCACAACTAGAGAAAGCCCACACGCAGCAATGAAGACCCAATGCAGCTGCACACATAAAAAAATTTTTTGTTAATATTTTTTAAATTTTTAAAAATTAAATTTTAAATATTAATTTTTTAAAAAAATTAAAGAAAAATAAAACTATGATCTTTGATAGCTGTCCAACATGTTATTACAAGGATAATTTACTTATCCATCCCCCTCTTATAAGAGATTGTTGTTTCCAATTTTTCATTATCAAATAAATTAAATAATCATTCACATATATGATTATTTCCATACAATATATTTCTGACATGGAAATGGTGGGGTGATGGATGAGTTAAGATAGCAGGACATCAAGCCAGGGTAATGGAGAGAGTAAAGCTTGAAACAGAAATAGCGGTGGTTTTAGTTAGTATTGTTTATATAACTGAATTGGAGAGGAGAGTATGCCAAGGAAGCAGGCTTTCATAAAATAGTTGCTCTGCATTTCCAACAATCATTGGAAAATGGGAGCTTAGACTGAAGATCTGTAAAGCTACAGCAGAATTCTTCATAGCATGTGCTGCAGAGCATCCATTGTGAGGGATTTTAACAGGCGTTGCATTAAAGAAGTGTTCTGATGTGTAGTGACTTTGGGAAATACAGACTTAAAGCCAAACAAGATTTTCGCTCTTATGTTTTACTGCAGGACTTCCTAAAACATTTAATGTTCTTATATGCTTTTTTTAAAACATCTTTATTGGAGTATAATTGCTTTACAATGCTGTGTTAGTTTCTGCTTTATAACAAAGTGAATCAACTGTACATATACATACACATATATCCCCATATCCCCTCCCTCTTGAGTCTCCCTCCCACCCCTCTAGGTGGACACAAAGCACAGAGCTGATCTCCCTGTGCTATGCGGCTGCTTCCCACTTTTTAACACACACCAAACACAGTCTACAACACGGGACATTTCCCAAACTTATTTGACCACAAAATCTTTGGTTCACTAAGTATATTGAGAGAAAAGTGTTCTGTGGAACACCAGACTGAGCAAAAGTACTCTAACAGAATTGAGGAAAAGTACATTACAGTCAAGGCCAGTGGAAAAAAACCATATCAGATTAAGTTTGATTAGGTTAAATGGTTTTACGGCAAGCAATGCACATCTTGAAATCTTGCTTTCAATTTAAATTCCTTATTTATCTCTTTTAAAATGCCAAATGGCCTATACTCTTCTTTTGTCAGTGCATAACTCTACACAGAAGTGATATTTGGTGGGCTGTGAAATTTATCTCACTATGACATGTTTTTGCAGAGGTCATATAATATAGTGACAAAATCCCAGCCTAGGATTTGGGACAGAGTGTTTGGCTCGGCCACTAACTAGCTTTGTGATCTTACAAAATTAACTTTTTTTTGGCACAGGTATAAAATGAATTGTCTAGTCTATGGATGATTTGAACTAGATGGTCAGAAGCTTTCAATTGTTCTCATCTGTTGTCATTCACAGGCTTCAGGATGATCTAACCAGCCTCTCTCTCTGTGATTGGTCTCACAAATTCTAGGTTGTGATGGTAATCTTATTCTCCATTTAAGATCCACAGCATTTTTAATAACGATGCTATATTCTAAAGATATAAACCTAGAGAAAATCAGATAGTTATTCAACTTCCTATCAATAATTTAAAAATAAAAGCATTTCTGTTCCACCTTTTGCTTTCACAGACATTTGTGCCCCAGAGATCAGGGAACTTGTTCACTTACACTTTCTGCATTTTCCTTGTAGTCCCAGGTTGGCCAATAGCTTATTTGTCCTTACAATAGAGATGTTTAATCTGGGGTTAGTAGACTTCAAGGGGTCCATGAATCCCATGAAACTGTGCATAACATTTTCTCTTTAAATGTGGGAACATTTATCTTTCTGGGGATATACTCTACAGCTTTCAATAGATTTTCAAATGGCATTTTCAATCCCTCAAAAAAGTTAAAAGTTATTGCTTATAGATTTCTTAAGTGTTTTGAAGAGGTATATGAAGGAAAAAACAAGGCACAGATTAATGCTCAAGTTCAAAACACTGATCTAAGTTATGGCTAATTTACTCATTATCAGAATGTGTGGGAGTAGAAACCTCAGGGTATAGAAATCAGCATGATTGCAAAAAGGAAAAACAAAACATCTATTTAGAGGCATTTTCTCCTTTTTTCTTTGCCTCCTCAGGCCCTAACCACTGCATGGGGAAAAAGAAAAAAAATAACTGCAGGAAAAATGTCTTAACGCTATGTTATAAAAACAATGATTAACCAGGTAGAAGTGACATCATTGGCAAAAACGGAGATAACAATATTTACCCATTTATTAACCATGTTCTTAGAAGCCTTTAAAAGAAACAGTGCTATAGGATTGTCCAGTGTCAGTGGAGTGACTATGACATAGTCCACTGTGATTGGTTCTTTATGGAAAGGATTCTTAGGAAAGCCTGCCTGTAGGAAAATTTGGCAATTTTTAACCTAATCCTGATTAATTCAGTCATACACTGTCTTCTGCATGCTCTCGGACTCCAGGCCTCAATTTATTAATGCCTATTCTAGATTAAAATCACACATATATCTCCATTCACCTCTGAATGTCATCATTCTGTGACAGTGATGATGATAAAAATGTGGACAATGAAAAAAAAAGTGGATAATGATGAATATAGCTAATATTAATCTAGTATTGATGTTTAGTATGTGCCTCACAGAAAGCCTTTAAAGTAGTGACTATTATTAACACATTTACAGACAAAGAAACTAAACTATAGAAGGTTAAGTAATTTATCCTAGATCATAGAGCTAGAAGATGTCTAAAGCAGGATTCAAGGCTAAATAGTCCTATTCCAGAGCTTATTATGCTGTTTGGCTTCTAAGATGTAATTCAGGAATTTGGTCATATACTCCTCATTTTTCATCATCCCAATTTTTTCCATGTTTGCTCTCCCTCAGGTCTCCCACCCAGAATGACCCCAAATTACTTCTAGATTCAACTACCACACACTGCAAGCATTTTCCCCTGGCCCAAAAGTTGTGGTCATCTCGGTTCATGACATAGGGTGACTTTGACAGACCTTGACGGTCATACCCCTTGCTGGCCAATTGTGGCTGAATCCAGTCTTTTGTGGTCAGAAATGGAAGCATTTATGTTGCAATGGCCCTATCGAAGTTAGAGTTAAACTCTGAACAGTCACGTTTTACAGATTATACGTAGAGGTTTTACAGATCATATGTAGATGACTGAATGTCCTGGGCTGGCCAGGAATAGACTCTACATTGTACAAGATTATTTCCTAAACTTTGGCCATTCACATAATACCTTCATGATTTCTTTCAGTCCTGTGCTATCTCTACCAGTATTTATGTAATATTTTGACTTAAATATACTTATTGTTTTTTAGTTAAATAAATGAAAGTTTATTTCATCACAAAAATTGAAAACTAGTATCACCTCACCTAAATAGAGGGCAATTCAACATGGGGAGGGGGAAGGGTAAGCTGGGACAAAGTGAGAGAGTGGCATGGACATATATACACTACCAAATGTAAAATAGATATCTAGTGGGAAGCAGCTGCATATCACAGGGAGATCAGCTCGGTGCTTTGTGACCACCTAGAGGGGTGCGATAGGGAGGGTGGGACGGAGATGCAAGAGGGAGGAGATATGGGGATATATGTATATGTATAGCTGATTCACTTGGTTATAAAGCAGAAACTAACACATCACTGTAAAACAATTATCCAATAAAGATGTTAAAAAAAATTTAGTGGTTACACTTGAGTTCACAATGTACATCTTTAATCAGAGCCTACCTTCAAATAGTATTATATTACTTCATATATAGTACAAAACCTTACAATTCTTAATTCCCCCTACCATTCTTTGTGCTCTTGTTTTGTGCATTTTATTTTTCATGTGCTGTAAAAATGCATTTCTATATTTGCTTTAGACAGTTATTTTTTTAGAGCAATTAAAGATTTCTCAGTTAAAAACTTTAAAAAAAAGCAAATATAATGAAATAAAACCATGTTGCCATGTTGTTAAATTCTACCTGGATTTCACTGCTTTCTTAGGCTCTAATTATTGGGGTGTTAAAAAGGGAAATTATGTAGTATTAGAGAAAATCTAGTACTAAACTAGGATTTATCTTTGATCTAATCAGAAGTGTTAAAGGGGAATGAACAAGAATAATTTTTTATACTATATGATTTACTCTTATTTAATGCCCTGTTTGCATATTACCTAAAATTCATCTTGAGCAAAACTATCCAGCAGAAATAATGCATATCATATATAATTTAAAATTTTCTACTAACTATATTAAAAAAATAAAGAGGAGAAATTAATTTTAGTATTTTATTTAAACTCATATCTGAAATATTTCAACACTTATAGTCAATATAAAACTATTATTATTTATGAGACATTTTACAGTGTCTTTTATATCTGGTATGTATTTTACACTTATAGCACATCTCAATTCATACCAGCTACGTATCAAGTACTCAACAGGTACATGAGGCTAGTGTCTTCAGTAGTACACAACACAGAAGCCTTACACTGCACACTTTGGGAAATACAGGCTAGAATCAGGATGCCTAAGGTCCAAGATCCTTTGTGGTTGACATGGTTGTGACCCCGACAGCCAGTTAACCTTTCCAGACTTCAGTTTCCATGCCTTAAAAATAAGAGGATTTCACTGGCTGTCCCTGTGGTTTCAAGCTGTCCTGCTCTACTGTGATTGCCATTTGTTTCTTCCCTGTTGAAGCTGTCTTTAAAGCCTTATTCCCACTATCTCGGAAACCTTCAAATAGCAAGATGTGCCATTGGTCTCCAACATTTTTGGTGAAAGTTGCTACAAGATAGCAGATACAGAGATGGTTTATACCTGAAGTTTACGTGCCTGAAAGCAGCCTCCAAAGGAGAAGCAAAGCACATCAAGAGTCAGTGTTCATCTGTTTGTTCATTAACTAATTAATTAGTCAGTCTATTCAACAGACATTCATCGAGGCTGCTCTGTATCAGGCCCTGTGCCAGGTGTTGGACACAGAAAGCTGAATAAGATATGATCTATCAGTGGGAGAATGGGTTGGGAGGAGTTTGGTGAGACAGGGTGGTGAGTACTGTTGACTGAAGCCCAGAGCTTCAGGAGCACAGAAGCAGAACTCCTAACCCAATCTAGGTCTTCCTAGAGAAGGTAACATTTAAATGGCCTCTTGAAGAATGAATAGAAGGTAGTCGGCAATGAGCAAGAGAACTGTTTTAGGCAGAGGAAGCAGCAGGTGCAAAGGCAAGAGGCATATTTGGGGAACTCGAAGCAATTGTCACCAGATTTCAAGGTGAGAAAGGACAGTGGAGAGATAGTAATTAGGGTGTAGATCTGGAAAGGTCTTGGGTGATATTTAAGGATTTAGACTTTATCCTGAGATCAGAGGAGCACTGGAGATTATAAATAGGGGGCAGGTAGAAGTGCATAATAATATTTATATTAGATTCATATCTCTCTGGCTGCAGATCAGAGAAGGAAGGAGAGAGCCAAGGCTGAATGATAGCAAGGGGATCAGTTAGGAGGCTGCTTCAGCAGTCAAGGCTGAAAGAAGGAAATGTATTGGAGAGAAACTTAGGATGCAGAATCCATAAATTGAATGGACTCACTGCTGCTGGTGAGGGACAGAGAAGTGGTAGAATGAATGATATTCCAGGCTCTGGCTTAGATAATGGTGACATTTCCTAAAATGGGAAAAAAAGGAGGGGGAATAAGTCTGTTCACTACTTTCTTGACCTGGAATCTGACATCATTTGTAGAACTTATGGAAACTACCAAAGCAGTCTTGGGTAGGCTTTGGAAGGCTTCATGTAAATAATTGGATACTTTCCTTAGATGAGAGTTATACATGTTTAATTCACATTCATTGATGAGGAAACAAATGGATCATAATACAATAATATGAAGCTTTATAGTTTAAAGTTATAATTTGTTTTCAGAGAGACTTTGAAGCATATTGAAAACAAGATAAAGTTGTTATAGCAGTAACTTCTCTGAGCTATCCTTGAAGCATCCTCCTCTACCATAATTTGGCTTCTAGAGTTTATGGAATATAAGGGAGCGAGTTTTTTTTTTTTTTTTAGTCTCTCTTAGCCAGTCAAGATGAGGATTGAGATCTTCATCAAAGCCAGAAGAGCATCAGGAAGGGCCAAGTTCCGGTCTGCAGAGCACTATGAAAGCATTCAGCTATTTGTCCCCAAAGTGTGGCACTGGCTGCTTTGTATGGGTTTCAACAGGTGTTGCTGTTTACAATCCTCATTGCAAAGACAAATTAGAAAAAGATGTTAAATAAATGACACAGCAATCATCAAAATGATTACACAATAAAAGAGCAGAGATTAAAAAAAACAGTATGGTCAAAAAAAAAGGAAAAAAATGTATAAATCAGACAAAACATGAGAGAGGATCAGGAATTTCTCTAAATTTGAAAAAAATGAAAATGATTTTTAAAAATCCTGAGTGATAATTAACTAAAAATGTAGGTTAAGGTATTACTTCTTAAGGGAAATCTGCAAGTAAAGGTCTCCAAAAGGATCATCCCAGGCAGATATTCTTAGAGTCCTAGTCAGCTGATTCTTCTTTCAGGCAAGTAATAATAATACCTGTGAAAATAACTGATTCCTTAACTTGGGCGTTTCATTAGATCAAAACCACAAATATGGCAGTCTCATATCCACTTGAAATCAGTAGATTTTTATCAAAATTAAAATGACAAGACAGACCACTGAGCATATCATTTATTGGGGGGCAATTTTGCCAAATAAAAATCTGTTTGCTGTAATGAAAAGTTGTTGAGTATTTTTAAAACAGAGATTGGAAATGACTTCCTCTTGACAGCTGTTCACACACCCTAATTTTTTGTCATCCTGATCCGATGGAAATCTTGCAGTTAAAAAGACTTCACATAATTCACTGCTCTCAAGTGTTTTCAATTCTGTTCAGTTCAATGGTGAGTGAAGCTGTTTAGGGCAGAAATTCTTGTCTTTCCAAATTTAGTGTTCAGAAAACACGTTGTTGTGTGTAGTGAGCATTATATGAGCCATCTAAATTTAGCAAACATTTTCATTCCCTTGCCCAAGCCCACCCACAGCAGTGGATGAAACTTTGATTTCCTCCACACTCATCTGGGTAATGTAAACCCCTCAGGTTCTACAAAGCTTGCTGAGCAAGAAAGCTGAATGCAGAAATGTCAGGAAAATATGTAACCTCTGGACCTAAAGAGGGGTGGGGCTGGGAGCAACTCAGACTCCATTGACTAATTCAGGTTGATTTTTAAACTATTTCTCACCTTATCCACAACAGGTCTCATTTATTTGCCCTGAGAGCACCTGGAGAGATGCTTAATTAGGGGAAGCCAGCTCACTGTTTATCTGAGGAACTGGACCTCAGCACTCGCTATGGCTCACCTCTGAGCTGAAGGCCAGTCCAGGATGTCACAGCTTCCCTCCATTTTGATTACTTTGAGTGCAGTCATGCTTTCTTAAAGGTTTAAAAATGTGTAGGCTTAAAGCAGAGCTTGGATTACTGAGGTTGAATGGAAGCTGCCTTATATGGCATAGGACTGAAGCAGAGAAAAGAGACAGCTTTCTTTACGCAATGCCACACATAGTAGGTTAGCAATAAATGATGGTTGCATAAATAAATTGTGGCCGTCTCTAAGCAAAAAGCCAAATTTATGATCCACCATCAAAGCTACATAGCAATTTTTTATCAAACTTTACTGCTTAAGTGCAGCAAACAATGTGAGGAGGCAGAGAGAAAAGAATGATATGATTAGGTAAAATCAGCTCATTGTAGAAAATTCTCTGAAGTCTTATGTCCTCTCTTAAAAGTTCATGCAAATTTCAAAGTCTATACTGTTCTATATAAATATTTAGCTTATGGCTTCAGGTACCACCTTGACAAATAGTTTGAGAAACACAGCAATCTGTCATTCTCTCTATCATGTTAACCAAAGAAAGGTTTAGAGAAAGACTTCTGGGAATTTATATACCCCAATGTTTGTAAAAATTATATGTAAAATTTATTTTATTTTATTTTTGACATTTTATTATCAATCAGCAGATGCATTTTGACGTTTTCAAAGATTAGGAAGATTTTATACGTTAATATATTGAGTTCTATATTACGGGAGAAACTATGTAACAAATAAAGTAAGTAACTTTGTATTAACCACTTGGTGTACATATGTCACTACTACAGTATTGAATTAGATATCATAAAAAATAGCTAACTAATATTCCACTATATGTGCTATGAAGACAAATGATTTTTAAAAACCTTGAACTTTGCATACATTGCTTTATAATAACACCTTCTGCAAATACAATATGACTGTATTATCTAGAAATTTTCTTCAGAGGGATGAAAATAGAGTTTCATTTTCCCTCTCTTAAAGCAGCTGCTATAGGTAAAAGAGAATAAAGTTCTTTTAGTCTTAATGCATTGAAACTAATCCACACTTACACCATAAGTACTGAGTTCTAATATTGATTATACCTTCAATTCTGAGTCCTAGTTCTTAGTTTTAGGCAAGTGTGATAAACACTAAAACAAGTAAATTAAATTTCTATTGTTCAGTTAGGTTATGTTTTATTAGTGTTACCCAGAATTCTTGGCTGAAGCTAGTTTCCTCCTGTGAAAGGTTTATAGATGTATAAACCTAGAAGTGAAGCATAATATTGATACAGACTTTCATAGGGTTTATCCCATAACAATGCCCTAAGTATCGTGACTTTCATAGGGCACGTTCACCAGGAAGCAGACGAGATTTATTGGGCTGTACTCTCAATGTCAACACACATGAGGGAGTAAAGGAAGCAGAATGAGTTAGGGGAGAAGTCAAACTGCAAAGCAGTCACAATGAAGGCCCAATTGATCCTACTGGGAGCTTTGCAGCAAGTATGATCCTGCAGAGTTGTCCCAAATCAGGGCCAGGGGCAGACTTTTATATCTCCATACTGACCTTGGGACAGAAACTTGGGTGTGGCAGCTCCCTTCAAGATCAGGCCAGTCTCCCAGGAGGACTCAACCATAAGCTATTGGTCACCAACACAGAGCAGATGAGTTAGTGCTTCAGTCCTGAAATAGGTGGGATGGGGAACCAGGCCAAGGCACTACAATGACCACTACAGTAACCTCTGTTCAGTCTCTAGGGGTTATAGAGGAAGTCAGCTACTTTCTCCTAGAAGGCAGACACAGTACTCATTACAGTAAGTCCCCTGCATAAGAGCCTTCTAGTTGCAAACATTCAAACGTGCCAACGCGCGTTCGCATGTCCAATCACATAATTCAGTTCACGTGTCTGGCATACATCGTCACATGCGTGCACTCTCTACAAGTGGTTGTGCTTTTGTGTACTTTATTGTACAGTACTGTATAGCGTACAGTAGTACAGTATCTGTATTTCAAGCCCAGGATGTCCGGAAACAAGCATAAAAGCAGCGGTGATGTAGCTGGTACTGCTAAGAAGCACCAGCTGTTGTACTGAACTACTGTACTTTTCAAGGTACTGTACTGTAAGATTAAAAATGCCTTCCTTATTTTTTATGTTTGTTTGTTATGTATTATTTGTGTGAAAAGTATTATAAACCTATTACAGTACAGTACTTATATAGCCGATTGTGTTAGTTGGGTACCTAGGCTAACTTTGTTGGACTTACAAACAAATTGGACTTATGAATGCACTCTTGGAACAGAACTCGTTCCTATGTAGGGGACTTACTGTATCTTGCTGTCCTGGTGCCTTAACACAGTGTTTGACACCTAGAAAATGCTCAGTGAAATTTTGATGACTGGCATTCCCCTGAAGACCAGAGTCAGGCTTGTGTTTCACCTGACACTAAACTCCAAAGACAAGAAATCTTGGGTCCCCAAATTCTGAAGGCAGAATCAGGTCTCTTCCGAAGCAGACAGGAATTGTGGGCAAATGAAGCAAAGCACCAAGCTGATCTCCCTGTGCTATGCATCTGCTTCCCACTAGCTATATGTTTTACATTTGGTAGTTTATATAGGTCAATGCCATTCGCTCACTTAGTCCCAGTTTACCCTTGCCCCTTCCTGTGTCCTCAAGCCCATTCTTGACATTGGTGTCATTATTCCTGTCTTGCCCCTAGGTCCTTCAGAACCTTTTTTTTTTTCTTTTAGATTCCATATATATGTGTTAGCATTCAGTATTTGTTTTTCTCTTTCTGACTTACTTCACTCTGTATGACAGACTCTAGGTCCATCCACCTCACTACAAATAACTCAATTTTGGTTTTTTTATGGCTGAGTAATATTCCATTATGTATGTGTGCCACACCTTCTTTATGCATTCACCTGTCAATGGACACTTAGGTTGCTTCCATGTCCTGGCTATTGTAAATAGTGCTGCAAAGAACATTGGGGTACATGACTCTTTTTGAATTATGGATTTCTCAGGATACATGCGCAGTAGTGGGGTTGCTGGGTCATATGGTAGTTCTATTTTTCGTTTTTTAAGGAACCTCCATACTGTTCTCCATAGTGGCTGTATCAACTTACATTCCCACCAACAGTGCAAGAGGGTTCCCTTTTCTCCACACCCTCTCCAGCATTTATTGGTTGTAGACTTTTTGATGATGGCCATTCTGATCGGTGTGAGGTGATACCTCATTGTAGTTTTGATTTGCATTTATCTAACGATTAGTGATGTTGAGCATCCTTTCATGTGTTTGTTGGCAACCTGTATATCTTCTTTGGAGAAATGTTGATTTAGGTCTTCTTCCCATTCATGGATTGGGTTTTCCATTTTTTGGTTATTGAGCTGCATGAGCTGCTTGTAAATTTTGGAGATTAATCCTTTGTCAGTTGTTTCATTTGGAAATATTTTCTCCCATTCTGAGGGTTGTCTTTTCGTCTTGTTTATGGTTTCCTTTGCTGGGCAAAAGTTTTTAAGTTTCAGTAGGTCCCATTTGTTTATTTTTGTTTTTATTTCCATTTCTCTAGGAGGTGGGTCAAAAAGGATCTTGCTGTGATTTATGTCACAGAGTGTTCTATCTGTTTTCCTCTAAGAGTTTTATAGTGTCTGGCGTTACATCTGGGTCTTTAATCCATTTTGAGATTATTTTTGTGTATGGTGTTAGGGAGTGTTCTAATTTCATTCTTTTACATGTAGCTGTCCAGTTTTCCCAGCACTACTTATTGAAGAAGCTGTCTTTTCTCCATTGTATATTCTTGCCTCCTTTTTCAAAGATAAGGTGACCATATGTGCATGGATTTATCTCTGGGCTTTCTATCGTGTTCCACTGATCTATATTTCTGTTTTTGTGGCAGTACCATACTGTCTTAATTACTGTAGCTTTGCAGTATAGTCTGAAGTCAGGGAGCCTGATTCCTCCAGCTCCGTTTTTCTTTCTCAAGATTGCTTTGGCTATACGGGGTCTTTTGTGTTTCCATATAAATTGTGAAATTTTTTATTCTAGTTTTGTGAAAAATGCCATTGGTTGTTGACAGGGATTGCATTGAATCTGTAGATTGCTTTGGGTATTATAGTCATTTTCACAATGTTGATTCTTCCAATCCAAGAACATGGTATATCTCTCCAACTGTTTGCATCATCTTTAATTTTTTTCATCAGTGTCTTATAGTTTTCTGCATACAGGTCTTTTGTCTCCTTAGGTGGGTTTATTCCTCAGTATTTTATTCTTTTTTTTTTTTTGCAATGGTAAATAGGAGTGTTTTCTTAATTTCTCTTTCAGATTTTTCATCATTGGTGTATAGGAATGCAAGAGATTCCTGTGCATTAATTTTGTATCCTGCTACTTTACCAAATTCATTGACTAGCTCTAGTAGCTTTCTGGTAGCTTCTTTAGGATTCTCTATGTATAGTATCATGTGATCTGCAAACAGTGACAGTTTTACTTCTTTTCTGATTTGGATTCCTTTTAATTCTTCTTCTTCTTCTCTGATTTCCATGGCTAAAACTTCCAAAACTATTTTGAATACAGTGGCAAGAGTGGGCAACCTTGTTTTGTTCCTGATCTTAGAGGAAATGGTTTCAGTTTTCCACCATTGAGAATGATGTGGGCTGTGGGTTTTTCATATATGGCCTTTATTATGTTGAGGTAAGTTCCCTCTATGCCTATTTTCTGGAGAGTGTTTATCATAAATAGGTGTTGAATTTTGTTGAAATCTTTTTCTGCTTCTACTGAGATTATCATATGGTTTTTATCGTTCAGTTTGTTAAAATGGTGTATCACATTGATTGATTTTTGTACATTGAAGAATCCTTGCATTCTTGGGCTAAATCCCATTTGATCATGGTGTATGATCTTTTTAATGTGCTGTTGGGTTCTGTTTGCTAGTATTCTGTTGAGGATTTTTGCATCTATGTTCATCAGTGATATTGGCCTGTAGTTTTACTTTTGTACTTTTTTTGTAACACCTTTGTCTGGTGTTGGTAACAGGGTGATAGTGGCCTCATAGATTGAGTTTGGGAGTGTTCCTCCCTCTGCTATATTTTGGAAGAGTTTGAGAAGGATAGGTGTTAGCTCTTCCTAAATGTTTGATAGAATTCACCTGTGAATCCATTTTGTCCTGAGCTTTTGTTTGTTGGAAGATGTCTAATCATAGTTTCAATTTCAGTGCTTGTGATTCGTCTGTTCATATTTTCTATTTCTTCCTTGTTCTGTCTCAGAAGCTTGTGCTTTTCTAAGAATTTGTCTGTTTCTTCCAGGTTGTCCATTTTATTGGAATAGAGTTGCTTGTAGTAATCTCTCATGATCCTTTGTATTTCTGCAGTGTCACTTATTACTTCACTTTTTTCATTTCTAATTCTATTGATTTGAGTCTTTTCCCTTCTTTTCTTGATGAGTCTGGCTAATGGTGTTCAATTTTGTTTATCTTCTCAAAGAACAAGCTTTTAGTTTTATTGATCTTTGCTATCATTTCCTTCATTTATTTTTCATTTATTTCTGATCTGATCTTTATGATTTCTTTCCTCCTGCTAACTTTGGGGTTTTTTTTTCTTCTTTTTCTAATTGCTTTAGGTGTAAGGTTAGGTTGTTTATTTGAGATTTTTCTTGTTTGTTGAGGTAGGATTGTATTGGTATAAACTTCTCTCTTAGAATTGCTTTTGCTGCATCCCATAGGTTTTGGGTCATTGTGTTTTCATTGTCATTTTTTCTAGGTATTTTTTGATTTCCTCTTTGATTTCTTCAATGATCTCTTGGTTATTTAGTAGTGTATTGCTTAGCATCCATGTGTTTGTATTTTTTACAGTTTTTTTCCCTGTAATTCATATCTAGCCTCATAGCATTGTGGTTTGAAAAAGATACTTGATAAGATTTCAATTTTCTTAAATTTACCAAAGATTGATTTGTGACCGAAGATATGATGTATCCTGCAGTATGTGCCATGAGCACGAGAAGAAAGTGTATTCAGTTGTTTTTGGATGGAATGTCCTATAAATATGAATTAGGTCCATCTTGCTTAATGTGTCATTTAAAGCTTGTGTTTCCTTATTTATTTTCATTTTGGATGATCTGTCTATTGGTAAAAATGGGGTGTTAAATTCCCCTACTATGATTGTGTTACTGTCAATTTCCCCTTTTATGGTTGTTAGCATTTTCATTATATATTGAGGTGCTCCTATGTTGGGTGCATAAATATTTACAATTGTTATATATTCTTGGATTGACCCCTTGATCATTATGTAGTGTCCTTCTTTGTCTCTTGTAATAGCCTTTATTTTGAAGTCTATTTTATGTGATATGAGTATTGCTACTCCAGCTTTCTTTTGATTTCTATTTGCATGGAATATCTTTTTCCATCCCCTCACTTTCAGTCTGTATGTGTCCCTAGGTCTGATGTGGGTGTTTTGTAGACAGCATATACACAGGTCTTGTTTTTGTTTCCATTCAGCCAGTCTATGTCTATTGGTTGGAGCATTTAATCCATTTACATTTAAGCTAGTTATCCATATGTATGTTCCTATTACCATTTTCTTAATTGTTTTATGTTTGTTATTGTAGGTCTTTTCCTTCTCTTGTGTTTCTTTCCTTGAGGAGTTCCTTTAGCATTTGTTGTAAAGCTCGTTTGGTGGTGTTGAATTCTCTTAGCTTTTGCTTGTCTGTAAAGGTTTTAATTTCTCTGTCGAATCTGAATTAGATCCTTGCTGGGTAGAGGAATCTTGGTTGTAAGTTTTCCCCTTTCATTACTTTAAATGTGTTCTGCCACTCCTTTCTGGCATTCAGTGTTTCTGCTGAAAGATCAGATATTAACCTTATGGAGATTCCCTTGTATGTTATTTCTTGCTTTTTCTTTGCTGCTTTTAATATTTTTTCTTTGAATTTAACATTTGTTAGTTTGATTAATATGTGTCTCGGCGTGTTTCTCCTTAGATTTATCCTCTTTGGGACTCTCTGTGCTTCCTAGACTTTGATTTTATTACCCAGATTATGGAAGTTTTCAACTATAATCTCTTCAAATATTTTCTTATCCCTTTTTCTTTCTCTTCTTCTGGTACCCCTATAATTCAATTATTGGTGCATTTAATGTTGTCCCAGTGGTCTCTGAAACTGTCCTCCATTCTTTTCATTCTTTTTTGTTTATTCTGCTTTCTGGTAGTTATGTTCTGTGGTAGTTATTTTGTTCTTCTGCCTCAGTTATTCTGCTATTGATTCCTTACAGAGAATTTTAAATGTCATTTATTGTGTTGTTCATTATTGTTTATTTGCTCTTTAGTTCTTCTAGGTCCTTGTTAAACATTTCTTGTATTTTCTCCATTCTATTTCCAAGATTTTGGATCATCTTGACTATCATTACTCTGAATTCTTTTTCAGGTAGACTGCCTATTTCCTCTTCATTTGTTTGGTCTGGTGAATTTTTACCTTGCACCTTCATCTGCTGCATATTTCTCTGTCTTCTCATTTTGCTTAACTTGCTGTTTTTGGTGTCTCCTTTTCTCAGGCTGCAGGTTCATAGTTCCCGTTGTTTTTGGTGTCTGCCCCCAGTGTGGAAGATTGGTTCTGTGGGTTGTGTAGGCTTCCTGGTCGAGGGGACTAGTGTCCATGTTCTGGTGGATGAGACTGGATTTTGTCCTCCTGGTCACCCGGACAGAGCCTGGTGGTGTATTTGGGGTGTTTGTGAACTTATGATTTTAGGCAGCCTCTCTGCTAATGGGTGGGGTTGTGTTCCTGTCTTGCTAGTTGTTTGGCCTGGTGTGTCCAGCACTGTAGCTTGCTGGTCGTTGAGTGGAGCTGGGTCTTAGTGTTGAGATGGAGATCTCTGGCAGAGACTTTGCTATTTGATATTACATAGGGCCGGTGGTCTCTCGTGGAGCAATGTTCAGGACTAGGCCCTCCCACCTCAGAGGCTCAGGCTTGAAATCTGGCCAGAGCACCAAGATCCAGTCAGGCACACGGCTCAGAAGAAAAGGGAGAATGAAAAAGAAAGAAAGAAACAAATAAATAAAGTTATTTTAAAAAAATTAAAAATTATTAAAAATTGAAAAATTGAAAAGTAATAAAAAACATAAAGAAAGAAGAGAGCAACCAAACCAAAACCCAAATCCCCCAGTGATAACAGGTGTTAAAAACTGTACTAAAAAAAACTAAACCAAAAAGAAATGGACAGAGACAACCCTAGGACAAATTGTAAAAGCAAATGTATACAGACAAAATCACACAAAGAAACATACACATTCAACAAAAGAGAAAGAGGAAAAATATACATATTTTTTTTTTAAATGGAAGAGAGCAACCAAATCAATAAACAAATCTACCAATGAAAATAAGCTCTAAATACTAAACTAAGATAAACATAAAACCAGAAACAAATTTGATGCAGAAAGCAAACCTCAAGTCTACAGTTGCTCCCAAAGTCCACCGCCTCAATATTGGGATGATTTGTTGTCTTTCAGGTGTTCCACTGATGCAGGTACATCAAGTTGATTGTGGAGATTTAATCTGCTCCTCCTGAGGCTGCTGGGAGAGATTTCCCTTTCTCTTCTTTGTTTGCACAGCTCCTGGGGTTCAGCTTTTGATTTGGTCACCTGAGGGCATCTCTTCCCCACCCAGACAGAATGGGGATAAATTAGCAGCTGCTTGGGGGGTCTGGCTCACTCAGGCTGGGAGGGAGTGGTACAGAATGCGGGGTGAGCCTGATGCAGCAGAGGCCAGAGTGACGTTGCAACAGCCTGAGGCACGCTGTGTGTTCTCCCAGGGAAGTTGTCCCTGGATCACAGGACCCTGGCAGTGGCGGGCTTCACAGACTCCCAGGAGGGGAGGTGTGGATAGTGACCTGTGCTCGCACACGGGCTTCTTGGTGGCTGCAGTAGCAGCCTTAGTGTTTCATGTCCATCTCTGGTGTCTGCACTGATAGCCGTGACTCGCGCCCATCTCTGGATCTGGTTTAGGCAGTGCTTTGAATCCCCTCTCCTCAAGCACCCTGAAACAATTGTCTCTTGTCTCTTAGGCAGTTCCAGACATTTTCTCGGACTCCCCCCCGGCTAGCTGTGGCACACTAGCCGCCTTCAGAATGTGTTCACACAGCCAACCCCAGTCCTCTCCCTGGGTTCTGACCTCTGAAGCACGAGTCTTAGCTCCCAGTCCTCACCCGTCCTGGAGGGTGAACAGACAAGCTTCTCAGGCTGGTGAGTGCTGGTCGGCACTGATTCTCTGTGCGGGAATCTCTCCGCTTTGCCCTCCACACCCCTGTTGCTGCGCTTTCCTCTGTGGCTCCAAAGCTTCCCCCACTTCCACCCCCCCGTCTCTGCCAATGAAGGGGCTTCCTAGTGTGTGGAAACCTTTCCTCCTTCACGGCTCCCTCCCACTGGTGCAGGTCCCGTCCCTATTCTTTTGGTTCTGTTTTTTCTTTTTTCTTTTGCCCTACCCAGGTACGTGGGGAGTTTCTTGCCTTTTGGAAAGTCTGAGGTCTTCTGCCAGCATTCAGTATGTGTTCTATAGGAGTTGTTCCACTTGTAGAGTTATTTTTGATGTATTTGTGGGGAGGAAGGTGATATCCACGTTTTACTCCTACACCATCTTGAAATTCCCCTCCTGATTAATTTTTATTGTTATCATGCTTTGGAGAAAGTTTCAAGCCTGGTGTATTTTTAAAAAACTGATTCTGTAAGAAATTACCACAAATATAATGGCCTAAAACAACACTTTTTATTACCTCACAGTTTGGGTAGGTCAGAAGTACAGCATGATATGACTGTATTTTGTGTTTAGGGTCTCACAAGGGTAAAATCAAGGTGTCAGCCAGGGTTGCAGTTCTCTGTCTGTTGAGGCCCAAGATCCTCTTCCATGCTCAATGGTTATTGGCAGAATCCAGTTCCATGTGGCTGTAGGACTGAGATTCCCATTTCCTTGACATATGATCCCCTGTGTCTTCAACCCAACAATAGCACAGAATCATTCTCATGTTTTGCATATCTCAGATTTCCCCTCCTGCTTTAAAGAGATAATGTAATCTCCCTATCTTAAGGTCCACTGATTAGTAACCTTCATTACATCTGTGAAATCCCTTCTGCCATGTAACATATACATGGGTGTAACACCAGAGAGAGAAAAAGTCATGGGGTCAAAATTCTGTCTACTACACCTGACATATGTATACTATTCCTCTCTCTTTGCTGGTTGATTTCTTTGGAAACAGTACAAGATGTACTAAACTCTAAGGCAATGCCTAATGAAATAAAGATTTCGGACTTCCCTGGTGGTACAGTGGTTAAGAATCTGCCTGCCAATGCAGGGGACACAGGTTTGATCCCTGGTCTGGTAAGATCTCATGTGCCATGGAGCAATTAAGCCTGTGTGTCACAACTACTGAGCCTGTGCTCTACAGCCTGTGAGCCACAGCTACTGAGCCCACGCACCACAACTACTGAAGACTGTGTGCCTAGAGCCCATGCTCCACAACAAGAGAAGCCATCGCAGTGAGAAGCCTGCACACCATGACGAAGAGTAGCCCCCACTTGCCACAAATAGAGAAGACCTGCACGCAGCAACAAAGCCATAGTGCAGCCAAAAATAAATAAATTAAACTAAATAAATTTAAAAGAAAGAAATAAAGATTTCTCTGCACTAGGTCAGATGATCAAAGTCACTTAGTCCTAATTTGTGGCTTACTTTCATTCAAACCTCCCACTACATCTTAGTGTAGTCAGTGAACATAGAGGCGGACAGGGAATCCTGGGATGTAAAATCAAGACTACGTGGCTTGAGAACCAGTTTCTGACCACTAATGCTGGTTCTGCCAGTATCCAGAGACATTATACATCAACTACATGGGAAAGAAAAAAGAGAGGGAGAAGAAAAGGAAATATTTATGTGTCAAACACATTCATACACACTATTTTATGGAATCCTCAGAAATACTCTATTTAGTGATATCTTCTGCATTTATAGAGGAGAAAATCTCAGTCAGGTTAAGTGATTTTGCAAAGATCGTAGAATTTGCAAGTGGTAAAGCCAGAGAACCACGTGTAAATCCAAAGTCTACTGTCCTTCAGTCTATTCTACCAGCCTATAAGTGATATACTCCTTCCAAAGTTGTAAGCAAAAGTTCTGCCTACCAGAAGCAGGAAATGAAAAGAGAAAAAATGTTCTGTGTGGAGTGAGCCAGGATGGTATTAGCAACTGTGAGGTTCTGGACATTCCATGGAACCAGGCCCAAGTGTGGGGCTGAATGTGCCCAGTCTCCTCAAGAAATGAGTCCTGAGGCCAGCATACCGGGGCCTGTGTCAGCCACAACCATGCCAGGTAATGCCTTTTCTTCCCAGGAGCACATCCTGGTTCAGCCAGGATGCCATCTGGGTCTCCGATTAATTTGAAGATGACAAATTATGGCTTAAAGGTAGTTAGCTCTAAATACCAAGAGATGCTAGTATTAACCTGTGAAATCATTTGAGATAGCTCTACAAAATGACATCATTAAAATGATGCTTTTGCTCTCAGCCCTTTGGTTTGGCATGGTTCATCTGGTCTGAAATGCTCTGCCAAATGAGAATTCATGCCACTGCTTTGACAGGAGCCACCTTTGGGGTCAGAGAATGCCAGGCCATTGTCCACCTCAGTCAGAGCTTCTGGCTTGGCTATCTTTCTAAACAAACTCTGGCCTTTAGAACCTTTCCTATAGGGAGACCTTTCTCCTACCTCCTTTTTATGCCTTCATATAAATATGCCTGTGCAATTTCTTCTCAGAAAGAGCATAAACTACTTTTCTTTACTTTTTTATTATTTCAAAATGTTCAATCTAACACTTGTCATTCATTCCACAAACATGTAGTGAGTGTCTAATGTGTGCCAGGCACTGTATTAGCTATCTTGGGCAGTGCAGTAAACAAGACAGATAAGGTTTTTTATCTCAAAGATCTTGAAATCCAAATCATCAGGGAAATACAAATCAAAAACACAATGAGATGTCATCTCACACCTGTAAGAGTGGCTGTTATCAAAAGATAAGAAATAACAAATGTTGGTTAGGATGTAGAGAAAAGAGAACCCTTGTGCACTGTTGGTGGGAATGTAAGCTGGTGCAGCCACTATGGAAAACAACATGGATGTTCCTCAAAAATTAAAAATTGAACTACTGTATGATCCAGCAATTTCACTTCTGAGTGTTTATCTAAAAAAACAGAAAAAACTAACTTGAAAAGATATATACACCTCCATGTTCACTGCAGCACTGCAGCATTATTTACCATAGTCAAGATATGGAAACAAGCTAAGTGTCTATCAATGGATAAATAGATAAAATGTGATATACACACATACATGTATATACATACATACACAGTGGAATATTATTCAGCCATAAAAAGGATGAAATATCACCATTTGCTACAATAGGGATGAGACTTGAGGGCATTATACTAAGTGGAATAAGTCAGAGAAAGACAAATACGGTATGATCTCACTTACATGTGGAATCTAAAAAAGAAAAACAAAATGAGCTCATAGATACAGAGAACAGATCAGTGGTTGCCAGAGGGAGGGGCTGGGGGGAATCAGAGAAACGGGTGAAGGGGGTCAAAAGATACAAACTACCAGTTATTAAATAAATAAGTCATGGAGATGTAATGTACAGCATGATGACTATAGTTAATAATACTGTGTTGCATATTTGAAACTTGTTAAGACACTAGATCTTAAAAGTTCTCATCATGAGAAAAAACAATTTTGAACAATGTATGGTGACAGATGTTAACTAGATTTATTATGATCATTTTGCAATATATACAAATATCAGATTATTATGTTGTACACCTGAAACTAATATAATGTTACATGTCCATTATGCTTCAATGAAAAATATCATGAAATTCAGTGGGAGAAGACAGGTAACAACAAAGTAAATACATAAATGGGCAACATAATTACAGAGTGTAAAAAATGATATGAGAGATACAAGCAAGCTTATGAGATACTAAATATCCAGCAGAGGCAACTTAGATAGAAGGTAAGAAAAGACCTCACTGAGAAGATCATATTGAGAGGAGGCCTGAAAGATATGGAGCAAAGAGCTAGAGGGATAAAAAATTACATGTAGAGGGAAGAACACTTGCAAAGGCCCTGGGGTGGGAAATAGCCTCATGTGTTTGAGGAAGAGAAAGGCAGCTAGTGTGCCAGAAAGGTAGTGAGTGAAGGAAAAAGGTGGTGTGAGATAAAGTTGGACAGGTAGGGAGAATCCAAAACATGGGGGGCCCTGTAGCCCATAGTATATATTCTTTTGTCTTGATCTTCCCCCAAACCTGTTAAGTATTAGTGGGTTTTCTAGCAATGAAGAAACCAATGCTCAGGAATTTTAACCAACTTAATGATGGATTTCCTCCAAAGACCAAGAAGGCCTGGTCTTGCAGAACTAACTTTAACCTACAAAATAGTTCCAAATTGTCAAATAAATGAAATTCTTCAAATGGAATTCTTCAATGAAATTTCCAGGCCCTTAGATTGACAGGGCCCAGAAAAATTCCAGAATCTATTGACAAGTATGAATTTTTGCAAAATGTTTCAAGAGAGCCACCTTTAAAACAGTGAGCTAGGCATGAAATTATACAACTACATCTATCTAAAGCCGAAACTGAAAACAGGTCCAGGGACAGGCAAACAAGGTCATCTCAACCACCTCTGTGCTGATGATTTTTTAAATCTGTGCTCAGTCTCAATATTCCACTGAATTCCATGTCTCCTATTCCCTTCCACTGTGGTTCTCAGCACCTTTTTCTTGGCAGCATAATTAGGCAAACTCAAAACATACATGAAGGAATTAAAAGTTCAAAACTGATTTTAAAATAAGTTTTGTAAAATTGAAAAGAAATGTACCCAGTTATAGCACCACTCACTGTTTTCCCTTAAGTTCTATGTCACTGAATGGGTAGCAATGTTTACTGCTCTGACCCTTCTTGCTTCTGTTTGTTGAATGAGCTGTAGTAAGAAGGAAACCATAAAGGCAGTTTTATTTTTTATTTCTACTGCTGTCCTCAAACCATTCTACTAGGTCCTTCTTCTCTGTCCTCTCAAGCCAATTCTATAGCTTTTCTGGCCATTTCTGGATAATAATAGAACAGCATCATTTTCAAATATTAAAAACCAATCTAAAACAACATCCAACCTCTCATCCAATTTTAGGCTCCTCTCTTCTCTTGTATGGAATGACCCAAGAAGTCTATAACTTAGCAGTGGGAAAAGGGACATGGCCAACTTCTTTACTACTCCAATATCCCATTCTCCCTCTGTTCTCTCCTCCCGCCTTGTGTTCCTGTAGGAGTACCAAAGTAAGAGAGCCATGTGGACTGATTCATGAGTTAACCATTTTGCCTAAACTGTTCCTCCTCCCAAAAGAAAGATCAGGCAGCATTTTCTCACCTGTGCTGTGAAGAGGTGGAGGTTAGGTCCTGGGGCATCGCTAAAAGAATTCAGATTCCCAAGCTCAACTTGCAAAGAAACGAAGTTCATTTAATGTAAATTGAATAATAAATTACTTCACAAAGAATTACACTATCTATACCTTACCCTCTGTCTCATAATGTTCATCTACAGAGCCAGTTTCACCTTTGTAATCATGACGTCCATGTGAGGGAAATCAAGGCAAAGAGAACAAGTAACTTGCTTCGTGGCTCCAGGCCAAGTGAGCCTTCCAACAGAGCTTATAAGAATTAGTCTCTCTCAAGCTTTGGCTTTAGAGCCTTCCTAACCATGAGTTGTCTATATTTAAGACCTCTCAAGGCTGCCTATGATAATTCTGCTGTTATAAATTTCCTGTCATGCCTCATTCACCATCATACATGAGTGTTGAATACTGTTCTGTCACATTAAACTGCCTTAAGTTTACACTTAAATGATACTCAAATGCAAGGACACGTGTTATACTATGTTTTTGTACAGCAAAGTGCACAGACTTATGAGGATTTTACACTTGGATAGTTGTGCCATGCTTTACAAAACACTTACACTCTCTCTCTATCGTTCTGTCTCTCTCACACACACCCACATCCACACACTATCTCATTGATCCCAGTGAGGCAGATACTGAGATACTGTTATAGAGAAGTAGGGCAAAGAGCTAAAAAAAAAATTCCAGATGTTCACATTGCTTATTTATTTGCATTGATAAGTGATTGTTTCTGAATTTATAGCTTTAAGTAGTCTGTCTCAAATTTCATTAGGTTTTACAAGTAAAGTCGATCCTTCTGACATTTCCCTATTCTCTGTAAAGAGAAATTAGTAGAATTTATTCCACTTTGCAGAATGGCTAAGCTTCTCGAATTCATGTAGGATATGGGAATTTAGTGATATTTGTTAATAAAAGTTGCTTGGTAACCAATGACCTAGTGTGAATATATTTTAATAGTTAATGTAGGAAATGTTTATGTGGGAGTTTATAATCCCTATCTCTCAAAAGTATTGTAAAATTAAAAATTGTAAGCGTAATTTATTCCCCTAAGTAGAGCATTTTCTCTGTGGGAACATGGCCCAGACAGTCAGGGAATACCTGTTGATTGGTTGACAGCGTCACTTTGTGTTCATCTTTGTGCCTTTCACAATGTGCTAACTGCAGTACAAAACTGAGTCAGTTGCTGGACAATAAAAGTATACGAAGGCAAAAACAAGTAGAGTAAAAGAAGGAATGTATCACCATTTAGCTCTTATCCAAACAATTTCAATCCAAATTAATTTTCTTTCTAGCTGGATTTTACCATGGGAGGAATAACTGTGTCAGCACATTTGGATTGATATGGTGTTTAATATGCTTAAGTTGTAGAGTATGGTTGTCCCTTTTATTTTGTTAATGCCTGATGTAATTTTATAATAAAACAATTTGTATTTATTAAAAATCATATGCAAATTACAAAATAGGAATTCTACCCTCTTTGCTTTTCCTTTTTTTCTCATTTCTTTCAAGTGCCTCCAAAATTGTCCTCCTGCATATCCGTGGATTTGTGAATTTTGACCATCATCCATAGGGTGGCCACAAGAATTTGTGGCCATATTTGTAAACAATTCCATGGATCAGGTTATGCTGATCATCTCTATTTTGGGTAGAGGCATTGTTTCTTATTTTTCTACAGCCCCTGGATCACATAGCACATAGTAGGTATATAATAGATGTTTAAAGGATGAGTACATATAGAAAGAGTGGAGTGGGAAGGCCATAGCTTGAATACCATTGGTGGCCATCTCCGTAACAGCAACAGCAACATTTCTAAGGCTAAGATGTCCATGAAACAAATCATTGTGGCCAAACTCCCATCATTTATGCAATGTCTTCTGTGCTATTCTATACTCCTCACATCATCTTTACCATTTATAATCTTATTTAATTTATTAACACTTTTATTTTTCCTTAAAAATATTTACAAAGGAAGCAAAACCAATTCTGATATATATCAGAAGAGTGGATGCCTATAGAGGGTGGAGATTGACTGACAACTTCTAGGGAGATGAAAATGTTCTACATCTCAATCTGGTATATATACCAAACTGCTGATTAAAATATGTAACTTTTGGGCTACCCTGGTGGCACAGTGGTTAAGAATCTGCCTGCCAATGCAAGGGACACGGATTCGAGTCCTGGCCTGGGAAGATCCCACATGCCACGGAACAACTAAGCCTGTGCGCCACAACTACTGAGCCTGAGCTCTAGAGCCTGCAAGCCACAACTACTGAGCTCACATGCCACAACTACTGAAGCCTGCATTCCTAGAGCCCATGCTCCACAAGAGAAGCCATGACAATGAGAAGCCCGTGCACCGCAACAAAGAGTAGCCCCTGCTCACTGCAACTAAAGAGAACCCGCGCATAGCAATGAAGACCCAACACAGCCATAAATAAATAAATTTATTAATAAAATAAAATATGTAATTTTTTCCTCATTTAAAAATATATTTAAAGGAAAGAAATAGATCAGGTAACTTTAAACACATTCACAATTAAAGTGTTAACAGTGTTATTAGATTCTAGAGAGATATGATTCCTTACAGAAGACTCTAAGCCTGAAGACTGCTCTCTCCTTTTTAAAACAGATATTATTTTAAAAAATAAATAATAACCCCTCCTCCCCCCAAAACAGAGATATAGTGTTAAAAAAAAGAGAGCATAAAGAATGCTAGCAGCTATGTCTCTTGTTCTCCCCTTCCCCTTTGTCCCTTTCTTTTCTTAAAAAAATATATGTATTAGCAGCCTTGCTTCTACTGTCAAATAGCCATGAGTCAGGCCTGACAAAGTAAGCTGCAGACCTGTGCAGAGGAGGCCAACCTCAGCACAGGGCAGGTCCATTTGCAAAGAGGGTGGGGGTCTAGCAGTATCAGAAGATCGGCTGCATCCAGAGAGAAAGCAAATAAATAAATACATCAAGAACAATGATGAGTTGGGTTTCTCACTATTGGGACAGGGTTAGAGATATGGAAAAATATAAAACTGGAACAAACCCAGCCGGCATTGGATTAGAATTGGATGTACCAAGGTGAGAAATAGTTATCACAGATAGATACAGAAATAAATATAAACGTATGTGTAGTTCCTAGCCATCTGCTAAAAGGGCTTGGAAACAGTGGCATCCCAGTAGTAATGAACACCTAGTGATCATATCTTGGTTTCAAATAGTAAAATGAACAGGACTCCTTGAAGAAATGACTGAATCCAGGGCTGGAACTGGAAAAGAAGATGATTAGCCTGGAACATCTTTGGTAACAGAAAGTAAGGAGATGCTCAAAGAAGGATGAGGGCGTATCAAAAGAACACAGAAGTAAAACTGAAGGGACTCTAACTGGCCAAATAAAAAATATAAGTGTTAATAAATTAAATAAGATATTCTAAAAAACAACTGGCTCATCTTTAAAAATGCCAAGATGATGAAAGCTAAAGTAAGTAAAATATGGGTGCAAGAGGAGGACACTCTAAATTCTGCTCGATGTCAGGGAAGGTTTACCAAAGGAGATGATATGCATGTACTCTGGTAAAATGAAGTTGTTATATAACTACAGAGGAAGTAATTTTAGGCATAGGAGACATTTTCAAATGTGTAGAGTGCTGAGCACTGTAGTGAGTTGGGTGTACCTAGAACACACAGAGATGGTAAAGGCAGATGGGGAGATGATGTGGGACCAAATTATGATGGGCCACTTCCTCTTCTTTTGTACTGTGTTAGGAGCACATGCAGTTTGAGAAATTGAAAGAGCCATTTGAGCTGATGTATTCGTCCAGGCCCTCTGAGAAGTAGACTCCAAGCCAGAATTAAATGTGCACGGAGTTTATTAAGAGAACTACCTGCATGAAAGGAAATAAGGAGGAAGCTGAAGAAGTCTGGGAGAGCCATCAGACTGTGATGCAAGTCTGACCCTGTGTAAGGAGAGGTAAGGAAGTTTGGATGGAAGTTTCAGCAGAGTCATTTGTGAGTCCTTCAGTCAAAGCTGACTGTCAAGTACTCCCCACCTCTCAGAAATGGGTCTGTATTTGCATTCCTACCTCACTCAATTATTGGTGGGAAGCAGCCCACGGTAGGCACAGCCTCAGTGCAAATGCAGGGATGAACTTCAGAGAGCAGCAGCTTGGACCCTTAGTCAATTATGCTCCCTGTAGTAGGAGGCAGCCTTCTTATGGCCAGAACATTTGAGTTTTGGATGATGAAAAGGATTTAACTGTTAGAAGAGGTGAAGGTTATTACAAGGAGAGGTGTGAAGGAGCTTAAATTCAAGCATTTAATACTTCACCTCGTTCTTTTTGAAGTATCAATATTCTTTTAGTTACTAAGGAATCTGGCATTTTTCAGCTGAGCTGTGAGCACATTTATCAGTCTGCAGTAAATAAACATGGACAACTAATCCTGGAGAATGCACCAACTTGCTTTGGCTTCTTAATGTAGTTAAGTCTTCTGTGTTTTGTCTGGTCCATCTGTGGAAACTAACTTAAATATCACATAACTGTGTTCATTTTCTCTGGAATTATTTTGATCCATCATTGTAATACACACTGTTTTACACTCAGCAGAAGCTGCTTTGTAATTGTATATGCTTTACACTAATAGGGAAATAAACTTTATTTATATTTGGTAGAAAAATCACATTTTTTTCCCTTAAACATTAGGTTCATGTTGTAGGAAAAGCTGGTAATGAGGAATAGCAAAAGGGTCTGATTTTTTTTTTTTAAATAAATTTTTGGCTGCGTTGGGTCTTCGTTGCTGCGCACAGGCTTTCTCTAGTTGCGGCGAGTGGGGACTACTCTTTGTTGTGGTGCGTGGGCTTCTCATTGCAGTGGCTTCTCCTGCTGTGGAGCACAGGCTCTAGGAGCGTGGGCTTCAGTTGTTGTGCCTCGCGGGCTCTAGAGCGCAGGCTCAGTAGTTGTGGCACACGGGCTTAGTCGCTCTGCAGCATGTGGGATCTTCCCTGACCAGGGCTCGAACCCGTGTCCCACGCATTGGCAGGCGGATTCTTTACCACTGCACCACCAGGGAAGTCCCAAGTGTCTTTGATTTTGAAAAGGTTGGGAACAATTGAAATCAACTGATCCTGTTGAGGTCCTGTTGAACTTGAAAAGACTATGAATCCATGCTGCATTTTCAGGTTGCTTTAGCCTTCTTAATTGCAAATTTCCTAAACCTTATTAAAGAAAGGAAATTATTTTTCTAGACTCATTTTACCCGGTTTGGAGTCCTCTCATTCTTTATCAAGTGCCTAAAAAGTTCTCCAAATTGCATAAGTAACAACTATAAAATGACTCATTGCATTTCTTTCAGTGAGTAATGCAATTAACACTACAATATTGTAGCCATTATTTTAAAAAATTCTTATTAATGATTATTAACTACTAGCATGAGGGTTTTTTTAACTCTGAGAAAAAGATTCAAGATGCCCATTATAGCTTTTAACAAACTTAACAGTGTGTCCTTTCCTCAAAGGATGATGTGTCTGTTCCAAACGATGCCATTTAAAAACACAACAGAGCACTTCATTGGATTAAAAAAAAAAAATGGTGCCTGGAAAAATTGGGGGGAAGTTTTTCCATTTGATGGCAAGAAAACTGTTATTCTAAAAATGAAATGCATATAAGAAGTAGTTTAACTGAGGAATCATGCTAAAGATGTCTCTGTAAAATAGCTGCTGCCTATGAACTGCAGTTTTGGCATTTAGTCTTCAAGACTATTCACGTAAATGCTCTATAATACCTGAATAAGATAGCAATATTTTTTTGTGTGGTGAAGGGGATGGGGAGAGAAGAATCCCCATCCCCCTTTAAAAGAATAATCATTAACTTTAAATATCTTTCATTATAAGCACCATTCCTGGTTTCATATATGCTGTGGTTACTTGCTCCTCATCAGGAATGCACCAATTTACCCAGAATTCCCACTCAACTTTTAATGCTGATCTGAACGGCAACCCTGGTATAGTCAGGCTGAAACAATTTTTAGAGAGGATGTTAGAATGAATTTGCTTGATTTTGGATGTGGATACAAAGATCTGTTTTGGTCATTTTATTTTTAAGGCTGTTTTGTAGCTGCACGAAATCCACTGGCCCATTACAGAAGAGGAATGAAAAGATGTAGCTTCTTCATTGTCAGGATCACTGCACTGCATGACTTCAGAGGGTATGGCTTATATCCTCCTCCATGTGTGATACAGTACAATAGAAGAAACTGTTTATTCATTTATTACCAGATAGTTATTATGGGAGAGAGTGTTTTTTGAAAGGTGAAAAGCTGATCACTGATATAACAAAGCCAGATATACAGAAAAATTGACATTTATTCCAGATTTAAAACTGTGCTGTCCAATATGGTAGCTACTAGACACCTATAGCTTTCAAGAACCTATAATTCTTGAAATGTAGCAAGTCCAAATTGAGATGTGCTGTAAGTGTAAAACACATACTGGATTTTAAGGACTTAGTATAAAAAAAAAGGAATGTAAACTATCTTATTTTTATATTGATTATATGTTAAAATATATTGGATATATTAGTTTAACTAGATTATACTATTAAAATTAATTTCAATTATTCTCTTTTACTTTTCTCAATGTGGCTTCTCAAAATTTAAAATTACAATGTGGCTCAAATTGGTGGCTTGCATTATATTTCTATCGGACAGCACTAGTCTGGAGTATTTGATCTACTCAGACCCTCAGAAATCATTTCATCCCTTCTATTCTTTGTGTCTAGCACAAAACTCCTACAGGAGCCCAGATTAGCCTTACTGGGACACTGCCCGGGTTGGTTGATGCCAAGATTGGAATCCTCTAAAACAAAGTAGGAAACTTGAAGCATCAGGAATGAATAAGCCAAATGAGTTTAATAGGTAGAAATTGTCAACATTTATCCTTTGACTGTCACAGGGTCAGATTTAGGAAATGTGGCTTGAATCGAGATGTTTCTCTAGTGCAAAAGTCGTTGAACTGGAGCCCATCATAGACATGAGGGTGTTTTATAAACCCCTTGATATTATACAAAATTAATGTGTATGTGCTTTTTCATATAGAGAGACTCTAATTTTAATTAGATTCTCAAAGAAGACAATGGCTTCAAAAAATTAAGAATTCTAATTCTAGGATGAAATGGCTCATTCAGATAGGTTATACCACAATTACTGTTAGGTGGCCATCCATGTCTAAGAATATTAGTCTTCTCAATAATGTGCATTCACGGGTCATGGAAATCAAAGTTCATAAAGTTCAAAGAAAAAGTATAACTAACAATAAGTGTAAGGCAGGAAGACTATTAATGACATTACAAGGAAAGGCCAATTACGTCCCAGGAAACAAAGCTACTGATGATTCAACACACAATTCCTATTGCTCTCACACTAAAAGGATCAGTTATACACCCCTTGGTATCCATGGGCGATTGGTTCCAGGACCCCCACGGATACCAAAATCTATGGATGCTCAAGTTCCTTATGCAAAATGGCATAGTATTTGTACATTCTCTTGTATACTTTAAATAATCTCTAGTATACCTAATACCTAATACAGTGTGAATACTATGTGGTTTCCTGAATGAGGCAAATACAAATTTTGCTTTTTACAACTTTCTGGTTATATTTTTACCAAATATTTTCGACCCAAGGTTGGTTGAATATACAGATACAGAACCCACAGACATGAAGGGCTGACTATAAATCCAGTTCTGCCTGGAGGAAGAAAACTTCATTCATTTATTCATTCCTTTATGTTCTTATAGAATTTTAACCTCTATTATAGTATTTAGCCTGTTATATTCTAACTTTTCAGAACTTACATAACTTTCTCAGTTTATACTATAACGTGGTTCTTCAAGGACAAGGGGCACACCATTTCTGTTCACTTTTACCCCCAGCACCTAGCAAACAGACACTCAATAGATGTTGCTGAGTCAAATGATAAATTAATGGTTGTCTGATTTCTACATATCTCAGAATAAAAGATAGTAAGTGAAACAAATACAGCTTTAAAGATTAAAATTTAATGGAGAGCTAAATAAAAGGCCAGAGCCATGTAGTTTTAGTCAAATGACCAGATTTTACATTTGACCCTGTTCAATGTTCACAAATTGAACTAACCTGCAGAACGACTGCACACAGATTGCAGCTGTGATACACTTCTCCCAGGTCTAAACAGCGCTGATTCATTCACCACAGTTCGTTTGCAAGTGAAGGAAACAAACTTTTAAGTTAGAGAAATATAAGCAGTCTTAGATCTGGGAGTCATCAGGAAATGTTTGGTGCTTTAAAGAACTGACTGAAAGTTAAACAGGTTAACGTGACATTTCAAAGGGATTTTGAAATTCAATAGCTTTCTCTAGCAGCTGATGTTTATTCTCTGGTTGTAAGGCAAATGTTGAATTTCTTCAAAGGAACAATGATAGATTCTAGAATAACTAGACAGGTTCAACATTTATGATAGTTGTTTTTTTCCCCTTCTCCCTAACCCCTCCCTACCCCATGAAAATCATATATGTATGTACAAAACAGAAAATGCGAAAGTCGTCTGGCTGGCTCTTAAACATGGTTTTCATCATCATCAGAGAGATTTCTGTGTGAAAACTATAATTTATAGATTCAGAAGAAGTAGGTATGGTGCCATTAAAAAGAGAAAAGCAAAATCATAAACAATATATGTAAATCCAAGAAGAGGACATATTCTTTTTTTCTTACCATATCAGCACTGTGCAGAAATGTAAGATGTTTACTATCGCTTGAGTGAAAGTTCCATGAGTTGAATAATCCTCTCCAGTAGTACATTTTCTTTCATTTTTAATATTTACTTATTTGAAGTATAGTTGATTTACAATATTATATTAGTTTCAGGTGTACAACATAGTGATTCAATATTTTTATAGATACTTCATTTAAAGTTATTAAAAATAGTGGCTATATTTCCCTGTGCCGTACAATATACCCTTGTTGCTCATCTATTTTATACATAGTAGTTTGTATCTCTTAATCCCATACCCCTATCCTGCTCCTCCCTCATTTCCTCTCCCTACTGATAATCACTAGTGTGTTCTCCATATTTGTGCATCTGTTTTTATATATACATATTTATTTTTAATATTCCACATATAAGTGATAACATATAGTATTTGTCTTTATCTGATATTTCACTAAGCATAGTACTCTCTAGGTCCAACCACACTTTTGCAAATGGCACAATTTCATTCTTTTTCATGGTTGAGTAATATTCCATGTGTGATATATAGATACATATAGTAATATTCCATGTGATATATATATATATATATATACACACACACACACACACACACACACACATACACACACATATCTATATATCCACCTCACATCTTCTTTATCCATTCTTCTGTTGGTGGACACTTAGGTTGTGTCCATATCTTGGCTATTGTAAATAATGCTGCCATGAACATTGGGGTGCATATATTTTTTCGAATTATTGTTTTCATTTTTTTCAGATATATACCAGCAGTGACATTGTTGGATCATATGGCAGCTTTACTTTTAGTTTTTTGAGAAAACTCCATACTGTTTTTCACAGTGGCTGCACTAATTTACATTTCCACTAACAGTGTATAAACCTTCCCTTTTTTTCACATCCTTGCCAACATTTGTTATTTGTAGTCTTTTTTATGATAGCCACTCTGACAGGTGTGAGGTGATATCTCATTCTGGTTTTGATATGCATTTTTCTGATGATTAGTGATGTTGAGATGAAGCAATTTGAAAGCAATAGAAAGAAATGGATTGGAAGAATTAATATTGTTAAAGTGTCCAGAGTACCCAAAGCAATCTACAGATTTAATGCAATCTGTATCAAAATACCCATGATATTTTTCATAGAACTAGAACAAATAATCATAACACTTATATGGAACCACAAAAGACCCTGAATGACCAAGGCAATCTTGAGAAAAAAGAACAAAGCTGGAGGTATCACACTCCCTAACTTCAGACTATACTACAAAGCTACAGTAATAAAAACAGCATGGTACTGGCACAAAAACTGAAACACACATCAATGTAACAGACCTCCTAAACTCATACTTTTGGTGAGTTCTGTTAATTTTACATTCTCAAGACTTATGTTTGCATTCTGATCCGTAGCAATAATTCCCACGGTTGTTTACTCTTAATTCTGTATTTACATGCATTCAAAGCTTATCCTAGTACATTTTATAAAACTTCTCCCTTAACTGATATTTTGTTTTGTATTTTGGTTTGCTGGATTCCATCAGTACCCCCTCCCCTCAAAAGATCATGTGAGCAATATTCCCTGAGAATGTGCACTGCCTATGATTTTGGCTTCCAGTGGGTTTTAAGATGCTATTCCTAGGAAGTTTTGGGGGTCCTTGAAACTGTAACTTGATGTCTTTCATCAGTTTGGGGACATTCTCAGCCATTCTCTATCCAAATGTGGCTTCTGTTCTATTTTATTTCTCCTTTTGGGATTCTAATTACACATGAATTAGACTTCTCATTGTAACTCCAATGCCTCTTGTACTCTTTTTTTTTCTTTTTGTCTCCATGCTTTATTCTGGATATTTCCTTCTGAAATAACTTCTAGTTCACTATTTATCTTTAGCTGTGTATAATCTGCTCATAAACCAGTCCACTGAGTTCATAAGCTTGGGTACTATATTTTTCAGTTCTATAATTTTTGTTTTATTCTTTATAGTTTCCAGTTTATTTTCCTTGAACATATTTATAGCATTTGTCTGAATACCCCCCTGCCCTAGTGCGTTTTATTACCTGGATTTCTCTCTCTTTTAAAAATCATGCTTTGTCTCTTCATGACTGACTAATTTCTGATTTAGTGATGGACACTAAATATGAAATATTACTGAAATGATTTGTGTGCAAGAATTTGTTTTTCCCAAAAGAGTATCTAAAATTGCTTTTATGAGGCATTTAGGGACTCTAGCATCCAGGATCAATTTAATCCAATTCAAGGACTAAGATAATTTGAAACTGAGCTTCAGTTCCTTCAAGGTCCAGTTGGCTTTGAGTTCACCTGTACTCCCTAAAGACTGTTATCAGAAGTTCTGTTTAGTTTCTCAGCTGCCACTTCTGGAATCGGCAACTGGCAGCTACAAATGCTGGGCTAACCTCTTTGGGTTTCCTTCTTCTCCTGGATATTTTTCACTGCCTTATTAACCCTCTGGTGCTTTCAAAGTGAATTCTTATTAAAAAAAATCTTTTCTAGGTTTCCTAGTTGTTCTGAATGGGATGGTTGGCCCAAATTATTGTTTGCCATTACCAAAGTTGAAGTCCTGGTTATTGGTACACACCTTACTTTTTTTAAAAAAATTATTTTATTTATTTATTTTTGGTTGTGTGGGGTCTTTGTTGCTGCACACAGACCTTCTCTAGTTGCGGCGAGCAGGGGTTACTTTTCATTGTGGTGCACGGGCTTCTCATTGCGGTGGCTTCTCTTGCTGTGGAGCATGGGTTCTAGGTGCATGGGCTTCAGTAGTTGTGGAACATGCAGGCTCAGTAGTTGTGGCTCACAGGCTCTAGAGCGCAGGCTCAGTAGTTGTGGTGCATGGGCTTAGTTGCTCAGCAGTATGTGGGACCTTCCCAGGTCAGGGCTTGAACCCATGTCCCCTGCATTGCCAGGCGGATTCTTAACCACTGCATCACCAGGGAAGTCCAGGACACACATTACTTAATTTGATGTCAATTTTAACTTCCAGGAAGACTCCAATCTCTGTTATTTCCACTGTCTGTTATCTTGGCAGGATACTCATCTCTCATTTACTCCATGGATGATCATGGAGTAATTTTCACAGTACTGGCTTCACTAAATGCACATCCCTAGAACTACCTATACCTTGTGAACAACTCACAGGAGACATGGTCTGGCTTTACGGGACAGAGAAAGAAGATTTAGTCAAGGAATCAGAGTTAGAGAGAAAAAGCTACAGGAGTGATTTTGGAGAATACAATGGAGAACAGATTTTTATGGAACGATAGATGAACATTATCAAATGCTGAAGAGATCAGGAAAGCGAAGAGGGAGATTAGGATACAGGGCCTGGTAATTAAGAGGTCACCATTAATACTTAAGAGAATAGTTTCTAAAGAGAGTATACTGGAATTGGATAAGTGAAATATAGATGAAGAGTTGGAGACTTTCTTTAGGAGGTCAAAATATGAAAGAAAACAGAATGATGGGGGGTATTTTGGTAAGGAAAACAGAGTCAAGGAGAGATTTTAGTTATTATGATTTGCTTTTAGCATGGTTCACTTTTGAATATGTTTGTAGACTGAAGGAAAGATACGAGTGGAGAATGGATTCAAGACTGAAGAGGGCAAGAAAATTGACTGAACTAAGTCCTAGAGAAGACAGAAAGAAAAGGAGTCAGGATAAGCTCTCTGATGAGAAACAGGAGTACAAAATGGAGATAAAGTAAGAGATTTATAAATTCTGAGACAAAGGTAAGTGGGTGGGAATTACATAGATCCAGTTCTAATAATATATGTTTCAGTGGTGCTGCAAGAGAAGATCATCAGCTCATTCTAAGTGTGAACTATTTACCTTTCATGTTATTTTCCCCTGAACACCTGCAACATACACACTTTATTGGTCCTTTAGTCTCTCCGCATTGACTTTAGAGTGCAGAAATAGGAAACTTCTTAAATACTCCTTTAGAAATCTTCCATCTATCATAAAATACTCATTTTCCCTCCTCAAAATATATTTTGGAGAATCTTACTAAAAGGACCACTTAGGTTGGACACTTACTGATATGTAAGTGTAGGACAAATAACATTCTCTGACCTAAATGAATGTCAAATACCTTGAGCAACTGGTTCGTTTCTTCCCAGTTTGTTTTCATATAAATGGAAACTCCACAAGGGCAATGACTGTGTGTTTTATAGGCCTTGTCAAGGTATAGCAAACACTGCGGGTGTTAAATAAATAATAAATAGGAATAAAATTCCCAAATAATAAACCGATTATAAACCCAATCAACTACTGCTAGTGATGCAGAGGCTGCACTTAAAACTACCAGGAAAAAAGTACATACCTCCTTAACCATGGTGTCCAGAAATGTGAGTTACATTGTGGTAATTATGACGTTCAGTTAACTCATAAATATTTACTATTTCCTATTTGATTTATAGTAACCTGATGAGAAAGTACCAATACTGTACTCATTTTGACGTGAAATAAATTCAGAGCTATTCAGCTAATATATTCAACCTGGAATTTGAGCTCGTTTTTCCGACTCCAAAGCCAATGGTTTTACTTACAAGGCTATATAACCTTCCCCTCAATTTAGCACTTATAAGAGTTGGATGATAATGCTTTTCCACGTGAAAGAATGAGGAATCATACCATTTGATTGTTTAACAATACAGATCCTTACCTTCTGCACGGCAGACAAGTATTACTGGCCAAGCATAAAGATAGAGTTTAATGAACAGAAGCTATTACTCAAGAATCAGAAATGGAGCATGTCCTCTTGTTTGATTTCAGCTTTGTATTCTAACATCTGGGCAGTGATATATTTAATAGGGCATATGCTAATGGCAGAAAATCTGTCCTTAAATACCCTGTATTTAGGGTAAAGAATTGCCTAAGGAGATGTTACATTACCAAAAAGGCAAACTTCTACTTTGCATAACAGAGCATTACATTTTATTTCTTGACTTTGATGTCTAACAATCTTGGTAAATTATGTGAGAAGAGAGTGAGGTGGCCAAAACGTCTGTGAAGAATTATAAGGTCCACCTAAATGATAAGTATTATGAAATATCATCACTGCATCTCGCATTAATTCTATTGAAGTTTTAATGCTTTTGAAAATTTAGGCTGTAATAAGACAAAAAAAATTTACATTTAAACTATCTCTTAGTATTCCTGCAGATCACGCTATGTGTTACCAAATATTAGCTGGGAATAGTAGCTATAAACAGATGAAATTTGAGAAAATAATATAAAAATAGTTATGCTTGTTATACAATATAGCTTCTTTAGAATATCATGCTGAGTTTTACAAACCATACTTCATTCAACATTGAACATAGGGCATTGTGGTTCAGAGAAAAATTTATCTCTAATCAGGATTTCTGTCATTAAATTTATATTTGTCAAGAACCTCACAAAATTCCCTTTACATTTTAATACTTATCTCTTTCTATTATGGAATATTGTTTAGACACAAAAAATCTATCAGAATACTGCAGCACTCAAAAAAGAAATGAAAAAAGAATGAAAAGAACTGAGGACAGTCTCAGAGACCGCTGGGACAATATTAAACGCACCAACATTCGAATTACAGGGGTCCCAGAAAAAGAAGACAAAAAGAAAGGGATTGAGAAAATATTTGAAGAGATTATAGTTGAAAACTTCACTAATATGGGAAAGGAAATAGTTAATCAAGTCCAGGAAGCACAGAGAGTCCCATACAGGATAAAACCAAGGACAAACACGCCAAAAAACATATCAAACTATCAAAAATTAAATACAAAGAAAACATATTAAAAGCAGCAAGGGAAAAACAACAAATAACACACGTGGGATCATAAGGTTAACAGCTGATCTTTCAGCAGAAACTCTGCAAGCCAGAAAGGACTGGCAGGACATATTTAAAGTGATGAAGGAGAAAAACCTGCAACCAAGATTACTCTACACAGCAAGGATCTCATTCAGATTTGATGGAGAAATTAAAACCTTTCCAGACAAGCAAAAGCTGAGAGAGTTCAGCACCACCAAACAGCTCTACAACAACTGCTAAAGGAACTTCTCTAGGCAAGAAACACAAGAGAAGGAAAAGACCTACAATAACGAACCCAAAACAATTAGAAAATGGGAATAGGAACATACATATCGATAATTACCTTAAATGTAAATGGACTAAATGCTCCCACCAAAAGTCACAGATTGGCTGAATGGATACAAAAACAAGCCCCATATATTTACTGTCTACAAGAGACCCACTTCAGACCTAGAGACACATACAGACTGAAAGTGAGGGGACGGAAAAAGATATTTCATGCAAATGGAAACCAAAAGAAAGCTGGAGTAGCAATTCTCATATCAGACAAAATAGACTTAAAAATAAAGACTATTAGAAGAGACAAAGAAGGTCACTGCATAATGATCAAGGGATCGATCCAAGAAGAAGATATAACAATTGTAAATATTTATGCACCCAACATAGGAGCACATCAATACATAAGGCAAATACTAACAGCCATAAAAGGGGAAATTGTCAGTAACACAATCATAGTAGGGGACTTTAAAACCCCACTATCACCAATGGACAGATCATCCAAAATGAAAATAAATAAGGAAACACAAGCTTTAAATGATACATTAAACAAGATGGACTTAATTGATATTTATAGGACATTCCATCCAAAAACAACACAATACACATTTTTCTCAAGTGCTCATGGAACATTCTCCAGGATAGATCATATCTTGGGTAACAAATCAAGCCTTGGTAAATTTAAGAAAATTGAAATGGCATCAAGTATCTTTTCCGACCATTACACTATGAGACTAGATATCAATTACAGGAAAAGATCTGCAAAAAATACAAACACATGGAGGCTAAACAATACACTACTCATTAACCAAGTGATCACTGAAGAAATCAAAGAGGAAATCAAAAAATATCTAGAAACAAATGACAATGGAAACACGATGACCCAAACCTATGGGAAGCAGCAAAAGCAGTTCTAAGAGGGAAGTTTATAGCAATACAATCCTACCTTAGGAAACAGGAAACATCTCGAATAAACAACCTAACCTTGCACCTAAAGCAATTAGAGAAAGAAGAACAAAAAACCCCAAAGTTAGCAGAAGGAAAGAAATCATAAAAATCAGATCAGAAATAAATGAAAAAGAAATGATAGCAAAGATCAATAAAACTAAAAGATGGTTCTTTGAGAAGATAACAAAATTGATAAACCATTAGCCAGACTCATCAAGAAAAAAAGGAAGAAGACTCAAATCAACAGAACTAGAAGTGAAAAAGGAGAAACAACAACTGACACTGCATAAATACAAAGGATCATGAGAGATTACCACAATCAACCATATGCCAATAAAATGCACAACCTGGAAGAAATGGACAAATTCTTAGAAATGCACAACGTGCCAAGACTGAATCAGGAAGAAAAAGAAAATATGAACAGACCAATCACAAGCACTGAAATTGAAACTGTGATTAAAAATCTTCCAACAAACAAAACTCCAGGACCAGATGGCTTCACAAGCGAATTCTATCAAACATTTAGAGAAGAGCTAACACTTATCCTTCTCAAACTCTTCCAAAATATAGCAGAGGGAGGAACACTCCCAAACTCATTCTACAAGGCCACCATCACCCTGATACCAAAACCAGACAAAGCTGTCACAAAGGAAGAAAACTACAGGCCAATATCACTGATGAACATAGATGCAAAAATCCTCAACAAAATACTAGTAAACAGAATCTAACAGCACATTAAAAGGATCATACACCATGATCAAGTGGGGTTTATTCCAGGAATGCAAGGACTCTTCAGTATATGCAAATCAATCAACGTGATACACCGTATTAACAAATTGAAGTAGAAAAACCATATGATCATCTCAATAGATGCAGAGAAAGCTTTCGACAAAATTCAACACGAATTTCTGACAAAAACCCTGCAGAAAGTAAGTATAGAGGGAACTTTCCTCAACATAATAAAGGCCATATATGACAAACCCACAGCCAACACCATCCTCAATGGTGAAAAACTGAAACCATTTCCACTGAGATCAGGAAGAACACAAGGTTGCCCACTCTCAACACTTTATTTTTAAATTTTTTTTTTTTGTGGTACGCGGGCCTCTCACTCCTGTGGCCTCTCCCGTTGTGGAGCACAGGCTCCGGACGCGCAGGCTCAGCGGCCATGGCTCACGGGCCCAGCCACTTCGTGGCACGTGGGATCCTCCTGGACCGCGGCACGAACCCGTGTCCCCTGCATCAGCAGGCGGACTCCCAACCACTGCGCCACCAGGGAAACCCTCTCACCACTATTATTCAACATAGTTTTGGAAGTTTTAGCCTCAGCAATTAGAAAAGAAATAAAAGGAATCCAAATTGGAAAAGAATAAGTAAAGCTGTCACTGTTTGCAGATGACATGATACTCTACATAGAGAATGCTAAAGATGCTACCAGAAAACTACTGGAACTAATCAATGAATTTGGTAAAATAGCAAGATACAAAATTAATGCACAGAATTCTCTGGCATTTCTATACACTAATGATGAATAATTTGGAAGCGAAATTAAGAAAACACTCCCATTTACCATTGCAACAAAAAAGAATAAAGTATCTAGGGATGAACCTACCTAAGGAGACAAAAGACCTGCATGCAGAAAATTATAAGACACTGCTAAAAGAAATTAAAGATGATACAAATAGATGGAGAGATATACCATGTTCTTGGATTCAAAGAATCAACATTGTGAAAATGATTCTACTACCAAAGCAATCTACAGATTCAATGCAATCCCTATCAAACTACCACTGGCATTTTTCACAGACCTGGAACAAAAAATTTCACAAAGACCCCGAATAGCCAAAGCAATCCTGAGAACAAAAAATGGAGCTGGAGGAATCAGGCTCCCTGACTTCAGACTATACTACAAAGCTACAGTAATCAAGACAGTATGGTACTGGCACAAAAACAGAAATATAGATCAATGGACCAGGATAGAAAGCCCAGAGATAAACCCACGCACATATGGTCACTTTATCTTTAATAAAGGCTGCAAGAATACACAATGGAGAAAAGACAGCCTCTTAAATAACTGGTGCTGGGAAAATTGGACAAGTACATATAAAAGTATGCAATTAGAACACTCCCTAACACCATACACAAAAATAAACTCAAAATGGATTAAAGGCCTAAATGTAAGGCCAGACACTATCAAACTCTTAGATCTTAGAGGAAAACATAGGCAGAACACTCTATGATATACATCAAAGCAAGATCCTTTTCGACCCACCTCCTAGAGAAATGGAAATAAAACCAAAAATAAACAAATGGGACCTAATGAAACTTAAAAGCTTTTGCACAGCAAAGGAAACAAGACCAGAAGACAAACCTCAGAGTGGGAGAAAATATTTGCAAATGAAGCAACTGACAAAGGATTAATCTCCAAGATTTACAAGCAGCTCATGCAGCTCAATATCAAAAAAAAAAAAAAAAAAAAACCCAATCCAAAAATGGGCAGAAGACCTAAATAGACATTTCTCCAAAGTAGATATACAGACTGCCAACAAACACATGAAAGAATGCTGAACATCATTAATCATTAGAGAAATGCAAATCAAAACTACAATGAGATATCATCTCACACTGGTCAGAATGGCCATCATCAAAAAAATCTAGAAACAATAAATGCTGGAGAGGGTGCAGAGAAAAGGGAATACTCTTGCACTGCTGATGGGAATGTCAGTTGTTACAGCCACTATGGAGAACAGTATGGAGGTTCCTTAAAATACTAAAAATAGAACTACCATAAAACCCAGCAATCCCAGTACTGTACGTATACCCTGAGAAAACCATAATTCAAAAAGAGTCGTGTACCAAAATGTTCATTGCAGCTCTATTTACAATAGCCAGGACATGGAAGCAACCTAAGTGTCTATCATCGGATGAATGGATAAAGAAGATGTGGCACATATATAAAATGGAATATTACTCAGCCATAAAAAGAAACGAAATTGAAATATTTTTAGTGAGGTGGATGAACCTAGAGTCTGTCATACAGAGTGAAGTAAGTCAGAAAGAGAAAAACAAATACTGTATGCTGACACATGGAATCTAAGAAAAAGAAAAAAAAGGTCTTGAAGAACCTACGGGTAAGATAGGAATAAAGACACAGACCTACTAGAGAATGGACCTGAGGATATGGGGAAGGGGAAGGTAAGCTGTGACAAAGTGAGAGAGTGGCATGGACATATATATACTACCAAACGTAAAATAGATAGCTAGTGGGAAGCAGCCGTATAGTACAGGGAGATCAGCTCGGTGGTTTGTGACCACCTAGAGGAGTGGGATAGGGAGGGTGGGAGGGAGGGAGACACAAGAGGGAAGAGATATGGGAAGTGTGTATGTGTATCGCTGATTCACTTTGTTACAGAGCACAAACTAACACACCATTGTAAAACAATTATACTCCAAAAAAGATGTTAAAAATTTTTTTTTAAACTATCTCTTAGTATTCCTGCATATGACGCTGTGTGTTACCAAATATTACTTGTGAATAGTAGCCATAAACAGATGAAATTTGAGAAAATAATATAAAAATAGTTATGCTTGTTATATAATCTAGCTTCTTTAGAATATCATGCTGAGTTTTACAAACCATACTTCATTCAACATTGAATATATGGCATTGTGTTTCTGAGAAAAATTTATCTCCAATCAGGATTTGTGTCATTAAATTTATATTTGTCAAGAACCTCAAAAAATTCCCTTCACATTTTAATACTTATCTCTTTCTATTATGGAATGTTGTTTAGACACAAAAAAATCTATCAGAATACTGCAGCACTCAAGAAAACGCAATAGAAAAATACATTAAAATAAAAATTACAGATTTTAACCAGAAGCAATTTTTAGTTAATCCTTACCCATTACTAAGAATCTAACATGTAGTTCTTAGTTTGTGAGAGTACATGCTAATATCGTATAATAATTCTTTTTCTAGAGTAAATGTGAAATATAAATGAATGTCATCTCCAATGGCATAAGAAATTCACATGTAAAAAGAGAGAGGGAAAGGGAAGGAGTATAAAAAGAAGAAAAGAATTGAGAGAGGTGTTTTTGATTTCTTCCTAAATGGTCAGGCTTTAATCTATACTTATTGAATGAACATATCCAAGTATTTATCTTCTTTAACCAAATGAAAGTGCTGCTATAAATTTTGTATCTGTTGTACATTTTGAATTTTCCATTAAGAACTGTCTCATACTTTTTGAATAAGATTTCAAATGAAATTAAAAAAAATTCTACAGTATAAATGCATGACTATCTCTGCTTCTCATTTAAAAACAGAAATTAGAATAAGGAATTTTATAAACCTCTGAAGATATGTAATACTCTGCAAACATTAAAGAAAATACGATTTTCAACAATTTGCAAGAGAATTTGAAGAGATTTTAGTTAATCTCAAAAACCTAGTTACAGAGATTGGTTCAAGATGGCGGAGTAGAAGGACGTGCTCTCACTCCCTCTTGCAAGAGCTCTGGAATCACAACTAACTGCTGAACAATCATTGACATGAAGACACTAGAACTTACCAAAAAAGATACCCCACATCCAAAGACAAAGGACAAGTCACAATGAGATGGTAGGAGGGGTTCAATCACAATAAAATCAAATCCCATAACTGCTGGGTTGGTAACTCACAAACTGGAGAACACTTATACCACAGAAGTCCACCCACTGGATTTAAGGTTCTGAGCTCCACGTCAGATTTCCTAACCTGGGGGTCTGGCAACGGGAGGAGGAATTCCTAGAGAATCAGACTTTGAAGGTTAGTGGGATTTGATTGCAGGACTTCGACAGGACTGGGGGACACAGACTCCACTTTGGAGAGCACACACAGTAGTGTGCTCCTCAGGACCCAGGAGAAGGAGCAGTGACCCCATAGGAGACTGAATCAAACCTATCAGCTAGTGTTGGAGGGTCTCCTGAAGAGGCTGGGGGTGGCTGTGTCTCACCGTGAGAACAAGGACACTGACAGAAGTTCTGGGAAGTACTCCTTGGTGTGAGCGCTCCCAGAGTCTGTCAATAGCCCCACCAAAGAGCCCGAGTAGGCTCCAGTGTTGGATTGCCCCAGGCCAAACAACCAACAGGGAGGGAACACAGCCCTATCCATTAGCAGACAAGTGGATTAAAGTTTTACTGAGTTCTGCCCACAAGAGCAACAGTCAGCTCTACCCACCACCAGTCCCTCCCATCAGGAAACTTGCACAAGCCTCTTAGATAGCCTCATCCACCAGAGGGCAGACAGCAGAAGCAAGAATAAATACAATCCTGCAGACTGTGAAACAAAAACCACATTCACAGAAAGATAGACAAGATGAAAAGGCAGAGGGATATGTACCAGATGAAGGAAAGAGGTAAAACCCTAGAAAAACAATTAAATGAAGTGGAGATAGGCAACCTTCCAGAATAGGAATTCAGAATAATGATAGTGAAGATGATCCAGGATCTCAGAAAAAAGAATGGAAGCAAAGATTCAGTAGATGCAAGAAATGTTTAACAAAGACCTAGAAGAAACAGAGGTGAACAAACAAACAAACAGAGATGAACACTACAATAACTGAAATGAAAAATACACTAGAAGGAATAAATAGCAGACTGAGGCAGAAGAATGGATAAGTGACCTGGAAGATAGAATGGTGGAATTCACTGCTGCAGAACAGAATAAAGAAAAAAGAATGAAAAGAAAGGAAGACAGCCAAAGAGACCTCTGGGACAACATTAAACACAACAACATTCACATTATAGGGCTCCCAGAAGGAGAAGAGAGAGGAAAATGACCAGAGAAAATATTTGAAGAGATTATAGTCAAAAACTTCCCTAATATGGGAAAGGAAATAGCCACCCAAGTCCAGGAAGCGCAGAGAGTCCCATACAGGATAAACACAAGGAGAAACACACCAAGACACATAGTAATCAAACTGGCAAAAATTAAAGAAATAGAAAAATTATTGAAAGCAGCAACGGAAAAACGACAAATAACATACAAGGGAACTCCCATAAGGTTAACAGCTGATTTCCCAGCAGAAACTCTACAAGCCAGAAGGGAGTGGCAAGACATAATTAAAGTGATGAAAGGGAAGAACCTGCAACCAAGATTACTCAACCCAGCAAGGATCTCAATCAGATTGGATGGAGAAATCAAAAGCTTTACAGACAAGCAAAAGCTAAGAGAATTCAGTGCCACCAAACTAGGTCTACAAAAAATGCTGAAGGACTTCTCTAAGTGGGAAACACAAGAGGAGAAAAGGACCTACAAAACAAACCCAAAACTATTAAGAAATGGTAAGAGGAACATACATATCGATAATTACCTTAAACGTGAATGGATTAAATGCTCCAACCAAAAGACCCAGGCTTGCTGAATGGATACAAAAAATATGCTGTCTACAAGAGACCAAATTCAGACCTAGGGACACATACAGACTGAAAGTGAGGGGATGGAAAAAGATATTCCATGCAAATGGAAATCAAAAGAAAGCTGGAGTAGCAATATTCATATCACATAAAATATACTTTAAAATAATGTTACAAGAGACAAGGAGGGACACTACATAATGATCAAGGGATCAATTCCAAAAGAAGATGTAACAATTATAAACACATCTGAACCCAACATAGGAGCATCTCAATACATAAGGCAAATGCTAACAACCATAAAAGGGGAAATCAACAATAGCACAGTCATAGTAGGGGACTTTAACACCCAACTTTCACCAATGGACAGATCATCCAAAATGAAAATAAATAAGGAAACACAAGCTTTAAATGACACAATAGACCAGAGAGACTTAACTACTATAGTACATTCCATCCAAAAACAGCTGATTACACTTTCTTCTCAAGTGCGCACAGAACATTCTCCAGGATAGATCACATCTTGGGTCACAAATCAAGCCTCAGTAAATTTAAGAAAACTGAAATCATATTAAGCATCTTTTCTGACCACAACACTATGAGATTATCAATTATAGGGAAAAAAATGTAACAAACACAAACACATGGAGGCTAAACAATACATTACTAAATAACCAAGAGATCACTGAAGAAATCAAAATGGAAATCAAAAAAATACCTAGAGACAAATGACAATGAAAACATGATGATCCAAAACCTACGGGACACAGAAAAAGCAGTTCTAAGACAGAAGTTTACAGCAATACAAGCCTACCTCAAGAAACAAGAAAAATCTCAAATAAACAATCTAACCTTACACTTAAAGGAAGTAGAGAAAGAAGAACAAAGAAAACCCAAAGTTAGCACAAGGAAAGAAATCATAAAGATCAGAGCAGAAATAAATGAAATAGAAACAAATAGCAAAGATCAAGAAAGCTAAAAGTTGGTTCTCTGAGAAGATAAACAAGTTGATAAACCATTAGCCAGACTCATCAAGAAAAAGAGGGAGAGGACTCAAATCAATACAATAGAAATGAAGAAGGAGAAGTTACAACAGACACTGCAGAAATACAAAGCATCCTAAGAGACTACTACAAGCAACTCTATGCCAATAAAATGGACAACCTGGAAGAAATGGACAAATTCTTAAAAGGTATAACTTTCAAAGACTGAACCAGGAAGAAATAGAAAATATGAACAGACCAATCACAAGTAATGAGATTGAAACTGTGATTAAAAATCTTCCAACAAACAAAAATATAGGACCAGATGGATTCACAGGTGAATTCTATCAAACATTTAGAGAACAGCTAACATCCATTCTTCTCAAACTCTTCCAAAAAGTTGCAGAGGGAGGAACACTCCCAAACTTATTCTATGAGGCCACCAACACCCTGATGCCAAAACCAGACAAAGATACTAAAAAAAAGAAAATTACATAGCAATATCACTGATGAATATAGATGCAAAAATCCTCAACAAAATACTAGCAAACAGAATCCAACAACACATTAAAAGGATCATACACCATGATCAAGTGGGATTTATCCCAGGGATGCAAGGATTCTTCAATATAAGCAAATCAATCAATGTGATACACCATAGTAACAAACTGAAGAATAAAAACCGTATGATCTTCTCAATAGATGCAGAAAAAGCTTTTGACAAAATTCAACACGCATTTATGATAAAAACTCTCCAGAAAGTGGGCATAGAGGGAACCTACCTCAATATAATAAAGGCCATATATGACAAGCCCACAGCAAACGTCACTCTGAATGGTGAAAAACTGAAAGCATTTCCTCTAAGATCAGGAAAAAGACAAGGATGTCCACTCTCACCACTATTATTCAACATAGTTTTGGAAGCCCTAGCCATGGCAATCAGAGAAGAAAAAGATATAAAAGGAATATAATTTGGAAAAGAAGAAGTAAAACTGTTACTGTTTGCAGATGACATGATACTATACATAGGGACTCCTAAAGATGCCACCAGAAAAGTATTAGAGATAATCAATGAATTTGATAAAGTTGCAGGATACAAAATTAATGCACAGAAATCTCTTGCCTTCCTATACACTAATGATGAAAAATCTGAAACAGAAATTCAGGGAACACTCCCATTTACAATTGCAACAAAAAGAATAAAATACCAAGGAATAAACCCACCTAAGGAGACAAAAGACCTGCATGCAGAAAACTATAAGACACTGATGAAAGAAATTAAAGATGATATAAACAGATGGAGAGATGTACCATGTTCTTGGATTGGAAGAATCAATACTGTGAAAATGACTATACTACCCAGAGCAATCTACAGACTCAATGCAACCCCTATCAAATTACCAATGGCATTTTTTACAGAACTAGAACAAAAAAAATCTTAAAATTTGTATGGAGACACAAAAGACCCCGTATAGCCAAAGCAGTCTTGCGGGAAAACAATGGAGCTGGAGAAATCAGACTCCCTGACTTCAGACAATACGAGAAAGCTATAGCAATCAAGACAATATGGTATTGGCACAAAAAGAAAAACATAGATCAATGGAACAGGATAGAAAGCCCAGAGATAAACCCACGCACCCATGGCCAACTAATCTATGACAAAGGAGGCAAGGATATACAATGGAGAAAAGACAGTCTCTTCAATAAGTGGTGCTGGGAAAACTGGACAGCTACATGTAAAAGAATGAAATTAGAACATTCCCTAACACCATACACAAAAATAAACTCAAAATGGATTAAAGACCTAGATGTAAGGCCAGAAACTATCAAACTCTTAGAGGAAAACAGGCAGAACGCTCTGTGACATAAATCACAGCAAGATCCTTTTTGACCCACCTCCTAGAGAAATGGAAATAAAACCAAAAATAAACAAATGAGACCTAATGAAACTTAATAGATTTTGCAAAGCAAAGGAAAATACAAACAATACGAAAAGAGAACCCTCAGAATGGGAGAAAATATTTGCAAATGAATCAATGGACAAAGGATTAACCTCCATAGTATATAAACAGCTCATGCAGCTCAATATTACAAAAACAAACAAACAAATACAAAAATGGGCAGAACACCTAAATAGACATTTCTCCAAAGAAGACATACAGATGGCCAAGAAGCACATGAAAAGCTGCTCAACATCACTAATTATCAGAGAAATACAAATCAAAACTACAATGAGGTATCACCCCAAAGCAGTTAGAATGTACATCATCAGAAAATCTACAAACAATAAATGCTGGCGAGGGTGTGGAGAAAAGGGACCCCCCTTGGACTGTTGGTGGGAATGTAAAGTGATACAGTCACTATGGAGAACAGTATGGAGGTTCCTTAAAAAAGTAAAAATAGAATTACCATATGACCCAGCAATCCCACTATTGGGCTTATACCCAGAGGAAACCATAATTCAAAAAGACACATGCACCTCAATGTTCATTGCAGCACTATTTACAGTAGCCAGGGCATGGAAGCAACCTAAATGCCCATCGACAGACAAATGGATAAAGAAGATGTGGTAAATATATACAATGGAATATTACTCAGCCATAAAAGAACAAAATTGGGTCATTTGTAGAGATGTGAATGGACCTATAGACTGTCATATAGAGTAAGTCAGAAAGAGAAAAATAAATATTGTATGTTAACACATATATGTGGAACCTAGAAAAACGGTACAGATGAACTGGTTTGCAGGGCATAAATTGAGACACAGATGTAGAGAACAAACGTATGGACACCAGGCGGGGAAATCGGCGGGGGTGGTGGTGGTGGTGATGGTGGTGTGATGAACTGAGAGATTGGGATTGACATATGTACACTAATATGTATACAATGGATAACTAATAAGACCCTGCTGTATAAAAAAATAACATTCAATAATTCAAAAAAAACCCTTTGACATACTGTATTCTTTTTTTTTTTTTTTTTTTTTTTTTTAGCGGTATGCAGGCCTCTCACTGTTGTGGCCTCTCCCGTTGTGGAGCACAAGCTCCAGATGTGCAGGCTCAGTGGCCATGGCTCACGGGCCCAGCCGCTCTGCGGCATGTGGGATCTTCCTGGCCCGGGGCACGAACCCGTGTCCCCTGCATCGGCAGGCAGACTCTTAACCACTGTGCCACCAGGGAAGTCCTGTATTCTCTTATAAACTATTGGTTGTAACAAAATAAATAGTTCAATATAAATGAAGTTAAGCAAAAACCATATATGACATATTACATGAAATAGAAAAAAAAATAGATATCACATATTACATGAAATAGAAAAAAATATATAGATATGATATAGCCCAAAAATTACCCCAAAAAATTACCCTAGAAATTTCAAAAAGATTACATAACTAACATATAATTGTTAAAATGAAATGAATATACAAAATAGGGATATCAATTAAAAATTGTGTGCAGTTATTAAATTTCATTTCTTAATAAGCAATGAACTAAAACCTGTTAACTGATGTCCTACACAATGGGATGGATGTTATATTAAAATGGTTGGTAGAGAGCAGTCGATACAAAGATTCTGAAATGTAAAACAACTGTTTGTTTTATATAGCTTATATTTTATTGGAAAAGTAATGTACTTTTCCAATAAAATGTACTAAAATGTATTCATTTCAATAATCTGTTTTATTTTCTATATGTATTGTATGAATTTCCCTAAACCATTCTCCAGAGTTAACAATTTGAAACTCATTCATGTATTTTATTATGCATCCTACAACTAAAACTAAGAGTCAGGTAAGAATGATTGTGGCAAACAGCCTAATTATAGAAAAAAAGCTAATATATTTTTACACTACAATGTTTTGAAACCAGTTTTGTGTTTATTGAAGAACAATTTTTTCTTCATGAATATTTTTCAAGTTTTTATTTTTTTTTTTGGGTCAGAGTATTAGTTCCTTAGGGCTGCCGTAATAAATTACCACAGATTGGCTGGCATAAAATAGCAGAAATTTATTCTGTCACTGTTCTGGAGCTTGGAAGTCTGAAACCAAGGTGTCAGCAGAGTTATTAGTTCCTACTAAAGTCTATGAGGGAGAATCTATTCCATGCTTCTCTCCTAGCTTCTTATGGTTGCCAGCAATTCTTGGTGTCCCTTGGCTTGTAGATGTATCACTTCAATTTCTGCCTCTACCTTCATGTGGCATTCTTCCCTGTGTCTCTCTCTTCTCCTCTTCTTATAATGACACAGACCTATTGGATTAAGGGCCTTCCCTGCTCCAGTATGACCTCCTCTTAACTACTTACATCTGCAATAGCCATATTTCCACATAAGGTCACATTTTGAGGTTTTGGAAAGGACATGAAGTTTGGAAGGATGCCATCCAACCCAGGGCAGTCAATTTCCATTTAACATTAATGAAAAGATTCCTGTATTATATAGCATCCAAAAATGATTGATGAAATAGGTGAATCATTGTTGAATATTAGATGCGATCTTTTATATTCTGATCAGATACTCAGATGGGCACTTACCTTTGGGAATCATTCTCATTCACAAATATGATGTACATACAAAGAGGAACTTAAATTCATCAGGAAGGACTGAGGAGATTAAGCTAGGTACTTTCATTTGTTTCTAATTTGAGCATACTGTTCCCTAGAATACTTTCTAATTCTGATTTCACTGCAGAATTGTTCAGATCTGAATAAAGTCTGTAAATTACAAGTGGTAAACAAACTTGGGAACTAAAGCTAAATATTACAGAGGTAGATAAAGTAAGTCTGAGGTAAATTCAAGTATTTAATTCTTATCTTTTGCCCATATAGTTATGTTGATATTTTATTCATTGGATTCACCAACTTAGAGTTTGAAATCATAATTGAGAAGATGAATTTTTCCTGTATTTGAATAAATAGTTTACTGAGCAAATTAATAGTATAAATATGACTTCAAGGGAAACTACTTAAGAAAACAATCATTTACATGCACCTTTAATGAACATGCCCATGTATCCTTTTACTAATTATCACTTATTCATTCTTCAAGTCACAAATCAAGCACCATGTTGTCAGACCTGGTTTCCTTCAGTAGATGAAATCCCTACTAGATGTACTTATGGTACCTTGTACTACTTCTTTATAGCCCTTACCGCTTTGTCAATTTTATACTAATATTTATGATCATTTAACTACCATTGCTCTTCTTGGCTAGACTATAAACTCCACAGGACTAATACTATGGGCTATGTGTATTTTACTCGCCTTTGTTTCTTTGCTTAGTTCAGTACTTGCTGCATAACTGAATAAATTAGAAGTGCATATTAATGTATAAAAAGTTATGTGAATACTGAATCAATTCCATTAATTTGTTAAAGAATCCTCTGCCACGTGAACTTCACCTGAATAAACATTTTACAATTACAATTACTATTTGTAAATAAAATCATTGATTTTAGTATCTGGAAGAGATAACATACTTTTCCATTTCAAATAGACTTTGAATATTTTGAATAGCCCAATTTAAAATTGCAGGATTCAAATGATGACAGATTTTTATTTATCAAAAGTATTCTGGGCTATTATTAAAATAAACACAATTGACTTTAAATATAAGTTTTGTGAAACACTCTCTGTGAGAGCTACTAGAGCAATTCTACATTTTTAGTTTCTAATATATGAAAACATGGCACATATCATACTGAAAAATCCCTTTAAAACAATGAACACTGTAATTTCAGTAATGAAATTTATCAGTATAATGCATTTTTAAAATAATACTTGAATATTTTAAATTTTCATAGTATCTATATTTGAGAAAGCTATAGTAGTAATTAATTATTCCCAAGTAGGAAAATTAAAATTCATTTTATGATGATTATTAATTATTTGAGTTATAGACAGTCTGTTGCAAATCTGAATATCTAAATTCAGAATTTGGGCATGCAGATATAATTATAATCTCTCTTTTGACAGCTTGAACTTACATAGTTAAGTAAATACACGTATTGTCTTCTTCTTCTTCTTCTTTCTAAAAAAATTTCCCGGTTAGAGAAAGGACTGCATTTCAAAAGTCAAATATAATGCTAGGATAAACAATTTTTCCAGTTTTGAGACACTGCTGCATCTTGAATTGAGCTATCTGTGTCATGCTAATATTTCCTACATTTTCTTTTTGAGAAAAAAATGCTAAATACCCCCTATTTCCACACATATATAGTACATATCTCTATATATCCCACACTTTCTTATATTAGGCTGTTCAGGAATATTACACGAGAAACTGTGAGGAAGAACTTGAAGAATCAGATGATGATAACTTTCTCATAATTTGATAGCTGCTCTAAGCTTGGCTGAGCGTCCTCTGGGGTTATTTTGTACATCTTGATCTGCCGGAGTAAGTACCTTCTTATGCATCACTTTCCACATTAAAGGGGCCCTTCCTATAGAGACTCCTTCCGTGTTTTCATGATCTGAACCCAACTGTGATTTTTGTATAACCTTCTGTCTAGCACTTAGGTTAAACCTTTGTGTCATGCTTATCCCAAGCAGGAATCGTTTGATGATGCGATCCTCCAGTGAATGGAAGGAGAGGGCAACCAGGCGACCACCAGGTCTCAGAAACTTCTGAGCTGTCTTCAGTCCTGTGTAAAGTTCATTGAGTTCATTGTTCACAAATATGCGAAAAGCTTGGAAAGTCTTGGTAGCGATATGGGTAGATCGTTGTAGCAAGTCTTTTCGTGCATAAGTAGCAGATGGAGGAAATGCACCTACAAACAGATTTTGTAAAAACAGGAAAAGAGGACAAATAGGTAACATTAGTATTTTCCACTGTAAATTTACTGGGTTGTGTTGTGTGTATATTTAAGGAACTAAGTTTCCTTAGAAAACTGTGTCATTTCATCCACACTTCTCCATTTTATTTCCAAGCCTTCCATCAAAGTTTAAAACTATTCTGTCAGAAACATATTTCAGAACTCTTAAGGGTAAATGGAGTCAAACAAGAGCAGAGAAAGAGAAAAGGGTGAACAAATATTTGAAGAAATAATAATGAAAACCTTCCTAACTTTGATGAAAAATATTAACTCTCAGCTACAAAAAATTCAATGGACCTCAAATAGAATAAACAAAGAAAACTGCACCTAGATGCATCATGATCAAACTACTACAAGCTGAAGATAATAAGAAAAATCTTGAATATAACACAGAAAAACAATATATTACATAGGAGAACAAAAATATGATTAACAGCTAATCTCTCATTAGGATAATGGAGTCTATAAGATACTGGAATAACATTCAAATTGTTGAGGAAAAAAACCCTGTCTTCCAAGAAAGCTATTTTAAAACGATTCTTCAGAATTAAAGGTTCAAAGACATTTTCAAATGAATTTAAAAATGAGAAAATTCATTGCTAACAGCTCTAAATTTAAGAAATGCAAAAGGAAATACTTCAGGCTGAAATAAAATAACATCAGGTGATAACTTGGATAGAGAGAGGGTAATGAAAATATGAGTGATATGATATGAAGATAGGAAATAATTCTCTTAATTTCTTAAAAGACAGGACTGTCTTTCCGTCATTCTTAATTTCTTTAAAAGGCAAGACTCTAAGTAAAATTATAATATAACATTCTTGGTTTTATAATATAGATATAGATATGTATTGTATATGATAGCAACAGCACAAAGGATGAGAGTGTGTAAATGAAACTACACTAGTACAAGGTTCCTATATTTTCCTGGAAGTTAAAGTTGCACATTGTGGTCCCTAGAGCAATAACAAAAAATAATGCAAAGAAATAAAGCTAATAAGTGAATAAAATAATAATAAAATGAATCCACAAAATATTGTTTAACACAAAAGAAGGCAGAACAGGAAAATAAAAATGAGACAAAGAGAAGACAAATAGCAAAATGGCAGACAATAAATCCAAATATAAAAATAATCACATTAAATGTAAGGGTACTAAACACTCTAATAAAAATGTAGAGACTGACTGAAAACTAGCAAGACCTAATTATACATTGTCTGCAGAAATGCACATTAAATATAAAAACACAAATAAAAGTAACCAAGAGGCTGTGAAAAAGTATACCATGTAGAGATTAAGCAAAAAAAAAACCCAGAGAGACTATACTACCATTAGACAAAATAAACTTTTAAAAAGAAGAATTGCTAGACCGCAAAATAAACATTTACTATGAGAAAAATGATCAAGACAGCAGGAAGATACAATTACAAATGCATATGCACCAAATAACATAGTTCCAAAAATTTACATGCTTCAGAAAAATGACCCACATTTATATAGGCAATTATGTTTTGACCAAAATGTCAAGTTAATTCAATGGAGAAAGAACAGATTTTCAATGAAAGTGATTATTTGTACAAAATAAAATGAACTTCAACCCTTACTCCACACCACACACAAAAATTAATTCAAAATGGATCATGGACCTAAGAGTAAACACTAAAACCATAAAACATATATCTCACAAACCTCTCTTATTCAGCACATATAAGGGAATCTCACAATTTAATAACAGTTCACATTTAATAATCTGTAGCTCTGGTAGTAAAGTACATTAAGACACATCTGATTAATCTTCTTAGGAAACTGGATCAGAGCAGGTGAGAAATAATATTTTACCTGTACCATAGAGCTGAGAACTCGGCAGCCTGACGTTAACCAAATCACTGTTATGGTTCACTCTTCCTCTACAAAATCTACTTTGCTGAAAGGCTGGAAAACGTTAGACATTAGGGAATTTATCTTCCAACAACCAGGTCTCTCAGAAACAAAATGCCAAAATCAAAGCTGAGGAGGGAGGTCAACTTCTTTCCCTTTGCTATTCAATTTCTCCATTTTCTGGGAAAGAGTTTTGGTCACTGGGCAATGTATTTCGAAACATTCTAAGGATCTGAACAAACATGCAACTATTCACAATTTAGAGCTTGGATTTACAGAACGCTTCAAGAAGGTTGCATTCCTGAAGTCCTTATGTGATTCAAACCTTGCCTAATTCAATGCTAATTTTTTCAAAGGAGAAATGTAATATAAAATACATTTTAATGTATATGGATTTTAATGTAAAATAGGAGGTAAACATTCATGGAGCATATGGATCAACAAATACTGTAGGATATTTTTGCTTTAAGGCTTAAAAAATTGTTTTTCTTATCATCTCTAATATTTTGTAGAAATTAAAACCATGGCTCAACATGGTAACTGCTTAGTTTTCTTTGCATTTTATCACATTTCAAAGATATATATTTGAGGATGTGGTTTTTAACATAGCACCCTGAATTAGCCATGCCTGGGTATGTGTTAACTAAATTGATGAAATGATAGAAAAGCAGAGAGCTTAATTAACACTTCCTTGATATTATCTTTAAATGTTTTTTAAAGCTAATACAAATAGGAAATGTTAAAATAACAAAGTAATGTCTGAAATCCCCATAGAAATTCTAATATAAACAACAGCATTGGTTCATTTGACATGACAAAGTATGGTGGGCATTTCTGTTTACCAGCTAAAATGGCACCCTCCTCTGCTATAATTATAGTTTATAATTCATTCAGCCAGCTAGTTATGAAACTATGAGATTCCTGACTGATTTTTTTAATTGAAGAAATCTGTTTTTATTTCAAAGTATTCACATAAAGTGAGACTTTATTAACATTTTATATTATGCAATGTCAAGTTTATATAATTCATGTTCACATTAAGTACATCCACACTATGAATCTGGAGCTCACAAATTAACACCACTGTGACCAGATAAGCTTGTCTTTATAAGGTCTAATTAGGCCTTGTCAATATCATATCATGGAGAAAGAAAATAAGAGCTTTTGTTTATATTTAGGAATGGATGATACTGAGATAATAGGATAACTACATTCCATGAAGATTTCCTTCTGGGGCTTTCTTACTTTTGTTTAGGGAATTCTAATATGGACTATGTCCCCTGGATTTCTTGGGAAGGATTTCTAGGTGTGGTTCTGTCAGCCTCCTCAAGTTCCATTTTTAGAGAGATGACAAGGGACTGCAATGGACAACGTGTTTCGTGCAGCTTTTTGGTGCTGCTCTGGGGATGAAAGGCACATATCCTCCCTTCCTTTTTACTGGCACTTTTGTGTTTGTAATTTATGGGAAGAGAGGTTAACAATGCAGATTGTGTAAAATGAAATACAGAAACAAAAGTACATAAAATAGCATATGGCAATGAAAATTAAAGTAGTAAAAACAAAACATCAACTGGCATTGTTACAAACAGACAAGAATATAAGAAAAGACAATACTGCTATCAAGAATTAAGCAAGATTCGTTGTCTGAATTGGAAACTTTAAAGACAATCAGTAAACGTCTTGTGCCTCTGAGGTAGCAAAAAAGGGTTTCCTTGTGAAAGTCACTGGTCAGAGAGCAACTCTGCCACAGAGTTCTTAGGTATGCATAGACTAGGTAGGAACATTTGCCTACAGGTCATCTGGAAAAAAGATTCAAAAACTATACCAGAACCAATGCCTACCTATGAGCTGGAATCTGATTTAGGCCATAGGAAGAAAAATATTAGTGATACATGCTCCCTGACTCTGAGTAGCTGGCTGTTTTGCAATCCTTCACTGCTTTCTCATCTCCCACATCCTGTTATCAGAAATAGAAACTGGTCTCTCTGTTTTTCCATTTCCTGAGCTTAATCACAAAGTCTTGTATGTCTAATTCATTTGATTAAGGCAGAGAGCAGGTAAGACAAAATATGGACTCAATCACAGTTTGGGTCATTTGGTTTGGTACTGAGAGAAAATCTCCTTTTTCTGGTTTATAGTCCATCAACAGATTTACTTCACACCAGGCCAATGTATATTAGTTCTAAGTGGGAAGAGGTGTGCTTGACTCTTCACATAACACTTATCACACTACTGTGATTACTAGTTTGCTTGCCTGTCTCACCCTACTCCAAGCCATCATCATCTTTTCCACACAGTCATCAGACAGATCTTTTGTGTACAAAAATTGGATGTCATTCCACGGTTCAAAACCTCTAGTATCTTCCTATCACATGAAATAGGAACTGAAGTTCTTCTTACCTTGGCCAAATGTCCCTATGTTATATACAATTTCTGCTTCTCACCACCCCCATTTCTCTGAACTCATCTCCTGATCTTGAGCTCTGTAATCTTAACTAATTCATGGCGTGTTCTTCCTGAGTCCTTTGACCTATACCAAGAATATCTATCTGCCTATATATACCTGGATGGGTTACTCCTTACCTCACTCAGGTCTCTTCTCAAACACTGCAGAATTAGAAAAGAAAAATAGCACCCTGTCACTGGAGTCCCCTTACATGGTTTTATTTTTTCTTCATAATACCTTATCAGGGATAATATTTATTTGTTTACCATCTGTCTTCCTCCACTAGAATATACACTCAGTGAAAACAGAGGCTTTGTTAACTGCTATAAATCTTTTACAGCAAGAAGAGTTAGTAGATTGAAAGAATGATTGTATTTGTACTTTAAAGTTATAAACATAGCCATTGCTAAAACAACAAGAACAAAAGCAAAAAGATATATTATCTGTAGTATATGCAGTAAAATGTTAATGTCACTTCTCCTTAAATTCCACCCTAAGAGGCAATCAAGAGGTATACTTTCTAACTTTTTTCTTAATAGATACATATGACACTTGTATATAAATGTATGTACATGCATACATATATATATTTGTAAAAAGGGAATGATCTGTACAATATCTGCAACTTGTTTAATTACCTTACTTTTAAAAATAATTTCAGTTGTATAGACACATTATAGTCCATTTTGTTTGTTCATTTAACAAATGTTTATACTGTCAAGAACAGTACCAGCTAACTGGGAACGGTAATTAAGGTAGAGGCAGTCTCTACTTTGGTGGAGCTCATATTGCCACCACAGCAGGAATATTTGGGATGTTTTCTATTTTTACTATCACAAAAAAATGCTGCAGTAAACATGTGAACTGCACATTTTAAAAAATTCTACATGGCAGAAAACCTCTACAAAGTAAAAAGTCACAATCTGGGAAAAATACTTTAACTGTATGTGAACTTGTGATACTATGCCTGTAGAATTAGTGTTAGGTCAAAGGCTGTTCATGCCCATTTAAATTTGAATCAATGCTTCTAAATTTACTGTCTAAATAGATTGTACCAGTTTACTTCCACCAATAGTATTTGAGAGAGTCCACCTCCCCACGTACTCAACTAGTACTGGAAACTATTACTTTTTGTAACTTTGACTAGTCTAATAGTAGGCAAATGAGAGCTTATAGTTGTTTTAATTTGCATTTCTTTGGCAATTAGTAGAAGTGGGCATCCTCTCAAATCTAATAACCATTTGATTTTAGCTATGAATTGCTTGAACAAACCCTTAATGTGATGTTGCTTTTTTCTTTATTGATTTGGCAGAACTATTTATAAAGTAAAGATATAAAGCATTTTCCTCTCATATATAGTTACAAATATTTTTCCTGGATTGTGACTGTCTTTTTACTTTGTAGATTTTTTTCTGCTATATAAAAATTTAGAATTTTCTGCTATAAAGAAATTTTTCATGTCTTTTAGATTTTGTCAAGTTTAGGAAGGCTTTCCTCACCCCAAGATTTTAGATATAACCAAGTCTATGTTTTTCTGGTATATTTCTGGTTTTATTTCTTACATTTAAATATTTGATCCACGAGAAGTTTAATTTTTAGTATAGTATGAAGTAGGGATCTAACTTTAGTTTTTAAAAACCACATCGCTAATTGCCTTATTTATGAAATAGTATGTTATTTCCCTACTCATTTGAAGTACTGCTTTGATCGTATGCTACATTTTTAGATATGAATCTGCTTCTGGATTCTCAATTGTGTTGCACTGATGTATTTCTCTATTTTTCTGCTAATACCAGATTATTACTGCTTTTAAAAATTTTCCAGTACATTTTGCTATCAGGTGGAGTAAGTCCCCCTTTCCCATGCCATTATCTTTCTTTTCAAAATTTTTTTGTGTATCTTCATTCATTTATTATTCCAAATTAAATTTAGAAATAATAAAGTATATAATGATAAACATTTTGATTGGAATTACAGTAAATTTCTAAACTGATCTGGAAAAATTTACATTATCATATCAAACAATCCATCCAAGAAACAGTATTTCCATTAATATTTTACATGTCCTTCATTAAAGTTGAGTAGTTGTCTTCACTTAAGTCTTGGTCAGGCTATTTGTAAGTACTGTGTTTATACATACACATTTTAACCATCCCTATGGAAAAGCATACGAAATGATAATATTATATTAAGATGACATGATGTAACAGAAATAGGGCTAAACTTTAGAAAGGAGAGACTAGGCTCAGTATAAGATCTTTTACATTTTTATGGCTGTTTGATGTGGGGCAATAGCACAACTTCTGAGTTTGTTTCCCCCCTAGAAGATGAGGTGATAACACTTCTCACAGGATTATTCTGAAAATCAAATAAAGAAAATATTCAGGAGCACCTAGTGCACACTTGGCATAAAGTAGTCACTTTATGAATGTCATTCACACATTTATTTATTATTCTCAGTTGTAAAATGGAATAAGTGATGAGGGGATTTGATAGGTTAATTTGAGGTTCTGCCAAACTAATTTTATTTTCATCCTGAACTAACAGCACAGTAGGTAGGATAGAGGGCTGCTGAAAACCCCTGAAGCATCTGAGTAATGCTTATTGGATTTAGGCATCAGACTAAAACACCTCAGCATCCAGAATGAAGTTAAAATTTTCCTTATGTACAAATTAATGGCATACCTCTAAGTTTACTAAGCAGTATTTAGGCCTTAAAAGTATGAAGACTTAGCATGGCATAGGAATGAGAAATCATTAAAAAAAATTTTTTCCAGTTTGACCTTGACTTATAATAACTGATGCTAAGAATTAAAACCCTAATTTCATTAACCTAACCATCCAGATTGCACTCACCTGTCCAGGAGATTATTTTCCATAATTACACTCCTAGATTCCTCTTGCCACCTAATTACACAACTTGTATTATGGCATTCTAAGAACATAATATTCTTTCTCTGTTCTTTTTTTATTTCTTTGCTTTAGTTCTCATGGAACATTTTTCTGTACAGGTTATCTGCTTTCTTAGGCACAGTTCCACAAGGATAAAATATATTTGGAGTCATTTTAAACCAGGCCCATTGTTTTCACAGCTCCAAAAAAACCCAGTAATTACATCTTGAATGATGTATATCAGTAATTACAGCATCATTCACTTAGCCAATATTTATTATGTACGATGTAGTAAACACTGGGGATTAAAATGTTTATGAAGACATAGTCCTTGTCCTCAAGAAATTCAAACCCAAAGAAGAGAATGATAAATAAATAAATATTGGGAAGAGGGTTATAAAGAAGGATTGTACATACTATTAAGGGAGGGGGAGGGAGAGTGGACAGGGAGGGGGAAGGTATCTTTGGCCCTCATATAGACAGCATTTTCCAAACTACTCTTCTGCAGAACAGTGATCTTGTAAACTATAGCACTTGCAACCCCAACCAAACACCAATGTGTCTGTTATAAGTCTGAGAAACGCAGCACGCTATACTCCTCTTTTGGAGACACACAATACCCATTAGCATGGTAAAGCTCTGAAGGCAACCATTTAACTTTGTTTACCTAGCATGTCCAAACTTTTTGAAACAGAACTTTTAATTTTTAATAACAACTATTTATTCCATAGAACTCATTTGCTGGGTAACACACTTTGGAAAATATTGAAAATAGGTTTTGTGTTAATAACTTTCCAAATATCTTAATTACATCGTTAAATCCCTATAATAACCCTGAGAGGTAAGAAGTAAATATCCTTATTTCCATTTAAAGGTCAAAAACTAAGGTGTAAAATGTATCTTCTCAAGTTCACAGGAGTCAAATGGGAACTCAAGATTCTTTTAACGTGAAGTGTACCCTAACATCCCCTTTTTTCAAATACTGAATGAGCCTAACTTTCCCAGAAGAAAGGCATGACATTTCTGGCGAGTTCATCTGAGAAACACATTCAGGGAAGCCCAGATCAGCATTAGTTCATCTAAACAGAAAAAAACAAAAACCCCAATATTATTATATAGGTTTGTAATTTTAAAAATTTCCTTAGGATGTTCTTGAGTTTTTAAGTGTGCCCAAAACAAGGTAACAATTTTAAGGTTGTGTGTTCACTAAACTATCTCACCTCCTTTTTCCTGATTAGAATTTAAGGAAGTTAAGATGAAATCACATGGTTTAGATCGATTTCCAGAAGCTCTGATTCCATGTCTGGTGTTTATATAACAATCTCATTTTCTGGGAGAAAATGAGTGTGGAATCTTTACTCTAAGCCTGAATAGCCTTTTACTGAGAGATGTTGTAATGGAACCCAAATCACTTTGCATCAAGTTGCAAGAGTTTGGCTTTCTTTCCACATTTCCCTTGGGGAGATGTGCATTGTCAAGCCTAAAGACTGCACATGTGGTGAAGGCAGCAACTGCCCTGATCTCTTACCCTGGGAACAGTAATGAATACCTTTGGCTTTTGTCCTTTTCGTTCCATTGAAAATAATATATTGTTGGCTCAGGTTATTAGACTGTGCATTTGTCTCTTTTTCATCAGCTTTCTTGATAGTGGGTTTAAAAAAGAAACAGTTGCTACTGCTGCCATTATAAAAAGACTTTTGGGCAGGTACTGATTACATGTTTTTGATTAGGAATCTAGACTCATCCAATGCAGTACATACTGGGCTTTTCCTGACTCCCTAAGAAGGGAGCCCTTTACAGTTTTTTTATGTTCTAAAAATGAATACTTAATATTCTCCAGCTAAGCAAAATGAGGGGACAAGCTTGTGTACAATTAGGAATTAAGGGCTCAGATGGCTGAAATCTTGGGAAATTAAACCCAGATACTTTTATTTTTTTTCTTTAAAGCTTCTTGAAAAATGTTGAAAGAAGACTGATTTTTCCATACATTTGTTATTATGCATTTCTTGTAAATACACAATTTTACCAATGACAGGGCAGTGCTCCTTGCTCTCATTCTCAGTCTAGAATGCCCTTTGCCCTCTTACAGTTTATGTCTACTCATCCTTAATACTCACTAAGGTGCAATCTTCTCCAGGAAGCTTTTGCAATGACCTTTTAATAGATATTTTTATCAAACTATTTACTACTCTATACTATTTACCTACTAGCCCCTACTAGGCTGTAAGTAGTCCAGAAACCTTTTCTTTTTATTTTATTTTATTTTATTTATTTTAAACATCTTTATTGTGGTATAATTGCTTTACAATGGTGTGTTAGTTTCTGCTTTATAACAAAGTGAATCAGCTATACATATACATATGTTCCCATATGTCTTCCCTCTTGCGTCTCCCTCCCTCCCACTCTCCCCATCCCACCCCTCCAGGCTGTCACAAAGCACCGAGCTAATATCCCTGTGCCTTGCGCCTGCTTCCCCCTAGCTATCTACCTTACTACGTTTGTTAGTGTGTATATGTCCATGACTCTCTCTCGCCCTGTCAAAACTCACCCTTCCCCCTCCCCATATCCTCAAGTCCGTTCTCCAGTAGGTCTGCGTCTTTATTCCTGTCTTACCCCTAGGTTCTTCATGACATTTTTTTCCCTTAAATTCCATATATATGTGTTAGCATACGGTATTTGTCTTTTTCTTTCTGACTTACTTCACTCTGTATGACAGATTCTAGGTCTATCCATCTCATTACAAATAGCTCAATTTCATTTCTTTTTAAGGCTGAGTAATATTCCATTGTGTATATGTGCCACATCTTCTTTATCCATTCATCTGATGATGGGCGCTTAGGTTGTTTCCATCTCCGGGCTATTGTAAATAGAGCTGCAATGAACATTTTGGTACATGACTCTTTTTGAATTTTGGTTTTCTCAGGGTATATGCCCAGTAGTGGTATTGCTGGGTCATATGGTAATTCTATTTGTAGTTTTTTAAGGAACCTCCATACTGTTCTCCATAGTGGCTGAACCAATTCACATTCCCACCAGCAGTGCAAGAGTGTCCCCTTTTCTCCACACCCTCTCCAGCATTTATTGTTTCTAGATTTTTTGATGATGGCCATTCTGACTGGTGTGAGATGATATCTCATTGTAGTTTTGACTTGCATTTCTCTAATGATTAATGATGTTGAGCATTCTTTCATGTGTTTGTTGGCATTCTGTATATCTTCTTTGGAGAAATGTCCATTTAGGTCTTCTGCCCATTTTTGGATGGGGTTGTTTGTTTTTTTGTTATTGAGCTGCATGAGCTGTTTGTAAATTTTGGAGATTAATCCTTTGTCAGTTGCTTCATTTGCAAATGTTTTCTCCCATTCTGAGGGTTGTCTTTTGGTCTTGATTATGGTTTCCTTTGCTGTGCAAAAGCTTTGAAGTTTCATTAGGTCCCATTTGTTTATTTTTGTTTTTATTTCCATTACTCTAGGAGGTGGGTCAGAAAGGATCCAGAAACCTTTTCTTATTTTCCTTATATCCCCAGTCCCAGGTCTAGGGCCTGGTGCACAGTAGGTGGCAAAGGGGAGAATCCACTAAATAAGAGATATTCTTCCAGTCCCAGATAAAGATCAAGATGTACCATAAATGGTATTCTGAATGTGGAAATTCATAAAATCCCTGAAATCTCTGTAAGATTTTGTATATACATGCAGATTTATGTGGAGACACTGCAGGGCTTCTATCAAAGGCTCAAATATACCAGGGACTCCAAAGTAGGTAAATTCCTGGTGAAAACATATTGAGTTTACTGAGTTTTCGGCTTACAACTTACCATCTTTAATAATACCACCAAACAAGGCCCTGCATTTATCTAGTTTTGGTTTGTTATATTTTTATTTATCTCCAGGAATATCACCACTTAGCACCATCAGAAACGTTGGTTAAAAACCCCCTTTACGCACGACAGCAGAAGTTGGAAACTATAGCAGTGAATATTCAGTCTTCCTCTGACTCACAAGGAATTTCATATTAAAAAATAAAAGAGAGAGAAAAGCTTGCTTAGTAACAGGCTGCACTATATATAATAATAGAACACAATTTGTATGTGGAAGCAGTAAGATAGATTTCATTCATAAAAAACACCATGCTTCTGGCTAGATAAATAACTTGAGGTCCCAGAGAGAAATTATCATTTTTAGTTCTGGGATACCCTTATGCTACTTACACTTTTTAAAATTTAATACATTCACATGTTCAAATATATTGAGATTTTTAAGCTTGTGAATGAAATTAGCAATGTGCTGTGGCTGTCAACGTGATGCACTGCAATTCCTCCTCAGTGGTAGGGCTTAAAAATTAATTCAGCTCTTGCACCTGTTTGTCAGCATTCATCTGTCAAATTTCCATCATATTTAATAAGTCTCTGTGTCCTTTTGCCTGGGCTCCTTTAATGTAGGGTTAAATTCTCACCCATCTGAAATTCGAGTAATATTACAAATTTCAAATTGTTAATTAAAATCTGTAAACTTCAGTGGTTCTGGATAAAATTGGCTTTACTCAGTGAGGTTCTTTTGAAACTTCTTCAGAGTTTCATCTAATCCCCAACTCCTACCAGGTTAAGTCTGATGACAACATGATCTCACTCTGGGTGGTTGAGATTTACAAATCCTCCTACAATAGGGAAAACATCGAGTTGTAGGCTTGAACAAAAAAGGTAACAAGGAACATTACCTACTGAGATGAAATTAAAAAGATGGCTCAGAATTAAATTAAAAGAATATCAAATTAAAGGATTGATATTTTTCTCACATTATTTTTCAGTGAAGCTAATTCTACACTACCTGTGTCTTAAAATGCTTAGCATAGATGGGGTAGCTCAAAATGAATCATGATTCCTATTACCTATTTAGGTAGTCAACATTAAATTTACTTATTGCATCTTCAAACCAGGATTGAGGACTATTTGCCAGATACTGTGAACACAAAGCAGTCTAAGCAGGAGGTTCCAGCATATTAAAGACCCATAATAAGATACATTTGAACCTTTAGGAATAGTCTATAGGGCATACAGTACTACTCTCAGTTGGGCCAGTCACATTTTCCAGAGCTGGGAGATGGTAACAGGAAAAGATATTTAACAATGCCCTCTTTTTCTTGGGAGGTCAGCACATACACATAATTAATCCTCATGCTCCAAGGTAAAGTTGTTTGCCCTCCTGTAGCATACTTAACCTGCAATGGAACACTTCTCAACTATATTGAAATTATTTTAAAAAAATTAAAACTTAAATATTTCTCCCACTGAAATATAAGCTTCCAGAAGTCAGGATCGTGTGTTACTCCAAAAGGCAGGGATTATGTGTTTTCTCATTTTTCTCATAACAGGCTTGATGAAAGACTAATAGACTGTCTTACTGAATTAAAGAATAGATGATCAATTTATCCAAAGGCCTATAGCACATGGATTTTAATTAAATCATAGATTGTAAGTATCTCCTTTTTCTCCCTACCATATCCCAATCTAATAGTGAACCCCTCCCCCCCACTCATCTTTTATTTTTCTGCCTGCTGTATCCTACTAAATTGTTCTAGGAGCAGTGCTTTGGATAATGTCCAGTGAAGACTACTGGTTTATAGAAGAATGTATGTTCATTCTGAAAAACAATGTTTCAAGGACTAAAGGCATATATATATGCCATTAATCTCACCTAGGGGATTTAGCCTATAAAGGAAATACCCCTATCAGCTCCAAAATCCCTTAAATATGCATAAAAGCATTTATTAATTATATAGCTTTCAATAATAGCCTCCACTAGGAGGTAAGCCAAATATCTAATAATGATGATATGATTAAATAAATTATGGTATTTCTTACTGATACTTAGTATACTGATCAAAAAATGAGTAACATGATAAAACACTAAGTGAATGAACTCCAAAATTATATCCTTTCAACCATTTCAACTCAAAAAATGCAATAATAAATAAAAATAAAATGCAAAATTATATGTGTGCTATGGTGGTAGAGTGGTATTACAAGTTTTTAAAGTTTTCACTTGAATTTCTTAATGTTGTATGACATAAATGGGAATGCTTTTATTTTTTTTGTTTTTTATTTTTATTGTTTTTGCAGTACGCGGGCCCCTCACTGTTGTGGCCCCTCCCGCTGCAGAGCACAGGCTCTGGACGCGCAGGCCCAGCGGCCACGGCTCACGGGCCCAGCCACTCCGCAGCACGTGGGATCCTCCCGGACCAGGGCATGAACCTGCGCCCTCTGCATCGGCAGGCGGACCCCCAACCACTGCGCCACCAGGGAAGCCCCGGGAATGCTTTTATAACAAAGAAAATTTTACATTTTTTCCATGATCATGAATTTTAATTATTTTTACATGTATTTGTGAAGAAGATTCTATCAACAACTAGATAAGGTAAATTCTTCATATTGATTAGCTTTTGTCAAATTCTATCATATGCCTAGCACAGGGGTAGGTAGTTTTAAAATGTAATTTCTAATCATCACAGCAATCTTATAAATTAGGAAGCATTATCCTTATCTTAAAGAGGATTGGAATGATTATGTAACTTGTCCAATTTCACACATCTAGTAAACAGCAGGGCTAAAATTTGAATCCAAGTTTTTGTATAATTCCAAAATGAATTTCTGTTTCCATTACTCAGTGACACAACAGAATGAAGAGACATGAACCCTGACTAATAAAGCAAACAGGTAAGCAATACAGCAATGCAGCCTACTGGCTTGTTAATTTAAGTCTGTCATCAAAGTCCATTTTCCATCTAAAGAGTACAGAGATGAAGTCAACAACTTATAAATCCTACCTGCTAGATTATCATTCTCAGCTTCAAATTCTGAGATAGGTCTGAAGCACATAGGACTCTAGATCTTAATCTAGAGATTAGCTTCCCAGTGGACTTTACATAAATGTTCACATACTTTTTTTTTTAAATAAGAAATTGTACTACCTTCAACATCATTGCCATGATTCTGTCTCTAAAACATTTCACTGAATAATAATAATTAGGCAACAGAAATCTTCATTCAACAATAATAATTTATATTATTTTTAACAATAACCCACATTCTCTTTTCAAAATCCAAGCTTATTGTGTGAGGGCTAACTTGTCACCTGGTTAATGAGATTTGATTCACCTTGAATGAGCTGGTAGCCAGCCCATCTTTAGAGTTCTTTAACTGATGAAAAAAAGGGGGAGAAAGG